>NC_089230.1:14537000-14839518 GCF_963924675.1 Phocoena phocoena | reverse complement strand
TGTCATGTCAACCCATTATGCTACATTTCCGCCACTTGTCATTTTTCTCCAGAACAAGTGTGTGTAATTCTGTCATCTCTCTCAGATAGATGAGTATTTTTCCAGCCTTTTGGTCCATTTTTATTTGCTCTCCAAATAGGTCATATAAATGCGTTTATGCCTTAATTATTGCAGTTGGGGCTCAGGTAATGCCGGGTGGCGTGTCCTTAGCTTTACCAGTACCTACATCTAAATCCTTGTGTTCAAGTTCTCTGACAAGTATCCCTCTGGACTGAGCAGGGGGACCTCCAGTGGTTGAGACTGCACACTTCCACTGCGGGGGGCATGGGTCCGACCCCTGGTCGGGGAACTAAGGTCCCACATGTTGCTGGGTGCGGCCAAAAGAAAAAAGAATTAAAAACAAAGACTGAGCAGGGGTTGGGGGTCAAGACACTTGGCTTTGGGGATTCCCTCTAAGCACCTCCTGTGGGCCGTCACTGCACCCCTTGCAGGCAGGGGTTGTCCTGTCCCCGGTGGTCACAAGAGGGGGTAGCTGAGGGATGGCCCTGATCCACCAGATAGCAGAGGAATAATACTGCCTTTCCACTACTCAGCCCTGCCTCTCGTTCCGTAGCTGTAGCAGGAAATGCTTTGCCATCCACGGTCACATGTCACGCTGGCCTCAGATTTCAGAACTGCGGAAACTCTGGCCCAGAGACATCAACAGCTTGCCCGAGTTGCACAGCTGATAAGTACAAAAGCCAAGACTCAACCCAGATCTGCTTACTCTCGGTCTCACCCCATCCTTTCTTTCCTAAACCAAAAGATTTTCACGGGGTAAATGAACTTTGGCCCATTCTGGAAGATGATAACCAGCTCTTTGAACAGACCCATAATTTGGGGATAACCCGGCGATTTTTTTTTAATAACAAAAGATAATTGAGTATTAAAAGCTATGACTTTGTCAAAATTCTTTTCAGTCAGACTATACTAGAGCTATCTCTTACTTAAGTCTCTCATTGAATGTCATTTTCCCACTCAATTATCCAGGGTTCTTTCTTCTGTGTGAATTGCCAAACCTTGTTCTAGGCTTGGTAGGCAGTGTTTCAAAACCCCATCACTTGACCCTGCTTGAATAATCGCAGACCATCTAGTGCTGTAAGAGAAAACCACTGTCCAAAGCAAACATTCCCTCTCGGGTATCCTTCAGAATAATGATCCCGCAGACATTCTTCCTGCTTCCTGTCCCCTCTCACATACGGCAGGCAGGGACCACTCCTACTAACAGTCACAGGTCTGTGGCTATTAAAAATGCACAAAATACAAATGTTAAAGCTTGGATGATAGCTCAGACAGATTTGAGCATCAGGAGAGGAAATGTCCGGTGGGCTGCTTGGCACACATCGTGGTCAGGCTCCAGCTCTTTCTCTGGACTCAGCTGCAGGGCATCACCCTCCTTACTCCTTGCAGAATGTGTTGCAGACGTGAGGAGTCGCACATGGAAGAAGCCACTCGGTTGAGGGCTGCTGTCTTTCCTTCCACTTCCCCACCTTCCCTGCTTATCTCACCCTCTAGGAAACGGTATGAGCGGGAGGTGCCAGGGAATCACCAGAATTTGAGCTCTTGCTGCTTTTTTCCAAAGCTTCCCTGTCGTGCTTTTGCTATTGTTAGACTAAGGGCATGATTCATTCTTTTGGATGTTACCAAACAGAACTAATTAAAATGAGTTGTTTGTCCCAGTGAAACTGATCCTGTGACATTACTGGTCAGTCTTTTGTTTGAAGATAATTGGATTTGGAGGTTTCATTCCCCACCCCCCCACACACTTTGGGTTTCTCATTTTGAAGCTTCATCATATTTCTGGGCCTTGGCAGGATTCAAATGAACTCAAGAAAGCCTGGCAGATTTCCTGAAGGATTCAGACACTCCCTTACTTTGTTCTGATGTGCAAAGTTGTGGTTAGTATGGAATCAAATTGACTCTGGCCCTGCTATAATTGTTTTTCTTGAATTGCACACGCAAAAAGGAGTATAATACCAGCTCATTTCTTCCCTAAACTTCCTGTTGAGCCGAAATTTTCAGTGATATTTAATAATTATAAATTAATCTCCAGACGCTGCTTGTGGACAGAGCCTCTTATCCCCAGGTTGTAAACCAGAGTTTCAGGGTTTCCTGGGGGAGCTCCAGGGCTCTCTGATTTTAATTTTGAAACTCTGTCTTTTCAAGAAGCAGCTCAAAAATTGTTCATCACCGTTGTGCTTCAAGAAAAAGTCCTCAGTTCCTCACCCCAAGCTATCCTTGGGACAGAGGGAGCCCCCCTTTTCCCACTCCCAGGCAGGAACCAAAATAGGCTGGTAGCCCAAGCTACTTAAATAAACGATTGTGATAATTAAATCTAAAATGGAATCTTTAACATCTCTAAGAGATGGTGATAATTAAATCTCCATTATCTAACTAAAATGGAATGTTTTGAGGCTTAACGGTTGTGAAATTCTTAATTAATTCCCTTTTAAAAGAAACTTCCCAAGAGGCAGTGGATCTAATCATCTTATACTTTTTTTTTTAAATAAAGCAAGAAAAATAATATTTCATCAAACTCTGGGAAAATATGAATTTTCTAATAACTCTAAATTTACACATGGTTAATATAATATATAAGAAATTATAGGTCAATGAGAAAAGCTTGGATGCGCTTTTGGAAAAGCCTGGAGAAAAGCTTCAGTTATGTCATTAGTTATAACCTACCAGTTGGTTTGAAAAAATTAGAACTTGCAAGGTAAGGTGAAAGTTTTAACCAAATGCTATGAACTTGAAATTTTCTCCATTTTGCAGAAGCCATTTTTTATCAGACATTCAAACGGGTTAATAAGCACCCAGTGACTATCATACAGCTTCACTAATAAGAGAAATAAATAGACTTACTTCTCCTCAATTCAAAAGCAAATCTCAAAAAAAAAAAATTCATGATATAAATGATTCTAAATTATTCACTTTTCAGGTTTTAAAAAAATTGTCAAAATATGTCGCCATCAACTTTACAAATACTACTGAGGTTGACTTGGTTTTTACTTTAAAGTCACTTTCAGGGGCTTCCCTGGTGGCACAGTGGTTAAGAATCCGCCTGCCAATGCAGGGGGCATGGGTTCGAGCTCTGGTCCGGGACGATCCCACATGCCACAGAGTAACGAAGCCCGCGAGCCACAACTACTGAAGCCGACACGCCTAGAGCCCGTGCTCTGCCATAAGAGAAGCCACCGCAATGAAAAGCCCACGCACCGCAGTGAAGAGAGTAGCACCCGCTCACCGCAACTAGAGAAAGCCCACGCGCAGCAATGAACACCCAATGCAGCCAAAAATAAATAAATAAAATAAATAAATTTATAATAAATAATAAAGTAACTTTGGTAGCGTATTTATCTTTAACCTCTGTTATTCAACAGTGGGAACCAAAACAAGATGGTTGTCAGCACAGGGAAGCCAAGAACCAAGTGCCATTACCAATAATTAACATAAGGGTAAATACAATGAAATTGTCTTAGTTTAATAAATAGGAGAGAACTCCCCTTATGGGTGTGTGTGTGTGTGTGTTTTATCCCCATGGCTGCTATAACAAATCACTTGGTGGTTTAAAATACCAGAAATTGATTCTTTCACAGTTCTAGAGGCTAGAAGTCTGAAATCAGTATTAGCAGGCTGAAATCAAGGTGCCAGCAGGCCACACTCCCTCCAGAAGCTCCAGGGGAGACTCCTTTCCTTGCCTTCTCCAGATTCTAGCTGCTGCCAGCAGCCCTTGACTTGTGGCCACGTCACTCCAGTCTCTGCCTCTGGTCATTCACGTTGCTTGGGCACTTTGTAATTTCTTATTATTCACATACCATGATTGGATGTCTTATATATTCTATCTTCCAAAAGATATAACACTAAATCAAATTAAAAAAAATTTTTCCCCACTGAATAAACAATGAACAACTGATTCATTTGCACCTTCGCTATTGTGTTTCTGATTTTTTTTTCATTTATATTCAGACTTTCTATACCTTTACCAACCCTTTGAGTTTTCTGAAAATATGGAAACACAGACTCTAAGCCTCTTTAACTATAAAAACTTGATACCGAGGTCATGTGGTCAATCCACGGGTCTTCCACCGAGCCCAGCCTCGTCTCTCCCACCTTCCCTCCCCAGTAGTCACTGTGCCTCGTATCTAGGGTCACCAGAGCCACCGACAGGAGGCTGGCGCGTCACTGAGAGGAGGGGCAAGGTCTGCACCAGGCAGACCTCCCTTCCTAACGTCAAAGATATTTTCTTTTTGTTAATGTTTACTATGCTTGTGATGCTTCTGTTTTCTGTTTACTTCCCTGATTTGAACCAGACATCAGGGGAGTATTTGAAACTCCTAGTCCCCTGCCTTCGTCACCGTCTTCTGTTCTGAAGCTAATAAAGCATCCCTTCTGGCTCCAGACCCTGCCCTCATCCGTGGGAGGCTGGCTCGCTGTATTCCAGCCGAGTTTGAACTCTTGGCCGAGGAGATAAATTCCTCCTTGTATAAATTCAGATCAAAGGCCAAGTGCTTGTATTTTACATTTCTCCTGATGAATTTTTTTTTTTTTTTTTTGGTACTTAGGTGTTTTGTTTGCTTTTTTCTTTTTAAAATGTAGCTTGATCACTTCTTTTTCTAAAAAGATTGCAGAATTCACAGTGACAGAGAGTCTTAGTACCCTTTGCGGGAAAACAACAAAGCTTAAACAATAATAAGAAATTCCAGATCCACTCACTTCCATTCTTGTCCTAAATGCATTTTTCAGACCTTGCTCTCTGTGCCTGCTATAAAAGAGAAACTGAAATCCAAGGCAACAGGCTTGCTAATCTAAAATCCTGGATGTTCTCACTTGACAGGATCCTGGAAACTTGTAGACTCCAAATTTAGAAGTCATGGAATTTCAGCCACGGTCCCCAAGCAAAATCTTTTAGGAAATTCAGAACTGCTGCCTGCCGTGTCCATGCTGGCTCGGTCCCAAGTGGTGCAGAATCGGATTCTCCACTGCTCATAAGTAAAAAGATTCCAAGCAATGATCCCAGCCTTGTCTTGTGAATAGCATCACTTGTCTGCTCTTATATTTTCTTGTGGTCTCCAGCTTTAGAGCTATAATATATGAACAGTTTGACACCAGAGGAAAAAAGCTGTTCTTAAACCACCGAAATATTTTTCTTTTCCTGTTTTTCAGGCTCCACAAACACAAACTACTCCTTTTGCCTTTTTGCTGCAGTTGGAGAAGAAAGTGAATTTGAAATAGGCTCTTACGCAATGCTGGGGAAATGGTGAAATAGGCCGAAGATTTATTCTTCGTTCAAGATGAATTCTGTTTGTAACAGAGTGCAGTGTTCAGGAAAAGGACCTCCACCAAGTCTGAAAGAAACTATTTTCTGTTTCCGCAGAGTTTACATTATTTCCCACTGCTTACACTTTAGAATGTTTATTTTATGGGGACTGGGGGATTAAAAGAGTGTGAACTAAAAGGTAACATTTTCCACGATGGAGTTTTCTATATTGTCTTTGAACTGAAAATAAACATGTATGTAGAAAACCAACCAGCAAGCTTTCAGTGCCAGATAAGACTCGCTGACTGCTCTCTAGAGGTAGCTTTTCATGGTGGGGTTGTTACCTGACACTGATTTCCTGGAAAATTGTGAATGCAACTGAGAGCTTTATAAACATAACAAGGAAAAAATAACAGACAGAGAAACATCAGGTCAGTTGTGAAATCTTCTGACTGCTGGAAAGTGGCAATATCCTTTGGAACAAAATACATTTTATATCCAGAACTACTTTTCAGTGCCAGGGAAGTTTACATCACTTACCTAGAAACTGATGGGTTTATGCTAGTTTCTTCCACTGATGAATGAATCTCAATGGCCATTAAGCTCTCACAGGCCCATAGGGCAAGAGAAGTGACCCTTAAAGGTCGGGTGTTTGGCAAATGTTTTTTCATTTTTCCAGCCCTTAAATTGTTCCTGACCCTCTCTTGTTTCCATTTTTTCCCTACAATAATATAAAATTACATAAAAGTTAAGACAAAACCAAGGATTCAGGAACAAACAAGCAGTGATTGTCCTCTAAGCAGTATCAGTAAAGTAGTCACCATAAATATCTTAAATGTCCCCCAGGCACATCCTGCAAAAGCCCTTGCCATGTTCTTGTACGGCACCCTCAGTGACCCCGCTTGTTAGCTGCTCTGCCCATAATGTATCTTTATGTACAGTTTAATTTGTTCCAAAACACTGTTTAATAAGTAAAAAGCCTCCCCACGCAAAGACTGTCCTGAGAATAATTTTGCTTCATGTTTCTGTTCGTTTGTTTGTTTTTTGCGGTACGCGGGCCTCTCACTGTTGTGGCCTCTCCCGTCGCGGAGCACAGGCTCCGGACGCCCAGGCTCAGCGGCCACGGCTCACGGGCCCAGCCGCTCCGCGGCGTGTGGGATCTTCCCGGACCGGGGCAGGAACCCGTGTCCCCTGCATTGGCAGGTGGACTCTCACCCACTGCGCCACCAGGGAAGCCCTGCTTCATGTTTCTGAAGTGTCACAGTCCCATTGTCATCCACCCCACCCCACCCCCGTCCCTGCCTTTTATTTGCGTGTATGCCTGTCCGAATACACAGTGAACTAGCATCTCTGATAATATAAATCTATTTCAAGATTATGAGTGTTCACAGTCAATTCGTTCTCTATATAACGTGCCCAGTGAGCAGCCTTTCTCGCAAAATGATTTTTATTTAATTTTTTTTTCAATTCTTTTCATTTCATTTTTTGGCCAAGCAGCATGTGGGATCTTAGTTCCCCCACCAGAGATCTAACCTACGCCCCCTGCATTGGAAACACGGAGTCTTAACCAGTGGACTGCCAGGGAAGTCCCCGAAGTGATATTTAAGCAGTTCCCTTCTGCTTGTTATTGTCCTCTGCCATTTAAAGTTTCATTTTCTATTTTTGAAAATGTTTTAGGGAAAAAAAAAAAAAATCACACAAACCTATGTTCCAAGGGCTTTAGGCCAGAGACTTCTTTCCTTACCTGCTTTCACCAGGCAACTCACCAATTCATCAAAAAAAGGAGAGGAAAAAAAGAGCATCAACACAGATGTGGGAGAGCTTCTCAACACTCACACCGAAGGACGTATAATCCAGGTGTCGCTGGGAACTCCACGGCTTTCCCATCATGTGGGCTCGTCTTAACTCCTAGATGTCATAACTCACGTTCCGATGGGTTTGTTTTCTTTTCATGCACTAACCCCACTAGGATGCACTCCTGCTGAGCGATAAGCAGCCTCGACTGAGAAGAAAGGTCTTTGGCAGGTTAATTAACGGGCTTACGAACTCACGAGGCACTCACGGGCAGGAGAAGACGTTATTTTAGAAAAGAGCTAGTTACCTACCATCTCTTCTGAGGCCAAGGCATGAAAAAAAACAAAAAAATCACATAACCTTTGGCATAGTGGGTTTTAGACAGAAATCTTCCCGAGAAGGGTAGATCCTGATTTCTCTCTGCCTCTGTAACTGCAATGTAAGAAACTAACAGACCAGAAATGGTGAGGGCCACAATGACCACCATGGCACACAGAGACGTATGGCCTTGCTCCCTCTCTGCTCAGGGTTCTGAAGTAACACCTGCGAGGATTAAGACCCAGACCAGAAGGGTCTTCTGAAAGCTGACAGAGGAACACACCATAGTGATGAACAAAAAGCAAGGGAGAGATGAATGGGGACTCAGGAAAGTAGCGGCAAGGCAATTAGCCGATCCATTCCTTTATATTCTTTTTATTTCTCTATTTCTAGGGTGGTTCTCTTTGTTTTAACTGGAATGTGCTGACTCCATTAAAACAATACATCAGTGTTCTTCACAACAGATATTCAAAGAGAATCCTCCTGTCTAACATTACCCGGGGACTGTTTTTTAACATAATTTACACCTGCCGATAGATAAGATGGAGTATGAAGCTTACTTTATTTATTCCAAGAAAGTCCACCTACACATATTTGTCCATTGCTTTTGTATAAATGTGTGTGTACAAGGGAGTAAAAATTAAGTAATAAGTGCACTTCTATAGCATTTGTTAAAAACCTGTAATCCATATCCACCGAAAAAGTTGAGCATTGTGGCAGAACAGTTGGTTACTAATCAGAGCTTCACTGTTTCCTTAGACTTTAATGCAGCCATGGATCGAGGGACCCCAAAAAACTCTTATAGCTACACTTTAAACAAGGGATAGTGCTGAAATCTAAGAGTCCATGAACTTGGATGGGGAAAAAAGTACATCTTTGTATTCACTAACCTCTAACTGTAATGTAACATTTCCTTCGATTATGAATGTCAGCAGCAAATCACAGCAATATTCACAGCACCTGTGTCTGTCGCAGTCGACGTCACCGGCACTCTAATATTACAGTTTCTGCAGACAGTCACAGTGGCGATTATACACGTCACAGTAGCACATCATCTAACAAGGCAGATGTGCCACTATCCTGTTTTTTCATGTGTCAAGAGCCACATATATTGCTGTAATCAAATTTGATAACTTTTTCAACATTTTAATAACTGCATTTCACTATTGTCCATTTAAAGATATTCTGAGGAGGGCTACACAGACTTCATCTGACTGATTAAGGGATCTATGGTACCAAAATGGTGATGACCGCCAGGGACTGTATGAAATTCTAACCTCCTAAATCCTGCAGCCTGTTGTGATGCTCTGGGATGTTAATACATCTGCATCTGTGCTCCAAGCCATCCCTAAGGGTCCCTGCTTCAGGGCTCCTCTATCTGAGATCCTTGTTCTGGGAGCAGCCCAGGTAGCACCTGTCACTGGAGCCCTCTCAAGCCTAACGCAGACGAGATAGAAGAAGCTCTGGAAACTGTAGAGTGCTGTGTCAATGTAGAGCTTGCTTAGCAACCCCAATCCCTGGGCCAGCTCCTGAGCTCCCACCCCTGCCCTGCTTTGGGGTCAAACTTTCCCACATGGCTTTAGACGCTGCCCCTGGCAACCAAGGTCCTACCTGACCTGGTCTCCCCAAGGCTCACACAGAACCTCAGCTTGCATCCTAGTTCTGGGGACCACTGGCTCAGGGTAACCACAAATGCCATTCCCACAAAATTACAAGTTTTACTGTATGGTTTTCCTGATAAGGGATCTTACCATGGTTGAGTAACATTGTTTAATTCATTGACTAGTTCATTTATTCTACAAACCCCTATTGGGCAGCTACCACGTGTGAAGTAGAATGTCTTAAAAAGAAAAGGAATTCGACGTACAAGGTCCATGACTGAAGGGAACGTGTTGGGGCATTCCCCACTGTATCCCAAACCCACAGAGTAGTGGAATGGAAGGTAGTAGTTGGTCAGTAAGTATTTTCTGAGCAAATTCATCCGTCCCCTCACTGAGCATGTGTCAGCCCACTTGCTGACACCAGTGACTGGTGTTGGAAGTGGGGGGCAGTCCTGTTGGTTGAGGACCCTGCTTTCTAACCTGTGGGGTTTGCACTAACTGCGCAGTGAGTGTCAGAACTGAATTGAATGGAGCTGTAAGATCCAGTTGGTGTCGGGAGTGCACACCAATGGAGGATTTCGTTAAGCAAAGGATTTTAGCTCATGTCGTGAAAAACTATTGAGATACATAAATACCAAAAGTTTCAGAAATCATGGGGCAGATTTCATGGCCTACATCATGTCCCTGGCAGATTGCCCACAGGCCCCCATGTCACACTTTGAGAACAACTCTTACTCAGTTTTAGATTGAGCTATTGGTCAATTCGAAGATCTGATTTAGTTTCAAGCCCTTAGCCATCAAGAGATAGGCAAGATTTCTGCTAGACCCCATAAACTTCCTGAGAGCAAGCCAGTGTCCGCAGATCTGGGCAGACACCGTTGGTCACTGGATATGAGGCACTAAATAGCTGTGTTCCTTCCTGAAAGGCCAGAGTCCCCCTACCTGGCAGCTGTCTGCGGGATGTTACCCACAGTTGCACCATGTTCTGAACTTGCGTTAAAACAGCCATAGATTCAGGGGATTGTCCAAAGAACTGTCCTTTTCTTTCTTTCTTTCTTTCTTTCTTTGGCTGCATTGGTTCTTCATTGCTGCGTGCGGGCTTTCTCTAGTTGCGGCGATCAGGGGCTACTCTTTGTTGCAGTGCGCGGGCTTCTCGCTGCAGTGGCTTCTCTTGTTGCAGAGCACGGACTCTAGGCACACGGGCTTCGGTAGTTGTGGCACGCAGGCCCAGTAGTTGTGGCACACGGGCTTAGTTGCTCCGTGGCATGTGGGATCTTCCCGGACCAGGGCTTGAACCCATGTCCCCTGCATTGGCAGGCGGATTCTCAACCACGGCACCACCAGGGAAGCCCCAAAGAATCATTCTTAATGATGACTCTGGGCCTTCCTTCAGGTCTCAGTAAGATGGTTGATTCTAGGACAAAAGATGAATGTCATGAACCAAAAAAGATGGCGAAAATACTTCATGAAAATGGAGTAGGGCCACGTAGTTGAGCCGTCAACATGAGACAAAAAAGAATGAAATGCCCGGCTGTGCCATCCTCCTGCGGTCTCAGCCTTATCAGTGTGGGTTGTCTTCCTAGTTAATCTGATGCTCTTCCTTTGTGATGCTTAGCCTCTGGGGTAAGCATCCTTCTCAGGTCCCAAGTGCAGCCGCCTAACCTAGCATTGCTTTCCTGAGTCCAAGACTACAACGAACACTTCATGGAGCAACGCCGTGACCGGCCATGGCCACTGTGTTCAAGGTAAGCTAAATCCATATGAGCTAGCTGAACATCCAAATCCTCTCTGGGCAGTTAATAGCAGACTCCCAAGCATTTGGGTGGGCTAGTTTTACTTATAGGTTTTAGAATCACGATTTGTTTGTTGAACTGGTCTCAGGACCATCTGCATTAGAATTACGTGCAATGCTTGTTAGAAATGTAGCTTCCCGGGCTTCCCTGGTGGCGCAGTGGTGGAGAGTCCGCCTGCCGATGCAGGGGACACGGGTTCGTGCCCCGGTCCGGGAAGATCCCACATACCGCAGAGCGGCTGGGCCCGTGAGCCGTGGCCACTGAGCCTGCGCGTCCGGAGCCTGTGCTCCGCCATGGGAGAGGCCACAACAGTGAGAGGCCCGCGTACCACAAAAAAAAAAAAAAAAAAAAAAAAAAATGTAGCTTCTCACCTTCACTTAGACCTAGTATTTTCAACTCTCTAGAAATGATCCTGGGAATCAGTATTTTAAACAATTCACTGAATTATCCTCCTGCATCCTCAATTTAAAAATTAACCCAAACTCCACTTTTGTATCACCGCTGTGCCTAGCACGACGCTTCACACTTAGAAGGTGCTGTGCAAAGACTTGTTGAAAGCCAGAGTACACATTTCTAGCAGTCCGTCTCCTGGCCCGTGGCGGCCCTACCCGAATGTTATGCACCATCCTTACGGCACTCTCAATTCCCGATACCCCTTCAGAGCCAAGGAATTAAGTTTGGTTTTTTTCATAGCATCTCTCTCCTCCCTTCCTCAGCTGTGGCTTCTCCAGGCTCCCAAGCACCCCCCGCCCCAAGCTGAATCCTTAAACCATCTGAGGAACCACAGACCTCCTAGGAAGATTCTGTGGACAACGAAGAGATATATGAGGCCAGCCAAGTTCAGGATCTCTCATCCTAGACTTGTGTCTAATAATCCAGCATGGGTTGAGTGCCTACCCAGGCAAGGCCTCACACTCGGCTCTGTGGATTAACGAGGATGATCAAGGTCGGGGAGGGGTGCTGGCAAAATGGTCCCAGAAGCCACTGGGAGGATCCTGGAGGCAGTGGGGGATGGCTTTCCACCCGCCTGCCAGAGGGAGTTTATACCCATGCTTTTGAGTTTTTCATAAACTCACACTCCGTGGCAAGGCTTCCCTTCTCTTTAGCGCCCTAGGTTTGTATTTAAGTCTCCTGAAATGCTTTAAAAAATCCAACCTTTCAGATACGTTGTCAGTCATATTTCATCCCACGATTAGAATGAGACTCGAGGCAGGTTTGTTCTGAAAACAGCCCTTGTCTCCTCTGTCTTGGCAGGGCAGAGCTCAGAGGAGGGCGATGGAATTGCCCAGACTGAGTCTGAGGTTAGAGTGTTTATGTAACAAATCCGCTAAACTTAAATATTTCTCGTGGTGTGGTCAGGGCCGCAAACCTTTGCCCGGGCTCACCGCGGTGAATGTCATCTGTTTACTCGAGCCTGTGTGGGCATCTCTGTTTATGTGAAAGGACGCTGCTAGCTTAAAGCCGGTTAGTACGTGATGCTCACGTATTTTACAGTAAGGATTTTGCAAAGACAATTTTTCAAAGTAATCAGACTGGTTAACAATTGTGTGTGCACTGAGCAGACATATTGAATGAACGTTCGCTTGGCAAAGTCTTACAATTAAGGAATTTTTCTTCCCCAGATAATTACATGAGCCCTGATTGTGTTCCTCCAAGCCAGCCTACCGATTTACCTTCCCCCTTGATAGAGACAAAGTGTACCAGACAAACAGCTGAGACAGACACCCCGAAGGGACTGGAAAGGCTCTGCTGGGGCCAGAACTAGGCAACTATATGAGAAGTGATGCTTTCCAACTTCATCACGGAGCTGGGAGCCAAAGGATGCTTCAGGGGCCAGGGGAAAAGATGCTGAATAACACCCCAACTTCCTTCCAAGCCATTTTCTACTGTGGCTTCATTACTGAGTTTGAACTGTGAATTCCCAGAATATCAGACATCCCCAAACTCAAATGGGAGGACAGAAAGGCATTCCAAAGCCAAAAGTGAATTATTTTTAAATTATTCATGCCACCTCGATAGCCATTAGAACAGATAATTGAACTAACTGTAAATATGTATAAACGGAAGTGACAGAAACGTCCACAACAAACTACAGATGAACAGAAAAATGCACTTAAGTGCTAAATAATTAGGGAGGAGGGAAGCCAGGGGAGGTGGGAGGCCATAGTTGTAGAGTGATGAGTGATTTGGGACTCAACCGGCAACAGCCAGCGAGATGGGAGCTGGCTTGAAGAGGGGGAGGGCTGAGCCTTGGCAGAGAGGGAGTGGGAGTGGTGAGGACGGAGGAGGGAAAATAAGATGAACCTATGGTGGGTTCTGGTTTCTGACAAATCTGAGCTCAGAGAGGCAAAAGTGACAGATGCAGCCCCGGCCAACATGAAAAAAAAGAAAGTACACACTATATGAGATATTTGAGGTCCTCCTGGAACCTCAGGACACAGCGCATGGAAATAGCATTCCATCTGCAGCCTTCCACCCCAAGACTGGCCCCCTTCTCTGCAGAGTGAGCTGGGGTAAAAATGCTCTTAGAAGCAGCACTCTTCTCCAGAGAGTAGCAATTGATTTGGGGCGAGAAGGTGTTACCCGGCAAATGGTTTGGGGCTCCCCTATTTTAAAAAATTCAGAGGGTTTGGGAATTCCCTGGCCGTCCAGTGGTTAGGACTCCATGCGTTCACCACCGAGGGCGCGGGTTCAATCCCTGGTTGGGGAACTAACATCCCACAAGCTGTGCAGCATGGCCAAAAATAAATAAATAATTAAAATTTTCAAAAAAAGTTTATAGAAGCTGGTTTGTAGACGTGGTGACTCAAAACACTTAAAAAAGACTCAAGAGGGTTCAAAGCAGCTAGTGAGAACACACAGGTTTTAAGGGTAAAAAAAATGTGATGCTGTCCCCCCCAAAAGGCTCCTGTTCACCACCACGGCATGTTCCAGTGCAAACACAGGAAGGTAAACGATAGATAAATTGCATTCAAACCCTAACGAAGTCGGCAAGCAACCTGAGAATGAAAGCCCCAAATTAGCTGGCGGTATTGATCGTTCCTAAAGGAGAAATCAAGCATGAAAAATTCAGTTCCTAGCAGATTTTGAAGCAGGAGCAGAGATTTGAGTAAATGTCCCTCATCCATGCTGACGGTTGCTGGCAGGTCCCAGACTTGAGCCACGTCAACTGTCCCGTGAAGACTGAGGGTGACGGAGACCAGCCTTGTGGGGAGGATGAGAAACAGTCTAGATGAAGACTCACAGCCACCTGGATAACAACAGACATAGGAAATAAGTGAGTAAAGGCCAGGGTCTGTCCAGTTAAGTGCCAGAGAGGCTGTCTCCAATGTGTGTAAGAAGACAGTAACTTTACCACGGAGCTTGTGCCCTGGCTCACACGGCCACCAACCTCCCCACACCAGGGCTTTCCCCTCAGTGTGACCAAAGCGGGCAAGTGTTGTCCTAGGAGGCAGAGGTCTCTCTACACCCTGTGACCAGAGCTCCCACACTGAGGATGGAAGCGCATGGCAAACCTACGAATCCCGCACAGACTGCAAAGAGACATCACGGGCACTGACTCTGGTCCTAGACCTGAGTTGTGGGATCAAAACAGAGAAATTAATGGCGAAATTGGTAATATTTCCACCCATATATTTTTAGGATAGTCGTGTTTAAAATTTTGTGGTCTTGGGACTTCCCTGGTGGTGCAGTGATTAAGAATCTGCCTGCCAATGCAGGGGACACGGGTTCGAGCCCTGGTCTGGGAAGATCCCACATGGCGTGGAGCAACTAAGCCCGTGCACCACAACTACTGAGCCTGTGCTCTAGAGCCTGAGAGCCACAACTACTGAGCCTGAGTACCACAACTACTGAGCCCGAACGCCTAGAGCCTGTGCTCTGCAACAAGAGAAGCCACCGCAATGAGAAGCCCGTGCACTGCAACAAAGAGTATCCCCCGCTCTCCGCAATTAGAGAAAGCCCGCGCACAGCAACGAAGCCCCAACACAGCCAAAAATAAATAGATAAATTTATTTTTTTTAAAAATCGGGGGCTTCCCTGGTGGCGCAGTGGTTGAGAGTCCGCCTGCCGATGCAAGGGACACGGGTTCGTGCCCCGGTCCGGGAAGATCCCACATGCCGCGGAGCGGCGGAGCCTGCGCGTCCGGAGCCTGTGCTCCGCAACAGGAGAGGCCACAACAGTGAGCGGCCCGCGTACCGCAACAACAACAACAACAAAATTCTGTGGTTTTACAGAATTGTCTCTGAATCACTGTACCTAGAGGTGAATAGCATCTTTTATAGGGTATTCGATTAAATTTAACGAACATTTTTCAGTGTTAAGTTCTTATCTTGTGCTTGGTACCAAGGCCAGGCTCTAGGCAGACACAGCCAGGATAGATAAGGACTTCACACAGCACGGGTAGGCAACTACACTGCAAAATGTAATGCACGACAAACGGACGATTCCTGATCATTATTACTGACAGTAGTATTTCTATTTCTGACGTCAAAAATCCAGAAATGGGACTTCCCTGGTGGTACAGTGGTTAAGACTCCGCAGTCCCAATGCAGGGGGCCCGGGTTCAATCCCTGGTCTGGGAAGTAGATCCCACAGGCATGCCACAATTAAGAGTTCGCATGCCACAACTGAGGACCCCACCTGCGGCGACTAAGGAGCCCACATGCCACAACTAAGACCCAACGCAACCAAATATATAAATATTTTAAAAATCCAGAAACAGCTAAATTCAAACCATCAGATGAATAAAATCGTAATTAGTAAGAGTTTATTATGCACATAAGAACAGTTCAGGAACTGGGAGCTTTCAAAACATTAGTGGAGGGCTTCCCTGGTGGCGCAGTGGTTAAGAATCCGCCTGCCAACGTAGGGGACACAGGTTCGAGCCCTGGTCTGGGAAGATCCCACATGCCATGGAGCCACTAAGCCCATGTGCCACAACTACTGAGCCTGCACTCTAGAGCTCGTGAGCCACAACTACTGAAGCCTGTGCACCTACAGCCCATGCTCCGCAACAAGAGAGACCGCTGCAATGAGAAGCCCACGCACCGCAACAAGAATAGCCCCCGCTCACAACTAGAGAAAGCCCGCGCACAGCAACAAAGACCCAATACAGCCAAAATTAAAAAAATAAAAAATAAATAAATTTATAAAAAAGAAAACATTAGTGGAATGAAGCTCAGAAGTATGTGTTATATAGGACAGCTTATATAGTGAAAATTTGGAGGCTGTTTATTTTTTACAGCGATTGGTTATAGCGTTGAAGTTTTTCCTCATAATGGGGATTGGTTAAAATGGTTATCTTATGCCAATTTTGGAAAACAGTTTAAGTTTCATTTATGATTTTCAAAGGCATTTACAAGAAGCGACCCAAGCTAATGTCACTTGTGTTGCAGGATAAGCTAAATTAGTTTTTCCTTACGTGGCTTAGCTGGTTTTATCTGTTCAGGGAATTTTCAAGTCTGGTCTCCATTTTGTAGTTTATTTTATCACTGCTTAGTAGCCCATAGCAGAAGCTGCTCAAAATTTTTTTTGTTGTTGAATGAATGAATTAACCAATTCATTATCAACATGGACGTTACAGTTGCCCAAGATGGCAGCAGGAAACAGGACAAAGAGAAGAACCCGAGTCAGGCTCCGTTGGGAAAATTGCAGGCTTGCCTTGGAGGTTGGTAGAAAATGGCAGTGAAGGATAGATACTTCACCTCGCATTGACTGAAGTGTGTCCAGGGGTCAGCAGTCATGCAGAGAGAATAATTCGTGAAGTTAAAAGAATAAGACTTTTTCCTTAAAGACTTCCTCCATCTGCTCAAATACAGTTGACCCTTGAACAACATGGGTTTGAACTATGAGGGTCCACTTCTACGTGGATTTTTTTCAATAGTAAATACTACAGTACTACCTGATCAGAGGTTGGTTGAATCCATGGATGCAGAACCAGATTCAAAGGGACCATGTATGTGAAGGGCCATGTAAATTATATGGGAATCTCAACTGCGCCGAGGGTCAGCACACTTAGCCACCCCCCGCCCCTGCATCATTGTTCTAGGATCAGCTGTACCGTATCTAGGTTGAGGCTTGCGAGCCTGAGGGGTAGAATCTAGTAACGTGCTGGAGTCTGAATGGTGGGGAAAAGGAGTTGGAGGGAGCCCTGCAAAGTGCCTGCCGGCTCTGGGGTCCCTACCAGGGTTTGCCCCAAGCTGTGAGGGCAGGTGCCACCAGGACCTCTGAGGGCAAAAAACTCCCACACAGGGAGCTGACCCCTGAGGAAAGAGTCCTACCTGCTCCCTCAGAGGCCTCACCTTTTAGATGTGAAGCCCACAGACGAGGACCAATGGGAGGGCCACGCCTGGGCTCCCAGGAAAGCTGCTGATGCCCTTGCCTGAGACAGCCTCTCTAGAACAATCTGGTCCTCGTCTGCCACCCGAGGCGCCCTGAGAAAAGGACTGGAGAGAAAAGGCACTCACGGTGCGCTTTATGAATGGATTTAATCCACTGCCACTTCATTACCCGTCTGCGGAGGGCATTTCCGTTTTCACGTGACCTGGTTAGGGCTGTGCAGGCCGACAGTGAGGCATCAGAATGGCCACAGTTACAGCTGTGTCCCCAGAGACTCGGCCCCCCACCTACACACTGAGTCATCACTGGCAGAAAAAGTGCTTTGAACTGAGAAAAGAACAACGCTCTACCGTGATATTTCAGAGGCAGCAAAGGAGCTTGAGGATCCATCAGGTGGTTTTGCCAAGACAGCTCTCAGTTGCCTTCAGCAGTGGAATCCAGGGTTTTCCCAACAACACTGCTTTCTCAAACTCCAGATCACCAGCAGCTCTGAACTGTCGTCTTTATTTTTCTAATAAATTTATTTATTTATTTATTTTATTTTGGGCTGCGTTGGGTCTTCGTTGCTGTGCGTGGCCTTTCTCTTGTTGAGGTGAGCGGGGGCTACTCTTCATTGCGGTGCCCAGGGTTCTCACTGCGGTGGCTTCTCTTGTGGAGCACGGGCTCTAGGCTCGCGGGCTTCAGTAGGTGCAGCACGCAGGCTCAGTAGTTGAGGCTCACAGGCTCTAGAGCGCAGGCTCAGTAGTTGTGGCGCACGGGCTTAGTTGCTCCGCGGCATGTGGGATATTCCCAGACCAGGGCTTGAACCCATGTCCCCTGCATTGGCAGGTGGATTCTTAACCACTGCGCCACCAGGGAAGTCCCTTTTTTTTTTTTTTAATTTTTATTGGAGTATAGTTGATTTACAATGTCGTATTAGTTTCAGGTGTACAGCAAAGTGAATCAGTTATACAAATATATATATCCAGTCTTTTTTTAGATTCTTTCCCCATATAAGCCATTACAGAGTATTGAGTCGAGTTCCCTGTGCTATACAGTAGGTCCTTGTTAGTTATCTGTCTTATATATAGCAGTGTTTATGTGTCAATCCCAATCTCCCGATTTATCCCTCCCCCCTCCTTACCCCCCTGGTAACCATCAGTTTGTTTTCTACATCTGTGACTCTACTTCTGTTTTGTAAATAAGTTCATTTGTACTCTTTTTTTAGATTCCACACATAAGTGATATCATATGATATTTGTCTTTCTGTGTCTGACTTACTTCACTCAGTATGAGAGTCTCTAAGTCCATCCATGTTGCTGCAAATGGCATGAGTTTGTTCTTTTTTACGGCTGAGTAATATTCCATTGTATATCTGTGCCACATCTTCTTTACTCATTCCTCTGTTGATGGACATTTAGGTTGCTTCCATGTCCTGGCTATTGGAAATAATGCTTCAGTGAACATCGGGGTGCATGTATCTTTTCAAATTATGGTTTTCTCCAGGTATATGCCTAGGAGTGGGATGGCTGGGTCATATGGTAGTTCCATCTTTAGTTTTTTAAGGAAGCTCCATGAACTTTCATCTTTAATTCGCTTGCAGCCTTTGGGTGGTCAAGGAGTAACTTCAGACAGAAGCCAGTGTTCCTGCTCCCTGCCAGCCTCCACCTGAGGGTGGGTCTCAGAAGTGCCCCTTCCTCCCACCTGCTCAGAACTGTGTCCTCCCTTGGCCAGGCCCCTGGCCTCCCAGGCTTAAGCCTCTCCCCAGGCCTAGCATCTCCCTACAAAATTGCTAGGGAGGCAGGGCCAGTTGCTGTCTTTCGAACACCACCTCTAGAACGGAGAGACTCTATCCTTGGAATACAACCACAGATTTCTAATAAGGCTGGATTTTAAACACAGTTTTTGTAACAATCCACTCACTTCTTAACTTTGTGTTATCAAATTAAAAATACATTGTCAAGAATATTCTTGCCATTCTAAACCACAAATGGGATTGTTTTGTTTGGTTTTTAATCATAGCAAGGAAATCTACTCTGTGCAGTTGCAGCATATCTCTGTTTTAAACCTATTTATTTCCATAGCAAAAAAAAAAAAAGAAAATTCCTCATAAGTTTAAAT
This sequence comes from Phocoena phocoena, assembly GCF_963924675.1. Classification (NCBI taxonomy): domain Eukaryota; kingdom Metazoa; phylum Chordata; class Mammalia; order Artiodactyla; family Phocoenidae; genus Phocoena; species Phocoena phocoena. The sequence goes on along the minus strand of NC_089230.1, from coordinate 14,820,277 downwards.
ATAGAATTAACATATGACTCAGTGATTCCATTCCTAGGTATGTGCCCAAAGAATTGAAAACAGGAACTCAAACGTGTACACCATGGGGAACTCCCTGGCAGTCCAGTGGTCAGGACTTCTACTGCCAGGGGGCACGAGTTCAATCCCTGGTCAGGGAACTAAAATCCTGCAAGCCACACGGCATGGCCAAAAAAATTAAAATGTACACCAAGTTCATAGCAATAGCCAAAAGGTGGAAATGACCCAACAAATAAAAGGATAAACAAAACGCAGAATATACATACAAATGGATGAAATTTTGACACGTGCCACAACATGGATGGATCTTGAAAACAACATGCTGAGTGAAATAAGCCAGATATAATAGGACAATAGTGTATGATTACACTTATATGAAATATCTAGAGTAGGCAAATGCATAGAGACAAAAAGTGGATTGGAGGTTAACAGGGGCTGGAGGTTGTTACTTCATTGGTGGAGTTTCTGTTTGGGTGATAAAAAATGCTTGGAATTAGACAGTGGTGATGGTAGCCCCACACTGTGCATGTAATTAATACCCTTGAATTGCACTCTTTAAAATGGTTAAAGTAATAAATGTTCTGTGTGTTTTAGCACAATTTTTTTTTAATCAGGCTTTTTATTAGTATGACAGTTTTTGGCTACTAGAGCAATTATACATCTTATTGTCTCATATTTAAAGTCTTGGTAATGATATTTATTCCCAACATAAACATCTAGTTTTCAATGTCTTGTAGAACTTCGCCGACATGACCACCGTAACCAGTGCACACTGCCTGGAAATGCCCTTCTCAGGCACATGGGTCCAGAAAGAGTGGCAGACCTGGAGAAGCCTGGCCTTGTATCCAGCTCTCTGCTTCCTGCTTCTGCGACCCTGCAAGTCACTTACGATCGCAATGCATCAGTTTCCATATGGTACGATAATGACACAACTTGTTTCACAGGGTTGTTGTGAAGATAAAATGTGTGGGGAATGTAATGTACTTAATACAATGCTGGCGCAAAGTCAGTGCTCATCATTAAGCTATTGTTCTTATTGATATTATCATGACAGAATTCAGGGCTTTTTTTTTTTTAACATCTTTATTGGAGTATAATTGCTTTGCAATGGTGTGTTAGTTTCTGCTTTATAACAAAGTGAATCAGTTATACATATCTTCCCATATCTCTTCTCTCTTGCGTCTCCCTCCCTCCCACCCTCCCTATCCTACCCCTCCAGGCGGTCACAGAGCACCGAGCCGATATCCCTGTGCCATGCGGCTGCTTCCCACTAGCTATCTACCTTACGTTTGGTAGTGTATATATGTCCATGCCTCTCTCTCGCTTTGTCACAGCTCACCCTTCCCGCTCCCCATATCCTCAAGTCCGTTCTCCAGTAGGTCTGTGTCTTTATTCCTGTCTTACCGCTAGGTTCTTCATGACATTTTTTTTTCTTAAATTCCATATATATGTGTTAGCATACGGTATTTGTCTTTCTTTTTCTGACTTACTTCACTCTGTATGACAGACTCTAGGTCTATCCACCTCATTACAAATAGCTCAATTTCGTTTCTTTTTATGGCTGAGTAATATTCCATTGTATATATGTGCCACATCTTCTTTATCCATTCATCCAATGATGGGCATTTAGGTTGTTTCCATCTCCAGGCTATTGTAAATAGAGCTGCAATGAACGTTTTGGTACGTGACTCTTTTTGAATTATGGTTTTCTCAGGGTATATGCCCAGTAGTGGGATTGCTGGGTCATATGGTGGTTCTCTTTGTAGTATTTTAAGGAACCTCCATGCTGTTCTCCATAGTGGCTGTATCAATTTACATTCCCACCAGCAGTGCAAGAGGGTTCCCTTTTCTCCACACCCTCTCCAGCATTTATTGTTTCTAGATTTTTTGATGATGGCCGTTCTGACTGGTGTGAGGTGATATCTCATTGTAGTTTTGATTTGCATTTCCCTAATGATTAATGATGTTGAGCATTCTTTTATGTGTGTGTTGGCAGTCTGTATATCTTCTTTGGAGAAATGTGTATTTAGGTCTTCTGCCCATTTTTGGATTGGGTTGTTTGTTTTTTTGTTATTGAGCTGCATGAGCTGCTTGTAAATTTTGGAAATTAATCCTTTGTCAGTTGCTTCATTTGCAAATATTTTCTCCCATTCTGAGGGTTGTCTTTTGGTCTTGTTTATGGTTTCCTTTGCTGTGCAGAAGCTTTGAAGTTTCATTAGGTCCCATTTGTTTATTTTTGTTTTTATTTCCATTTCTCTAGGAGGTGGGTCAAAAAGGATCTTGCTGTGATTGATGTCATAGAGTGTTCTGCCTATGTTCTCCTCTAAGAGTTTAATAGTTTCTGGCCTTACATTTAGGTCAGGGCTTTTATAAATGAGTGATTGAGATTTAAAGGGGAAAAGTGATTAAGAAGCACTAACAATTCCAAAGAGAGGAACCGAAGAGCATGGCTCAAAGATTTATGATGAAAGTCAGTCCTGGTTGTTGAGAAAAGGCATGAAGCCTTCTTGAACATTCCACCAGCTGAGCCTGCAGTGGCACCTTGGGGCGGCAGGAGGAACCCAGGCTGAGTCATTCTCTGGGGTCCCTCGGCCTGATCCCATGGAAGCCTCTGGTCCCAGCAGCTGCGAGTCACAGCTGTGGGCAAATAGACCTAGTGTCTTCTGCTGTGACAATTGTTTGCTCTGATCACTGGCACTGTGTTGGTTTATGCTGCTGGGATGCATTGCCAGTTTAAGCACCTTAACCTTCTGTTTCCTTTAGCTCTCAACCTCTTAACAACCTTCTCACTCCGGACCCCAGTGACATACAGGGAGGTGTCCAAAATGGCCACTGGGACATCGTTGGTCGGGATCAACGTCCGCTTTGAAGGTGTCAGGCCTGATATGAACCCAGTCCAGGGAGGGAGGGAGCGCACCGGCAGGGCAACAACATATTTCACATAAACAGACCCTTCAGCCTTTGCAGCTTCGGTTTCCCAGGAGAGCAGCCAGCGGCAGGACTTTGGTTTTGAGAAGTAAAGATTTAGCTTTAACAGTTGGGCGGTCACTGCATGCCGATTGCTTTCCTCTGTGTGAGTTGCTATTGCTGGTTGGAGGCTGTTATTTTCCTCTGTGTGTTGTGTGGGATTCAGCCCTTTCCTGGGAAGAGAGAGCACATTCCTTGCTTCCCTTAATCACTACTTTGGCATCAGTGCGGAACACTCTGGATAAGGGACCACAGTGCCTGAAGCATCCTGGAGAGGAGGGAGGGCAGTGGCTGGAGTGAGAATACACACCGTAAAGAGCGGAACCCTAGAGAATTTAGGGCTCGTCTCCAGCCCCCGGAGCAGAGCAAGTGCAACCCAGGGGCAGGGAGCGGAAAACAGAAAGCATAATAGCTGAAGGCGAAGAGGAGGAACTTGTGAGATTTTTAAGTCATAACTATGTGCTAGGATACCCTGGAAGTTTATTTTCCCAATTCAAAATATTTTTTTTTCTGACTCAAAAGTACATTAACGGGGAGACGCAAGAGGGAAGAGATATGGGAACATATGTATATGTATAACTGATTCACTTTGTTGTAAAGCAGAAACTAACACACCACTGCAAAGCAATTATACTCCAATAAAGATGTTAAAAATAAATAAATAAATAAATAAAACTACCTAGAAATGATGATGACTCAAAAAAAAAAAAGAAAAAGTACATTAAGGGACCTTACATGAACCAGTGGGGCAGGTGTGCTATGAAATGAGAATTTGATACAGCAGGGGTAAAAAAACAAAAAACAAAACAAACAAAAAAACGTAATTTTAAAATATATGTATATAACTTTTTAAAAAAGGAAATCAACAGTTGTTTAATGGGTGCAGAGTTTCAGTTTGGGAAAACAGAAAAGGCTCTGGAGATGGAAGCGGGGGGCGTTGCCCAACAGTGTGATTGTATTTAATGCCACAAGACTCACAAAGGGTTAAAATGGTAAATTTCACGTTATGTATACTTTGCCAGGTTAAAAACAATTTTTAAGTACTTTCACTGATACATATTTGTCTCCTCGTTTGTATCCATTTTATGTCTGGGATTTAGGTAAGCTCTGGTTCTGATTACTAGATTCTACTCTAGCTAGTTATGTGACCTTGAGCAAGTCATCTCACCTTTCTGGTCTTCAGCTGCCTCACTTGTAATAGGAGAAATTTGAAAAGAATAGTCTGTCACAGCTCTGATAGCCACGGATTAGTATTTCTTGAGGGTGTGCCATGTGCCAGGCTCTCTGCTACACATTTTATCAGCATGACCTCATTTAATCCTCACAAGTATCCCATGAGGCTGGTCTAATTATCCTCATCTGAGAGAGAGCAAGAGGAATCAGAGGCTTAGAAGGAAGGTTCAGTGGCTTGTCCACGTACAGCAAGCGAGTGGGAGGCGTGGGCTTTGGACTTAGGTCTGGGGGACCCCAGGGCCCAGGCTCTCAGCTGCTGTTCAGTACTGCAGCAGCGAGAACGTCAGAGCCAAACCACCACGAAGCTTTTCTCCCTGGAAAAGCTATTAGCCTGGAAAATAAGACCGACGTCCAGCCAGGAGCCGCTTCTGCTGTGCTCTCTTATTCTACTTGGTGACCGTGCTGCGGCCTCCTGAGAATGTGGGCTGAAGGGTGGGCAGGAAGCAGGACGGGCGAGCTGGCCAGGCTGCTGGGTCTCCACAGTAAGTTTCACTTTTTTGCCCTAAAGTAATTGAAATCTCCCCAAATTAGATCCCTCCTTATTTCAGCATAATTAAAATATGTATGAGAATAAAGGCATTCTATTTAGATTGTGTTTCCTCCTATCCTCCACCACGAATGTTTGTATTCACAATGCAATCAAGAGTTGGTTGCCTGAGAACTGGGGCCCTGAAGCAGACAACAGCTAACTCTCAGCTATGCGTTGAAGATTCACTGGTCTTCAAATATTCTCCCAGTCTGTTTTAACCACGATTTTTTCCGTCCCCCTTAACCACAGCATTAATTAGGGCACTTAGCAAGAAGCACGTGGGGCATGTCTGCATGTTACCAGTGACCCTCGGACAGAGAAGCAGAGAAAAAAGCAAGAAAAGACAGCAACAGTACAAGTGAACATTGGCTGCCCGCGGGATATTGCAAAACCATGGCGTATTTGCATTTGTTGATGAAAATCATTGCAAATCAACCTAGGAATTAGATAACAACAACATCAACAAATCATTGGAACATCTGTACAATGACACTATGTAGACATTAAGAATGAGTCAGATCTCTAACAGAGCAAATCAATGGATGAAGCTTTGGAAGTTGAAGCCAAGTTGAGCAATCATCCTTGGCGGACACGGAGACAGGTCTGAAAACAGTAACGAGATCCTTAAACAAGAAGCAACCAATGCCACAACAAACAGCCTGGAGAAAGAATCGCAAGGACACCTAGAGGAGCAGCTCAGGTGCAAATAGCAGGAATGTAAACCCAAGCGTGACTTTCTCTGCAGCGCCTGAGTGACTAAAGGTCCTCGCCATGGCTTAGTGAAGAGGAACTGACGGCTGTAAGCAGAACTCCGCTGACCAGCATTTGTATTCGGTTATGTGTACTTGTGCTTCAAACACTAAACAGGGCTTCCCTGGTGGCGCAGTGGTTGAGAGACGGCTTGCCAATGCAGGGGACACGGGTTCGTGCCCCAGTCCGGGAAGATCCCACATGCCGCGGAGCGGCTGGGCCCGTGAGCCATGGCCGCTGAGCCTGCGCGTCCGGAGCCTGTGCTCCGCAACGGGACAGGCCACAATAGTGAGAGAACCGCGTACTGAAAACAAAACAAAACAAAACACTAAACACACAAGCACACACACACACCTTTAATTCTTAAGATTCAAATATTCTCTTTTTTTCCTATAAAGCCCATAATTCCAAGGCCTTTGGTGGTACCTTCACATAAACTTTTCTGCGTTGGATACTGACTACCGACAACCAGAATCTGTTACCTGGTTTGGGTACAGCTCAGTAAACTGCACTGGGTTCGTTAGTTATGGCCACGTATCAAATTAACCCAAACCTTAGTGACTTAAAGCGACAATTATTATGAATTACCTCTCACAGTTTCGGTGGGTCACAGAAGGAACACAGATTTTTCTCCGCTCCACAAGGACTGGAGCCTCAGCTGGAAGGCTTTTGGGGTGAAAGCTGGAATCATCTGAGGGCTTGGTCACTCGCACGTGTGACAATTAATGCTGGCTGTCCGCTGAGGGCCTGACTGGGACTGTTGGCTAGAACCTCCACACATGGCCTCTCTGTGTGGACTGGGCTTCCTCACAATATGGCAGCTGGGATCCAAGGGCAAGCACCCCACAAGAGGGAACCAAACAGAAGCTCTGTCCTTGTTATGATCTAGCCTGGAAGTCACACAGCTTTGCTTCCACTGTACTCCATTGACCAAGGTGGTCACAAGCCTACGCCCAGACTTAAGGGGAATGAACACAGACCCACATCTCAATGGGATGGATGTCAGCCACACAGTAGGGAGAGCATAAGGGACACATATGTAAGGGTGGCCATCTTTGGAAGATACAACCTGCCCTTACAGAATTCTGCCTTAAAGATGATTTCTGTAGGAAAGTGCACCATGGTTTAAAGATTTCATGAACAAGAGAGTCTTAGGTGGATCCTCACACATGATTGGAGAATATTTGGTGTCTGGTGACATGGTGGGTGATAGGATTAGAAAGGTACGTTAAGGCCAGATTTCAGAGAGTCCTAAGTGATATATTAAAAGTGAGGTCTTTATTCCAGGGACACGGAGGAGCCACAGAAGTATTTTCACCAAAGATTTCTCTCAAGGCCCTGGAGAGCATGGATTAGAGAAAAGGAGAGGCACGTCCAACTGCGCGCTAATTAAAGTGGTCCAGGTGAGATGTCAGCACTCTGAACAATGACATTTACCTGCATCTCTGAGCCACCAGCCTAGCCCTTCTGTCCACTTTGTTCCTCTCTAATTACAAATTCAGCGAGGACCCCAAATCGTTTCAGCATCTCATATTAATAGATTATAGGTCTCAAAGACATACATTTGATATATAGTTTGTATTTGTAATCATACACATACAGCATGAAACAGCTTGCCTTAAAATGACACTTCTCACATGGCTATGAAATTATATACAGCATTCATTTTGCTTATAAACCCCACAAACTTCCTCCTACAGCTTCTTTTCGCACTTGTTTTTAGTGTATTACTTGAATATATTGCTCGGGCCCCTCTGTCCTCCCTTTCTGTCTTTGCTTGACCCTTAGCATAAATCAAAATCACAGAGCAAATCATGTCCCTGGTTCTCTAGAAACTTTGACTGATGGCTGAGCCATGATCAGAAGTTCTAGGGGTCCATGGGCTGGGAGCGGAGGCAGGGGGATGACACAGACATCTCTAAGAATCTGATGACAATTCACAGGGAGTGTGGGCACCCCCAAGTGGGCTTGTTGTCTCATGAGACGGCAAGTAGCTTTGGGGTACTGGCTTGAATCAACACGCTCCTATGAATCAGCTGACAGTCGTCACCTGGATGAGGTCAGAGTGGTCACAGGTACTCCGGCCCCTGAAATCAGGGCTCTGTCTGACTTGAAGCAGTCATTCATCTCTTTGAACTTCAGTTTCTCAAGATGAGAATGGAAATGAAGACACTTACCCCCTGGAAGCAACGTCCTGACGTGCCGGCCATCAGCTTAGAAATCTGTGTTTGCTTATGTGCGCCATCAAGGCAAATGTAACCTGCCCTTTCCGCCAACTCTGCTGAGGTTGCTTTTACAACTACGACTGGTAGTTAGGTTTACTCTTCAATTGCTTTATTTAAACTCGCATCTAGTTATATAAACACACCTCAGCACAATTTATGGACTGGCGATTCTTTCTATCATAGCTGACTTGTTTTTCTTCTTGAAACAAACTCTTGAGTCTAGACTTTGTCAGGTTGATACATGAGGGTGGGGACTGTTTATACTGAAATCGTATACACATTCCAGACACGTGCCTTGTTACTGATCCGAAATAAAGATGATGAGCCTTTGACTTGTAAAGAGACACTCAAGAAATTGTTTGAAGTGCAAACTCTGATCTATTACTAAAAAGAGGCACAAAGAGTTCCTCAAAACTTTCTTTGCTGCTTTTGAAGAGGTGGGTGTTAGGGAGGCAGCAACTTTATTTTATTTATTTATCTACTTTTTTTGGCATGTGGGATCTTAGCTCCCCAACCGGGGATCGAACCCGTGTCCCCTGCAGTGGAAGCTCGGAGTCTCAACCACTGGACCACCAGGGAAGTCCCAGAGAGCAACTTTAGATCAATACAGGAGAGAACTTTCTCATGATACAAACTCTTCCACAATGAAAGGGGCTGGGGAATTTCTAACTAGTGACTTTCCTCACAGGGGAAATGCTTAAACAGAACTGATTGACCATCTTCAAGAAATGGTAGGAAAGGGTTTAATCCACCAACAGGAAAGAAGATGGATTTGGAGGTATCTTTCTGTTCAAATATCCTATCTTAGATTTCTCCAATAAGCCTATGAGGATGAAGATAAGATTTTGTTAATGGTTCAGTCCTAAAAACAGATCTTTGCAAACAGTGCGTGTGGATAGCCTCCTGAGGGTGGGGCTTGTGCGGGTAGGGTGAGTATACGGGTGCATGTGGACAGTGCTCTGCTGGGCGTTTTAGGTCAGGTGTGTTGTCCAAAGAACATATTTCTAAGCTTTCAAAACACAGACAAAAATTACGCTCAATATGTCAGTATCCGATGGCTTCTCCATTCTAGGGCGGAGAAAATAAGACTGGTAATGGCAAAGTTTACTTTGCCAGCCTGTCAGAGACGTCAGACTGTTGGGAGGGGGATTCTAGCAAAGGCCAGGCCTAAAGCAGCGAGGAGGGAAGGGAAGGTCTCGGCCCTTCAGAGGGGGCTGACCTTCACGGGCCACTCACAGCCAGACTGGTGCTAAGGTGTATGAGGTGCAAATCAGTCCCTGAAGGCTGAATGGCGTCACTTGGTCTCTTCATAACAGAGGTACCACCTCACACCGGTCAGAATGGCCGTCATCAAAAAATCTACAAACAATAAATGCTGGAGGGGGGTGGAAAAAAGGGAACCCCCTTGCACGGTTGGTAGGAATGTAAACTGATACAGCCACTACGGAGAACAGCATGGAGCTTCCTTAAAAAAACTAAAAATAGAACTACCATATGACCCAGCAATCCCACTGCTGGGCATATACCCTAAGAAAACCATTATTCAAAAGGACACATGCACCCCAATGTTCATTGCAGCACTATTTACAATAGCCAAGACATGGAAGCAACCTAAATGGCCATGGACAGACGCATGGATAAAGAAGTTGTGGTACATATATACAATGGAATATTACTCAGCCATAAAAAGGAATGAAATTGGGTCATTTGTAGAGATGTGTATGGACCTAGAGTCTGTCATACACAGTGCAGTAAACTAGAAAAAGGAAAACAAATATTGGGATTTTGCTGGTGGCCCAGTGGTTAAGAATCCGCCTGCCAACGCAGGGGACATGGGTTCAAGCCCTGGTCTGGGAAGATCCCACATGCCACGGAGCAACTAAGCCCGTGAGCCACAACTGCTGAGCCCGGGCACCACAACTACTGAAGCCCATGCGCCTAGAGCCTGTGCTCTACAACAAGAGAAGCCACAGCAATGAGAAGCCCGTGCACTGTAACGAAGAGTAGCCCCCGCTCGCTGTGACTAGAGAAAAGCCCGCAGACAGCAACGAAGACCCAGTGCAGCCAAAAATAAATAAAATTTATTAAAAAAGAAAAACAAACATTGTATACTAACGCATATTTGTGGAATCTAGAAAAATGGTACAGATGAACCTATTTGCAGGGCAGGAATAGAGATGTAGATATAGAGAACGGACATGTGGACATGGTGGGGGAAGGGGAGGGTGGGACGAATTGGGAGATTGGGTTTGACATAAATACACTATGTAATGTGTAAAATAGATTCTAGTGGGAACCTGCTGTACAGCACAGGGAGCTCAGCTCTGTGCTCTGTGACGACCTAGATGGGTGGGATGGAGGTGGTGAGAGGGAGGTCCGAGAGGGAGGGGATATAGATATACATATAGCTGATTCACTTCATTGTACAGCAGAAACTAACACAACATTGTAAAGCAATTATACTCCAATAAAAAAAAAGAACCTCATATGAACCAGCACATGAAGACTGATAAAGTTCAGAAGCTGTGTCTCCTAATAAAAAGGGCAACGTACATATATATACATGAATGAGTATATATACGTATATGTGAATATGCATGTATGAGTTATATGTATGTATATATGTATATATATGAATCAGTATATATGTGTATATATATAATGTATAAATATATATACATTATATAGATATTCATATATACATTTGTATATATACATATATATTTATATATGTATTTGTGTGTATATATGAATATATATATATATTTACATACAAATGAAATCCTTCCCCATGTACTACCAGAGAGTAAAAATACAGAGATGGAACTGTGCTCTCATCACTAGGGCTGGAAATGTGACCTAAATTAGGCTTGTGAAAGCCAATCCTAAGACTTTGGAGAGTGGGGTTTCTGAAGGAACAAAGTACTAGTTTTTCCACTGAGGTTGCTTAGTTGGTAGGAAGTAAGCCTGGAACTGCCAGGGTACCACCTAGAGACGGGCATCTTGAGAATGAAGCCAACAGAAGAGAGGGTGAAAGATGGAGACAGAGACAATGTCCTGATGGCCTCCTGGATTCAGTTACGACTAAAGCTGTTCAGTTACTGAGCCAGTAAAAACACACTTTACGTTACACCCATTTGAGTTGAATTTCTTTCACTTGCTATCTCAAGAAACCTAATACATCAGAGTAAAAGCCAAGCTACAAAGATGCACTATGGGGCTTCGCTGGTGGCGCAGTGGTTAAGAATCCACCTGCCAACGCAGAGAGACGGGTTCGAGCCCTGGTCCAGGAAGACTCCTACATGTTGTGGAGCAGCTAAGCCTGTGCGCCACAACTACTGAGCCTGCGCTCTAGAGCCCGTGAGCCACAACTACTGAGCCCGTGTGCCGCAACTGTTGAAGCCCGTGTGCCCTAGAGCCCATGCTCTGCAACAAGAGAAGCCACCACAGTGAGAGGCCTATGTACCGCAATGAAGAGTAGCCCCCACCCCCCGCAACTAGAGAAAGCCCACGCGCAGCAACAAAGACCCAACGCGGCCAAAAATAAATAATAAATTAATTAAAAGGCACACTATGAAGAGTCCAATCCCCGCAAGTGGTACATGCCTGGGTGTCTGGCTGGGCTGCCTTGAACAGGCCTAATGAGAAAGGTTCAACGTGGTGATTACTTTCTGATTTGTGTCTTAAACCTTTATTGTCTGAGCTTCAGAGATACAGTTGTACTTTTTAAAATATTATTTGCTTTCCAATAAGGAAGGTTCATGAATCATTGGGAGTTTGGTCTGTGTAGTGATTGTGGAAATATAAGTGGTTCAGCAGGTGACTCCCAATGCATCCTTGAGGACTGGCATGTTATAAGGAACACTGAAATATAGCTATCTTTAAAAATAATGCTCATTTTAACTTGATTTTTTGCATTTGCCAAAGTAAAGCAAGTTTGCATGATCTCAAGTGAATTTGGTCCAGGCCTGGGCTCTACATTTCATTATCCTGTGCTAGCTCATGTTCTTTGTTCTCAATTTATGATGAAGTGTGGAAAACTTAGGAAAATTATCGCATGCTCAGGTCTAGTGGAAGCAGTTGGCCATATTGAATGTTGGAAAGTTTGTTTCTCTGAGGGATTGTGGAGTTTCCAAGTTCACTTTACTAAATATACCTATTTAATTTGCATCCAGTTAGAGAAAACAGCTGGGTAGAACCTGGAGCATGGGATATTAATTCATTAATTCAGAGGTTAGAGTGTGAGGTTATTCATCCAGGTGAATGCATTTAAATTGCCTAAATCTACAAATTGGAGCCAATGCTCTGTAGTTCGAAAGCTTGCAAATGTTTCCTTTACAACATGTTTCCTGCAACACTCAGAACGATGGCGCTAATGCAGTCCCACTTGTTAGGAGCATGCTTTTTTAAGCAGAGGAGTGATGTGATCAGTTTTACATTTTAGAAAGATCGTTTTGATGCTGCCCAGAAGATGGACTAGAGAAGAGCAGATGGGGCAAGAAGGCCAGTTTAATGATAGTCCAGCCAAGAAATGACAGGGGGCTTCCCTGGTGGCGCAGTGGTTGAGAGTCCGCCTGCCGATGCAGGGGACGCGGGTTCGTGCCCCGGTCCGGGAAGATCCCTCATTGCCGTGGAGCGGCTGGGCCCGTGAGCCATGGCCGCTGAGCCTGCGCGTCCGGAGCCTGTGCTCCGCAACGGGAGAGGCCACAACAGTGAGAGACCCGCACCGCAAAAAAAAAAAAAAAAAAAGAAAAGAAATGACAAGGAGGTGGCCCAGGAGAGTGGGAGACAGTAACTAAGAAACTTCACTTAGTAGGAAACTAGTAGGGGGTTAAATAACGCCCTCCCCCCAAAAAAGACATGTCTACCCAGACCTCTGAATGTGACTTTATTTGGAGAAAGGGTCTTTGCAGATGGGTTAAGAATCTTAACATGAGGACTTCCCTGGTGGCACAGTGGTTAAGAATCTGCCTGCCAATGCAGGAGACACAGGTTCGAGCCCTGGTACGGGAAGGCCCCGCATGCCGCGAAGCAACTAAGCCCGTGCGCCACAGCTACTGAGCCTGCCCTCTAGAGCCCGTGTGCCACAACTACTGAAGCCCGCGCGCCACAGCTACTGAAGCCCACATGCCTAGAACCCGTGCTCTGCAACAGGAGAAGCCACCACAGTGAGAAGCCCGTGCACCACAACAAAGAGTAGCCCCCGCTCACTGCAACTAGAGGAAGCCCGCACGCAGCAATGAAGACCCAACACAGCCCCCCAAAATTAATTAATTATTTTTAAAAAGTATCTTGACATGACATCATCCTGGATTAAGCAGGTGTATCTGTTTGGCATCCATTCATCACAGGGCCAGTGATATTAACTGTATTTTCTTATTTTCTGCATTCTTGATGGTCTAGCATCTGGAGGCCTTACAGACCCAAGAGAGACTGCCCTTCCTCCTAGACGAAGCTAATTCCTAAAGATAATAACAACCTGCTCAGGGGCACACCTTTCATAGGCAGACCAACCAACCCTGAGTCTATAGCCCCAACCTCCTGTGTATTTGACTCTCACACACCAAGCCATACTTCCCCTGCTCTAAATCATCCCAGGGCCAGGTACCAGGCAGCTAGAGACCATCCCTATAGCACAAAGCCTACTGGATTATTCAAACCAGCCAGTCTTAAAATGTTTCCCCTGCCCTGCTTTGCCTTTACCACAGAAACTCCGGTAGAGACTGAGACCTAGGATTTCCTCTCCTGCTTCCCCCCGCCCCTGCTGTTGCCTCCTGACCAAACCTGGTGCTCCTCCTGCGGCCCTGAGTGGCATGGTGAGCCCTCTTCTCTTGGGAAATGTAAGTAATAAATTTTTTTTTCAGTGGCATTGACCAATCTATGTCATCACTCAGGCTCCATAAATAAAAATCCTACAAGTACAAATGAGAGATGTCCCTAAATCCAATGATGGATGTCCTCATAAGAGACAGAAGGGGAAAAGACATAAAGACACACACCAAGGACAAGGCCATGTGAAGAAGGAAGCAGAGACTGGAGTTACAGCACCACAACCAAGAAGTGCTGGGATCCACCAGAAGCAGCAAGAACCTTTAGAGGGAGCAGGGCCCCACCAACACCTCGATTTTAGACTTCTGGCCTCCAGCACAATGAGAGAATGAATTTCTTTTGTTTTAAGCCACCAAATGTATGGTCATTTGTTACAGCAGCCATAGGAAACTAATACAGCACCCTATCAAGAGGCATTTCCAGAAATTACATCTTGTTTTTCCTTGTCTTAAAAGACGGGTACTACTGCCAGTTTTAGAGACTAAAAAATCACCACCTTAAAGCAACTCTATCTTATCCTACAAAAAATTACCACAAAGAAAATTTCTTCCACTGAGCTGGGAGAAGAATGTAATAAAACTTTTTAGCGGGGGAAGGGAAGTAGATTTAAAAAAGCCTCTCTTCTTTGGGAGTAGAAAAGGGTGGGGATTCAGTTACTGGGAAAAATAGGAGGATGGTGGACAATGCGAGGGTCCAGCTGAGGTTTAAAAAAAATTTTTTTAACAATAATAATACCTAAAATTTATCGAACTGCTACTACATGCTAAACATTATGTTAATCACTTTTTGGCATTATCTCATTCCCATCCTTCTTGTAACCTTATGAGTACTATTATTGTCCCTGTTTTATAGATGAGAAGCATGAAGTGATACCTGTGTACCCTGTTGAACAAATTTTCCAGCTGCACTGCACAGGCAGATATAGGAACAAAACCAGGTAGAAGGTAGGACTGATTCACAGCTGTGTCGCTGTTGGTTGAAAGGGAGGAAAAGGACAAGGAAGTAAAAAACTTAAGGGTTTATTCATTTACTCAAAAAATTGCAAATTTGTTCAAAATTGAAAAATTAATTCAAAGGACGACTCAGGAGATCTAGAGTGGTGCTGTCCCTAGATCTTTCTGCTATAATGGAAATGTTCTAGAATTTGCACTGTTCACACTATTTATAATAGCCAAGACATGGAAACAACCTAAATGTCCATTGATAGATGAATGGATAAAGAAGATGTGGTGCATATATACAATGGAATATTACACGGCCATAAAAAAGAATGAAATAATGCCCTTTGCAGCAACATGGATGGACCTAAAGATTATCATACTAAGTGAAATTAGTCAGACAAAGACATGATATCATTCATATGTGGAATCTAAAATGACACAAATGAACTTATCTGTGAAACAGAAACAGACTCACAGATATATAGAACAGACTTGTGGTTGCCAAGGAGGAGGGGAGAGGAGGGGAGGAGAGGGATGGATTGGGAGTTTGGGATGAGCAGATGCAAACTATTATATATAGAATGGATAAGCAAGGTCCTACTGCATAGCACAGGGAACTATATTCAATATCCTGTGATAAACCATAATGGAAAAGAATATGAAAAAGAAGATAGACGATAGATATAGATATAGATCTGAATCACTTTGCTGTGCCGTAGAAACTAACACAACAACGTAAATCAAGTATGTTTCAATAAAAATTTTTTTTTTTTTTTTTTGTGGTACACAGGCCTCTCACTGTTGTGGCCTCCCGCTATTGTGGCCTCTCGCGTTGCGGACGACAGGCTCCGGACGCGCAGGCTCAGCGGCCATGGCCCACGGGCCCACGGGCCCACGGGCCCAGCCGCTCCGCAGCACGCGGGATCCTCCCAGACCGGGGCACGAACCCGCGTCCCCTGCACGGAATAAAAATTTTTTTAAAGATAAGAAAAAGAAAGAATCTGGACTGTTCAATCCAGTAGCCACTAACCACCTCCGTTATTGTGCACTTGACATGTGGTTGGAACAATAAGAAACTGAATTTTAAACCTTATTTAACTTTAAATAAGCATATGTGGCTCATGGTTACTGCATTGGACATGGGACATGCCGGAAAAGAAACAGCTAGAAGGGAGTTGGGAAGATGGGTGCAGGGAGGGACTAGAGGGTTTTGTCAGCAGGTTTGATGGGCAAATGTGAGTGAGGGAGCTGAAAGGACCCAGGAGTGTGGTGTCAGAGAGTGGGATATTGGCCTGTGAGATTTCAGAGGGGTGTAGGAGTTTCATGTGGTTGCCAAGGTCCAAACTGCATCCGGGAAGCAGATTACAGAGCTAAAAAGAAACAAAGGTGACGATCACCTTGATGTAGAGGATATCAAATAAGTGATGGGTTTGGGTGTGGAACCAGCTGTCCACATGCAGTGGAAATCATCCAGGATGGTGGTCGAAATGGACGTGGAGAGAAAGTCTGAAACGGATTGTCAAAGCCCAGTGCATAGGGCACAGTGATCCCTGTGGACGGAAGGAGAGAGACAGAGCTGGTGGCAGGGATGTGAGGGAAAACATGGACATTGGCAGAAGGTTGGAAAAGTCAGCAAGTGAATAGTGGAATGTGGGAGGATGTTTTGGGTAGAATTGTGTCCCTCCCCAGCATTCACATGTTGAAGCACTAACCTCCCTACCCCAGTACCTCAGAATGTGACCTTATTTGAAGATGGGGCCTTCACAGAGGTCATCAAATTAAAACGTGGTCCTGGGGTGGGCTTTAATCCAATATGACTAGTGTCCCTATAAAAAGGGGAAATTTGGAGACAGATGTACTTAGAGGAAAGCCACCATGAAGAGACGCAGGAAGAAGATGCCCATCTACAAGCCAGGAGAGGGGCCTGGAACAGATCTTTCCCTCCCAGCCCTCAGAAGGCATCAGCCGTGCCAACACCTTAATCTCCGACTTCTAGCCTCCAGAACTGTGAGACCATACACTTCTGCTGTTTAAGCTGCCTAGTTTGTGATAATTTGTTAAGGTAGCCTCAGCAAACGAATACAGAGAACCACAGAGAAGTCTTCTGTCTATGCTGGAATTCTCCCAGAAACATGTGGCTACTCACACAGTTAAAAGAATTAGCTTGAGGCGAGTAATTGATCTGGTTCTCACACTTCGACCTTTTCCTCTTCTCTCTTGGCAAATAAAGGCTTGTTTGCATCCAGCAAGCCGCCCAATAATTAAGGAGATGGTGGGGGAGCACATCAAAGTGGCAAACCACACACTGTCTTTCTTACTTGAGTGACGTGCTGCATACTCCTTTCCTCCCAAGGGCCAGAGGAGAAAATGGCCCGCAGCTGTCTTTGGGGAGCATTGAGTACATAAATTTGGGAGGATTTATCCAGTTGGTCAAAGGAGCATCTTGAATACTGGTGTCTAGGCAAATGCCTCTGGTGGTTTTTTTTGTTTCTTTGTTTCTTTGCGGTACGCGGGCCTCTCACTGTTGTGGCCTCTCCCGTTGCGGAGCACAGGCTCCGGACGCGCAGGCTCAGCGGCCATGGCTCACGGGCCCAGCCGCTCCGCGGCATGTGGGATCTTCCCAGACCCGGGCACGAACTCGCGTCCCCTGCATCGGCAGGCGGACTCTCAACCACTGCGCCACCAGGGAAGCCCCGTCTGGCGTTTTTATTCCTGTAACCTCGGCTGCTTCACCGGGTTTCAAGTATGTGGCTTTTCTCCCACCCTCTTCCCCCTCCACTTTCTCCCAGCACCCCACCCCCACCCTAAGTCAGCTCTGCGTTGTGTGGGTCTTGGACAAAGCAAATGTAGAAGGCCCGGATCTGGGACAAAACTCCTCTTTTCTATTTGCCTTCCCTCCCAGTTCTGCCCTTCTCTCCTCCAGGCTTTTGCATCCCCACTTTAACTGAGGGATTCTGAAAGCTTAAAGACCATTTTCAAATCTCGGAGGAGGAAATCACAACAATGACAGATATCAGAACTCAATTCAATCACCTCTCAGAGAAAGCAGGAATATTTAAAATCTGTATCAATATAGCACCAGGAAACAGATTTTTAGACTGAAAGATCACCGCTTAGCATCTACTTAGACTATTATTTTTTCGTTGATTTTTCTGTAGTTAACATGACACAGACCATCAAGGAGATATTGGAAAATTGATAAAAGGGAATTAAAATGCACTCGGAAAATATGAAGCTCTATATAAATTGTAATCATCCTTCTTAGCCGGGGTTGCTCTTCCATATGGGGTTTCATCCTCCATGGCTTTCATCATTTCTCGTTATCTTTCATTGAATGCACCTGACTATACCATTCTCTGTTCTATCAGCTTTTAAGCTACGGATACTATGACTATACAGCTGAGGGAGTTTATTTTGCAGAAAACTTATAGAACCTTTGGGAGTTCCTCTGCTTCCATAGAACCCTTTGTGGGGTGAAGGAAGGAAGAGATAGATTAGACAGATACAGATATATGGCCCAAAGATTTTTAAATTATGGAAACCTCAGTTAAATTGTCAGGAGACCAGAAGGGGGCGCTCCCCTGTTCTGCGACAGTAACAGAGCCCAACAGGAAGAAGAAAGATTTCTCTTCCTTCCTGGCAGACTCAGCCAATGAAGAGCCATGGGCTCTTTGTTTACTTCAGCCCTTCCAACTTCCTTTTCCTCTCTATAAAAGCTTTCTCCTTGCCTTACCTGTGGGGACTTCCTCAAGTCTGCAGACACTGAGTTGCAATTCTCTACTGAATCTGAATAAACCCATAATATCCGCCAGTCTATTTGTTTCAGGTCAACAATATAAAAATATCATTATAGACCAGGGCTCAGCAAACTTTTTCTGTAAATGTACCCTTTGCAAGCCACATATTCTTTGTTCTTATTACAACTCTTATCAATGTAATAACCATTCTGAGCTCTCAGCCCCTACAGAAACAGGCCACAGGCCATAGTGTGCCAACCCTTGATATAGGCCATCCAGATGAAAACATTTATTTGTATTTGGAGTTTCATAGAAAATGTTACCGACGATGACCGTGTGTCATGAGTAAGAAATAGGAAGATAGAAATGTTTAAAGTGTGATGCATAATAACAATAAGGAATAATCTGATCTGAGCATCTTAGGGCCAGTTTTTTAA
Source organism: Phocoena phocoena (assembly GCF_963924675.1). Classification (NCBI taxonomy): domain Eukaryota; kingdom Metazoa; phylum Chordata; class Mammalia; order Artiodactyla; family Phocoenidae; genus Phocoena; species Phocoena phocoena. Next base: position 14,801,611 of record NC_089230.1, on the reverse strand, counting down.
GCAAATGCTTTAAATATTGAATGTTTAATATTTAGGTATTCTAAAGTTAACTTTTGGGGCTTCCCTGGTGGTGCAGTGGTTGAGAATCTGCCTGCTAATGCAGGGGACACGGGGTCGAGCCCTGGTCTGGGAAGATCCCACATGCCGCGGAGCAACTAGGCCCGTGAGCCACAACTCCTGAGCCTGCGCGTCTGGAGCCTGTGCTCCACAACAAGAGAGGCCGCGACGGTGAGAGGTCCGCGCACCGCGATGAAGAGTGGCCCCCACTTGCCACAACTAGAGAAAGCCCTCGCACAGAAATGAAGACGCAACACAGCAAAAATAAATAAATAAATAAACTCCTACCCCCAACATCTTCTTTAAAAAAAAAAATAAATAAATAAAGTTAACTTTTAGCCTAGGGTGGAAAAAACCTTCACTTGGCTTTTCTCATATCAAATTGGAATTTTACTTTCTTGTTTTCATATGTATCTTTTATTCATTTTCAAAGAGAAAAATGGTCTTCCCCACTGAAATTTCTTTCCTGATAGACTGAGTTGAGTAGAGGAAGAAGGACTGTGTTTCATCAAAACTTGTTGGTTCAGCAGAAAGACTAAAAGCCCAACAGTAGCAAGGAGATTTGGGTTCTAACCAGCCAATTACTAGCCCCATAAACTTGAGCAAGAATCTTGATTTTGGGGGGGCTCAGCTCTCTCAAGAGTGTGGGAGGATCAGATTAAATCATATGCAAAAGGACTTTATGACTGTCAAAAGCATATATACATGTAGGCTGTTACCTTTTCATTTTCCATTCTTCACACCTAAATTGCTCCAAATGATTTCCAAAAGCCCGTTCAAGCCTGAAAGAAATATCCATCCCTTTTCATCCCTATATCCATCCCTTTTCATCCCTATATCCATCCCTTTTCATCCCTATATCCATTCGTTAACAAACATGTACCAAGACCTGGGTACTGCAATTGGTAAGAAAACAGAGTTTCTAAGGGCAGAAAACCCTGCCCTTAGAGGGTTTATAGCCTCAGGAATTATTGCAATCATGGCTCAAAGAGAAGGGGAAGCAGTGCTGGGGCTGACCACCTGGCTTTTGATGTGGTGTTTTTTGGGCCACGTGAGATCTTAGCTCCCCAACCAGGGCTCGAGCCCGTGCCCCCTTCATTGGGAGTGCGGAGTCTTAACCACTGGACCGCCAGGGAAGTCCCCATTGGTGTTGTGCTTCGCTTTAGGGATTTTGAATCTTCTGCGATGAAATAAGGCTAAAACATACTCATCGAATAAGCATGGAGTGACTAGCGAGTGGCTAGGAATACATTTAATAGGCAACATTCAAAAGATACGAAAAAGCACAGGGAACTATATTCAGTATGCTGTGACAAACCATAATGAAAAGAATATGAAAAAGAATATATATACTTATATATATATAACTGAATTACTTTGCTGTACAGCAGAAATTAACACAACATTGTAAGTCAACTATACTTCAGTGAAATATTTTTTTTAAAAAGATATGGAAGAATCTGCAATCAGAAGGCACTGTGCTGGGTCACTGCAGTCAAAAGTCAAATAGGGTCTCCCCGCCGCAAAGTCACGTCCACCTGGAACATATGTACGTGACCTTATTTGGAAGTCTGGTCTCTGCAGATGTAATCAAGTTAAGATGAAGCCATGCTCATGAGGGTGGTCTTTAATCCAATATGACTGGTGTACAGACACACAGGGAGAACACCTCGTGACAACAAAGGCAAAGACTGGATTGGAGCAATGCACCTACAGGCCAAGGAATGCCAAAGATTGCCAGCTAGGAAGAGGCAAAGAAGGATCCTCACCTAAAACCTTCAGAGAGACACTGGCCTTACTGACACATTGCTTTCCGAAGGCTAGAAGTCTGGAATCAAGGTGTGGCAGGTCACTCTCTCTCTCTCTCTGATGGCTCGGGGGGGATGGGGGGAGGAGGGATCCCCTCCACCTTCTGTGTGGTCAGCCATCCTTAGTGTTCCTGGGCTTGAAGCCGCATAGCTCCAATCTCTACCTTCACTGTCACGTGATGTTCTCCCTGTGTGTCTGTCTCTCCTTCCTCCTTCTTATAAGGAATCTCGATACTCCTGTATGACATCATCTTAACTAATTATAGCAACAACAACCCTATTTCCAAATAAGGTTACATCCTGAAGTTGCAGGAAGGAATGACTTTGGGGGTGACACTCTTCAACCCAGTACAGGTGGCAACTGTTTACATGGAAGGAAGGCTCTGTGAAGTAGAGTGTGGAGACTGAGAACCAGTGTCAACACAGAACTGTGGGAAACTCCTCCACGGTATGGGAAGAAGGAGGATGCAGAGCCCACACAGAGACCTGAGGAAGGGTGGCCAGAGAGGTGGGAGGAGAAACAGGAGAGAGGGGCGTTCTGGAAGCCAGAGATCCTGGGGGACGGGGAAGACTTGACTTCAGTGACAGCAGTTTTTGTCGCGTGATGGGGCCAGAAACCAGAGTCCAGTGGGCTGAAGGGCAAATAAAATTCTTCGAGTTCCAAACGTGTACGAGTTGTTGATATCCTGTCATCTGTTTTCCTTTTTATGAAATTGTTCCTATAATATGGTGCTAAGAGCGCTCACAAGGGAGGATTTCAGGGCTGGCCAGGATGTGTTTTTTCCCACATCTCTGGCTGAGAAGTGAAGTCAAGTGCAACATGGCTCATCCTCTTCCCTGCACCCCCTTTTCATAGAGCAATCTGGACTCAATGCCTTGGGTATCACAAACACCACACCTATAAGTTTGACCCAGGCAGAAAATGTTAAAGGCAAGGAGAAGTGCATTTGGCCAGACCTTTTATGTGTTGGGGGGAACTTCTACCCCCAGCTACCAATTTGGCTTAGGAAATTTTTAATCAAGTTCCCTTAATTCTATACTTACATGCAAAAACGGTTTTCTGCAGTTTACAACATAAATTGAATTTTTATAGCTATTTTACGAACACCTTATTTGAACCTCATCACACATTTATTGGGAATTCCCTGGCGGTTCAGTGGTTAGGACTTCCACTGCAGGGGGCCTGGGTTCAATCCCTGGTCAGGGAACTAAGATCCCACCTGCCCTACAGCACAGCCAAAAAACCCAAAAAAAAACCCCACATGTTTATTAATTCCTAGTATTATCCTCATTTGAAAGCCGAAAAGTTGAAGCTCCAGAAATTATGTTAAATTGCCCAAAGTCAAACGGCAGATGGTTGGGGAAACTGCGATAAAAGCTTAGGTCTTCAAAGCCAACCTGCAGTTTTGAAATAGCCAGGGTTGTTCAATGGTAGCTCTATGATCATGGGTCAAGCAAAATGGAGTCCCAGTTTCATCTCTTATCTTTAGTCCTCATCTCCTCTCCTTTTTTCTTTTTTTTTTTTTTTTTTTTTGTGGTACTCGGGCCTCTCACTGCTGTGGCCTCTTCCGTTGCGGAGCACAGGCTCCGGACGCGCAGGCTCAGCGGCCATGGCTCACGGGCCCAGCCACTCTGCGGCATGTGGGATCTTCCTTCCCGGACCGGGGCAGGAACCCGCGTCCCCTGCATCGGCAGGCGGACTCCCAACCACTGCGCCACCAGGGAAGCCCCTTTCCTTCCTTTTATGAAACCGATATTTGATGAGTGACTGTCATAAGCCAGGCCTGTGTTAAGCTGGAGATAACAGTGGTGAACATGCCAGGCATTGTTTATCCTGCTTCATGGATGTCAAGACGCCTGCAGTTGGGCAGGAAGCTGGCAGCTAGAGCACCGTGCGCTCAGGACCGCATGAGGGTGAGCACAGGAGACCAAGACGGCACCAGGCAGGCCGTGCAGCCAACCCAGAGGATGGGCAGGAAAGGTTTCCATGAGAAATCACATCTGGGCTGAAGGGTAAACGGTGAGGTGTGTCAGCCCCAGACACACACACACACACACACACACGCACACACACACACACACCAGGGTCCCACACCTCCAAGTCAGGAGGGCCAGGCAGAATCCCTGTGAATTTCTCACCAGCCTCTCCCTCAGGCAGCTCCTCTCCTGGGCGCTGGCCCGTCAGCCATCTCTTAGGTGGGCACACTTCCAGCAGAAGCAGAGGCCCAGGTCTGCAATACCTGTGCAGCTGTTATTTAATCCTCATCTCTTCCTAGCTAAGAAGGGGAGGAACGAGAGACCTGGGAGAGCCCTTGCCTTGTTCAGAGCTGTAACCCAGATGCCCAGTACAGGGCCTGCACTCAAATCCCCTGGAGGGAAGATGAATCAGACTGATGCCCTCTCCCTTCAAAACTGGCCACTCTGATCATGGCGAGGAGGGTCAGGGAGGAGCCTTGGGTAAGAGAAGCTCCTGCATCACAGGGGTTTGAAAAGTCAGAAATATACCCCGCAGATGCTCAAGGTCTGTTGTCTGCCTTTGATCACCAGCCCTCACCTGGCACTTGGTGAATGTGCCTCCCCAACTGGAACGTTCCTCCCCAGTAGGAGAGATTCAGGTTGAATTAAACCCAATTGACAGTTAATGGGGGCATTTGGGCAAATTCAACTCCAGTAGCAATCTTCTCTACTTTGCATCCACTAAATGGAGCTCCTACCGTCAAAATTATTCTTGCTCTGGGTGTGAAAGAAATGTGTACCAAGCACTACTAACCAGCTAGTCACTCTTCATTGACAGTGACAGGCAGGTGATATCAAGGGCCCCCAGAAGAAATTTTAATCATTTCCTTTCATCTTTGGGAAAATCTCACATGAACAGGGTCCTCTGTGTTCCTTGCGCTGCTCTCCCCACGATGCCCGGCCACTTGTGCTGTATCTGTATTTATTTTGTCCCTAGTTGAGTGCTAAGATTGCTCCGGTTGGGACAAAACTTGAGAGTGGCTGTTGTCCAAGCTTAAAGCTGTTTCCAGCTGGCCCTAACCCTCCAGATGTTTCTCTACAACAGCTGGACAGAGGTGAGGAGGGGCTTGTGCGCTGTGCAGCAGCTTCCTGGTGACCCTGACTGTCCGCTTCACGTGTTTGGGACCCTGCCATGCCCATCCCTAGTTAGAGATGCAGCCCTTGGACCACACCATCTATTGACAGTAATATTTATTGAGCACTTACTATGTGCCAGGCACAGTTATTCATCCCCGTTTTCCTGATGTGGAAACTGAAGCACGGAGAGTGTAAGTAACTTGTCCAGAAGGTGAAGGATCCAGACTTGACGGCCCTCAGGCAACAGAGGCGCCATGCTTATCTTTTTTGGTATGGCCATTTTGTTTAGCCAACAAGGAAAAAAATGTTTCACACTGGAAAGGGGTCTAAAGTGACTCAGTTACACCCTTTAATCTGGAAATTAAAGCTGGTGAAATTCCAATCAAGACAAAGGCTAAACAGAAAAAACTCCTTTAAAATGCAAATGTGTTTGAGAGAATGACTTTGGTTTTTTTTGGTTTTTGTTTTTTGGGGGATTTTTTCTTGGCCGTACTGTCAGGAATCTTAGTTCCCTGACCAGGGATAGAACCTGTGCCCCATGCAGTGGAAGCACGGAGTCCTAACCAGTGGTCCGCCAGGGAATTCCCAGTCATTCTCAAGAGAGAAATGACTTTGGATTGGAGAGGGAACTGGGTGAGGACAGGGGCCTTCTTTATCTGTGAGCCCAGCACCCAGCAAGATACCAGTAGTGCATGCCCAGTAACTGTTGAACAAATTTGGGGGAGTAATAAATGGTATTGTGTACTTTGTCTTCTGAGCCAAACTTGCTGAGTGATTGTCTTGCCCTCCTACTAAACAAGTTAAGCCCTAACTGTAGTAAAGAACAAAATCTAGTCCTGTCTTAAAGGAGCTTCCAGCCTCCTGGGAGGATAGACCAGTACAGACAATTATGGAAAGTAGGGCCACAGTTGGGTGTACAGACCATCACACTATGGGGGCATGTGGTGGGTGCCCTAACCCAACCTTGAGGGGCAGAGCGGTGGTCAGGGAAAATTTCACAAGGACATAACACCTAAGCTGAGGGCTGAAAAGGGGGACTTAGCTGTGTGAAGATGGCAGAGAGCAACCAGATCAGGGCCCTGGAGGTAAAAGAGAGGGGAAGGCACAGTGAGGAACTTCAGGTAGTACAGGGAGCCTGGCATCCTTGCGAGTGGGGAATGCTGGGGGTCCCAGGAAGAGAGTCTTTAGGGGACGCCAGAGAGGTAAGGAGGGGCCAGATCACAGAGGGCTTGTATACATCCAACTTGGCCAGGTCTCGCCTATTTCTTGGCATAATTATTAACAGTGTCCCCGCCACTCACTAAAGTCACTCACTATTTGGGCAATTATACAGACATAATATAGACTAAGGATTTGGCCTTTATCCATCCAGTTGCATTGGAAATGAAGAGAAGAAGACATACTTGAGAAACATTAAGATGATAAAATAAATAGGATTGCAAGGGACTTCCCTGGTGGCGCAGTGGTTAAGAATCTGCCTGCCAATGCAGGGGACACAGGTTCAAGCCCTGGTCTGGGAAGACCCCGCATGTCACTGAGCAAGTAAGCCCGTGCACCACAACTACTGAGCCTGTGCTCTAGAGCCTGTGAGCCACAACTACTGAGCCTGTGTGCTACAACTACTGAAGCCCATGCACCTAGAGCCCGTGCTCCACAACGAGAGAAGCCACCGCAATGAGAAGCCCGCGCACCGCAACGAAGAGTAGCCCCTGCTCACCGCAACCAGAGAAGGTCTGCGCACAGCAACGAAGACCCAAAGCAGCCAAAAATAAATTAATTAATTAGATAAAATTTTTTAAAAATAGGATTGCGATTAGACCTGGGGGGAGAGGGAGAGCGAAGAGTCCAGCTGTGCCCGTGTGTAGCTGACCACCTGCTGTCAGTGGGTCTCCATCACAAATCACTTGGGTTTTGTTTTGTTTTAACGAATGTAGATTCACTTTAACCCACACCCCCACTATCAGAGTCCCCGGGTGAGGAGCCAGGAAACTTTAGGGTTAACAAGCTGCCCAGGTAGTTTTCCTGCAGATGAAGGATGAAAACCACAGGAGCCTTGAGTGAGGTGCGGGGGAGGGGAGCGGGGAGGACAGCAGGTCTGCTCTGGGGCGGGACTGCCTTGGGTATCCGGGCAGAAGTGGACCTCAGCCCCGGGGGGCTTGGAGAGAATGTAAACTAAGAGCCATAAAGAGCTAAATACCACCTGCTCAGAGGCACCTGGGCTGCCCTCACACTGAATGACGTGTGCTGAGCAGAGGGAAGGACAACAGGAAGAAGGAAAGCAGCAAGAGCCAGGCCTCTGCAGGGAGCAGAGGGGCAGGAAGGGCCATTCCAGGAGTGTCACCCCCATGCAGGATGTTCCCTTGCATTCCTGTTAGTCCCGGGCCCCCTGCATCCTGTACAGGTCAGGGCTGGACACCTAGCCCCCGCTGCCCTCTGCCCCGGAGAGCCTGAGAGCGAGCTGCAGATAGAGCCCATGCCTCTGGGTTCCTAAAGGCTCATTTTGGGGGGGGGGAAAGAAAAGAATTTAGAAAAAGAAAAGCCAAACTTAGAATGACAGGCAAGCCTCGGAAACATTGCGGGTTCAGTTCCAGACCACTGCGATAAAGCTAATATCGCAGTAAAGGGAGTCACACGAATTTTTTGGTCTCCCGGTGCGCAGAAAAGTGATGTTTACACTGTACTGTCATCTATTTAAGTGTGCGGTAGCATCGTCTCTAAAAACGCAATGTACGTGCCTTCACTGAAAAATACGTTATCGCTAAAAAATGCTAACCACCGTCTGAGCCTTCAGCGAGTCTTAGCAGTGACATCAAAGGTCACTGATCGCAGACCACTACTGTAACACATATAATAATTACGGAAAAGGTTGAAATATTGCGAGAATCGCCAACACGTGACACAGAGACAAAGGAAGAGCAAATGCTCTTGGAAAAATGGCACCAGTAGATTCGCTCGATGCAGGATTGCCACAGACCTTCAATTTGCACAGAACGCAGTAAAGCAAAGCGCAGTAAAATGAGGTACGTGTGTGTCGTCGACACACACAGGACAGGGAAGGCCGGGTAAGTCAGCCTGACAGGGAGGCGCCAGCCTGGGGACAGCTTCTGCAGGTGGAGCTGAACACTTGCCTCCCTTTTCAGGAAAGGGCTGGCTGTCTCCGCAGCGGTCAGCTCCAGGAAGGCAGCTGCTGGCAGGCTTCTTTTCTGTACACCAGTACTTGGACTCAGATCTTGTTGGGCTGAAGCCTGTCGATGCTTTCATTCCTTTTGGCTTCCCCCCTCACATAACATAATCGCCTCCTGTAATCGCTGATGGCCTCTATCCTCAGGACCTTCTCCAAAATGTCGACATTCCTTCTCAAATGCAGGGCCCGAACGGCCACGAGTAGCCAGTCCACTCCAGGTTCCTCATCCTTATTTGCCAGACTTCTAATACTATCTTAGGACACTGCTTGTGTTCAGTTGATGGCTCCCGGGGAACAGCCTGTCTTTCTCAGCAATCTAGGAACTGAAGACCTTCTGCCCCGTTTCTTATCTGCCTGGTTTATGCTTCTCACTTAATTGAACCGGTGCATGTCAGATAGTATTCCAAAATTTCCCAGCTGTGTTTCTCAGAGCAGGAGTACGATCATATGTTCCTAGCTCAGTGATCAAATAAGGTGGGAGGGAACTGATATCCCCTCGGTTTCGTGGAGATTTGCCATGGCGTGAGTGTGCAGAAGTCCTGCAGTTGTCTAATTTAGCGTCTTCTGCTTATTAGCTTACTCCTCGCACCCTAACTGCCAGCATCAATTTCTGACCTCCCAGGAGTAAGGGCTGTCCTGGTGCTGGATGGACCCCTTCCCAGGCCCGTCCCCCTAAAGCCTCCACGTGGCAAAATAACACTCCCCCTGACACCCCATGTGGCTGATGACAAGTTTCAGGCTTTCTTCTTCCCCCAAATGAAATGTCTTTCATTGCTTATTACTAGTATTATTCTCACAAATACTTTTCACTATTGTTATAAATTACTTATTAATTACAGACAACACAGAGAAGCAAAAGAACCTAAAACACCCACTTTCTCAAGGAAAACCACTGTTGACATTCCCTTCCAGATTTTTCTGTGTATATGTACATAATACGTGCATCTATGTATTTTTTAATGAGATCACACCATAATGTATTTTTTAAAATAAATTTATTTATTTAATTTATTTATTTTTGGCTGTGTTGGGTCTTCATTGTTGTGCGCGGGCTTTCTCTAGTTGCGGCGAGCAGGGGCTACTCTTCGTTGCGGTGTGCGGGCTTCTCTTGTTGCGGAGCTCGGGCTCTAGGTGCGCAGGCTTCAGTAGTTGTGGCTCGTGGGCTTCAGTAGTTGTGGCTCGCGGGCTCCACAGCATGGGCTCAGTAGTTGTGGTGCACGGGCTTAGTTGCTCCACGGCATGTGGGATCTTCCCAGACCAGGGCTCGAACCCATGTCCCCTGCATTGGCAGGTGGATTCTTAACCACTGCGCCACCAGGGAAGCCCCATAATGTATTTTTATACAAGAAAATTGGTAACATCTTTCCCCATCAATAGTTACATTTCTGTAATGGTATTTTAATAGTTACATAGGATTCTTTTGTATGGCTGCACCATAATTTATTTAATTGATCCCCTCCAAGGCATTCAGATTGTTTCCAACTTTCCTTTATTCCGAACAGCACTGGGGTGAATATATTTAGCATTAAACCCTTGCATGTTTTCTTCGTTATTTCCTCAGGATAGGCTCCCAGCAGTAGAATCATAATGTTCCTTTGAACGTGGGGCTGAAATCACTGGTGTACACCAAGCATGGGTAGGTCTAAGGATTAGTAACGCGAGGATTCAGCACTCCCATCCCTCAGGTATCCTCAGATACCTCGTGATGATTCTAACTAGTTTCCTGTGACTGCTGCAACAGATTATCACAAACTTGGAGTCTTGAAACAACAGGAATTTGTCCTCTCAACCCCAGAAGGCATAAGTCCAAAATCAAGGGGTCAGCAGGGCCAGGCTCCCTCTGAAGACTCCAGGGGAGAATCTGTTTCTTGTCTCTTCCAGCTTCTGGGGGTCAGGCATCCCTTGGCTTGTGGCTGCATCACTCCTATCTCTGCCTCTGTTTTCATGTGGCTTTCTCCTCCTTCCTCTGTGTCTGTGTCTCCTCTGCTGTCTCTTATAAGGACAGCTGTCATTGGATTTAGAGCCCACCCAGATAATCCAGGATGATCTCAGCTCCAGATTCTTAACTGCATCTGATAAGATGCTTTTTTCCAAGTAAGTTCACATCACAGGTTCCAGGGGTGAAGGCAAGGGCATATCTTTTGGAGGGGGTCACCATTCAACCCACTGCAATGTTCTTCCAGACCATAAAGAGTGGTTTTCAAATTGCTACACGTACACACACACACACACACACACACACACACACACATTAGCAGTGGACTCTATTTTCTCCTACACTGGTAGTGGCAATGTAAGTTGGTGCAGCCACTGTGGAAAACAGTATGGAGATCCCACAGGAAACTAAAAATAGAGTTACCATATGATCCAGCAATCCCACGCGTGGGCATATATCCAGACAAAACCCTAATTCAAAAAGACACGTGCGCCCCATCTATGTTCACAGCAGCACTATTCACAGCTCTCAAGACATGGAAACAACCTAGATGCCCATGGACAGATGAACGGATAAAGAAGATGTGGTACATACATACAATGGAATGTGACTCAGCCATTAAAAAAAGAATGAAATAATGCCATTTGCAGCAACATGGATGCAACTAGAGATTATCACACTAAGTGAAGTAATCACAAAGAGAAAGACAAATACCACATGGTATTAGAATGTATATATATGTATAACTAAATCACTTTGCTGTACAGCAGAAATTAACACAACATTGTAAATCAACTACACTCCAATAAAATAATATCGATTAAAAAAATGCAATATGGGGCTTCCCTGGTGGCACAGTGGTTGAGAGTCCGCCTGCCGATGCAGGGGACGCGGGTTCGTGCCCCGGTCCGGGAAGATCCCACATGTCACGGAGCGGCTGGGCCCGAGAGCCATGGCCGCTGAGCCTGCGCGTCCGGAGCCTGTGCTCCGCAACGGGAGAGGCCACAACAGTGAGAGGCCCGCGTACCGCAAAAAAAAAAGTAAAAAAAAAAAGCAATATTATGTGGAACTCCAGTATGTAAAGAAATGAAGTCGAGCTGTGTGGCTGAGGCGGGGTGCAGGGAGGTGAGCACGCAGAGGCACACACTGGCTCAAGGACACAGTGGTTTGGAGGGACTTAAGAACTCAAGCTCTTGCTGGCTGGTTAAGGAGGGAGGACCAAGTCGTACTTGCTTTTCTGGGGGAGAACTTCTTCATACCCGCCCTCTCTGGATCTGGGTCTCAGCCTAAGCAGGCGTTGTCTTGCTTGCCCGCAAGGAGAGTCAGGCCCCCAGAGAAGCCCTGCACATGATCAGCTGCTCTTGTACGAGAATCACATGGAGGTCCTGATTTACAGTTTTTTGAAAAGCAAACCATTCACTATCTCAGCAAATGTCCTCAAAGGACATTCCTGAGTTTCAGTGGGAGGAAAAATGAGTTGCTTTATGAGCTCTTTCAGCGTGTTTCTGAACTGTTGAATGTTACAATATGCTGCAAATGTTATAACCTTATCTGTAAACTGGGCTTTAGTGTCCAACACAGGCTGTCCCTGAACTCACAAATGATCATGTTCCAGAAGTTCATTTGCAGGTGAGTTATTTGCAACTCAGAGTCCTTTTTCCCATATATTCTGGCTAGAGCTCCCAAAGCGTATTGATTCCTACTGTAAAGCAAAGGCAGAGTTCTGGTAGCTCCTGACCTTGACCCCAGACCTCAGAGACCTCCCAAACTCTGAGTCCTGGGCTCTACTGGGCCTGAAATCAGGACTGGAAGGAGAGGGAGAAAACTGGCATAGGTTTCTCCCAGGGGTTCAGCAGCCATGGGCAATACTGGGGGAGGCACCAAGGACCAGAGCATCTGGGGATGAGACTGTCACCGTGAGGTGGCTGCAGAAGTCCACGGATATCCAAATGTCTGGACATAAGCCCGTATGGCAGGTCTACCTATGTTATTGCTATCTGACTAGTAAGGATTCAGAGACTATGAACGGTCATGGATATTGCATGGATTTGGCCATGATGTATAACCACAAAGACTCTGTTTAAACACCGCCAATGACAGACAGACAATCCATTCTATTTTCAGCTTGCCTCAGTCATGAGCGACCTCTTTCCTTAATATGATCCAAAATCTGCCTCCAGACTTTCACCTATTGATTCCAGTTTTGCCTTAGGAAACTACATAGAATAAATCCAATTACTCTTTTTTTTATTTAAGAAACACTGTTTTAAATTTTCTCTCTTTTTTTCAGACTTTTTAAAAAATAAATTTATTTACGGCTGTGTTGGGTCTTCGTTGCTACGCGCAGGCTTTCTCTAGTTGTGGCGAGCGGGGGCTACTCTTCGTTGCAGTGCGCGGGCTTCTCATTGTGGTGGCTTCTCTTGTTGCGGAGCACGGGCTCTAGGTGCGTGGGCTTCAGTAGTTGTGGTACACGGGCTCAGTAGTTGTGACTTGCGGGCTCTAGAGCGCAGGCTCAGTAGTTGTGGTGCACGGGCTTAGTTGCTCCGCGGCATGTGGGATCTTCCCGGACCAGGGCTCGAACCGGTGTCCCCTGCACTGGCAGGCTGTAAAACCCATCACTCTTGACAAAATCCTTTTACTTATATTAAGCCGTGCATGTCTGCCTCCAAATATTTTCTTAAGGCTAAATTCTCCAGATCTTCACATAACATGGTTTTAGGCCCCTCTTAGCATCATAGCCATAGAACTCTGTACCTGGTCGTTGGTATAGGCCCATCTTAAGAACAGGCTTTCAAAGGGAATTCCCTTGTGGTCCAGCAGTTAGGACGCCATGCTCTCCCTGCTGAGGCCCCAGGTTCAATCCCTGGTCAGGGAACTAAGATCCCACCAGCTGCACAGTGCGGCCACAAAAAGGAAAGAAAGGAAGAATAGGCTTTCATAACCGAAAGCACACAATACAGGTGTGGACTGACAGGTACAGGAGTCAATGAGTTCAACTACCTCCTAAAGTCTGAGTGTTACACATCTATTGGAACCCAAAATTGCGTTGAGATTTCTGTTTTGTTCTGGTTGGCTTGGGTTTTGTTTGCTTATTTGTTTTGCAGAGGGACATAGAGCTTCGTGACCAAGCTAGACTGTTGACTCAGATCAAGTTTGCAGCCAGTTGAAATCTCTGAGCTTTTTCATAACAATTCCTCTTAAAGCACATTTCCCCCTCGTTACCGCACTCTTTCCTTCTGAACACCCTGTGTATTGATTCCTATTAAATTTCCTCTTACTGCTCACATTTCTTCAATGCAGCACATTTCGACCCTTGCAAATCTTGATCTGTCATTCCTGCATTAACCATCCATCCTAACTCTGGGTCATCTGTCTTCCAGCAAGAAAAGAGAAAGGGGAAAGACAACCAATATTTATAATATTTATAAATATTTATAATATTTATCAAGACTCTACTAAGCTGAGCTAGACAGTTACTTCTTTTTCACTGACGTCAACACACACATAGAAAAGCACAAATAAACGTAAATATACAGTCCAATGAATTATCACAAAGCTAATGCCTGTGTAACCATGCATGTCAAGAAAGAGAGCATTAAGCTGGGAATGTTTTAATAAGCATTTTTCTCTTTAAATCCTCAGACCTATTTGGTAATTATTATTAAACCTGGTTTACAGATGATAAAACAGACTCAGAAAGGTGAAGCTGCATGCCAGCATCCCACAGCTGGGAAGTAACAAAGCACAGAGTGACTCCCCGACCTTGGTCTTCCCACTGCTGGTGCCAGACTTGAGGAATGAGAGATGTGGCCATCTACCCAGATGAGGCGAGTAGAAGGGCATCTGGAGCGGGAGAAACCAGGAGAGCAAAGGCAAGCAGGCAGGAGGCATGCCCTGGGGTCAGGTAGTTTAACATTCCTGGAGCACAGGATCCTGGTGGGAGAATAGTGGCTGGAAATGAGGTCATATTGGTTGATAGGCTCACAGACCTGTATCCGTGGAAAAGCCACTGAAGCTTTTGAGAACGCTGCTTTAGGATAAAATAATTCATTGTATAGAACCTTGTCCTACCAGGTAGCTCTATCAGGTTGGCAGGCTGTACCGCTTAATTGGGGTTTCTGGAAGTCTTGGAAAATTGAGGTTCTAATTTCAGGGGATCAGATATTTCAGGGTAAAAGAGAGCAGAAGGAAATGACAAGACAAGCCCTTAGGAGGCTGTGGCCCAAGAGGCTGCCTAAGGGGCTAGAAAATGTTGACTACCGGGTCTTTGCCTCCTGCCAGGAAGAACATAGCTGTGGCAAAATGGGCCACATTCCCATAGTGACCTGGGGAGGCTGACCGTTTCTCTACAGACTAGTGTGAACGTTAGTCATTTTCTGTGCAGGTTAGGGAACTGATTTTAAAAAGGAAAGAAAGAAACAGGCGTTTCTTTGAATATACCAAAAATTGGGACCAGTGATACAATCGTTTCATGTGGGTTTTCTTTTTTTAACAGTTTCACAAATTGTGGAAATAAATGAACACCAACCAGATGAGAAAAGCAAAGGCTATTAAGAGCTTGCTAAGGCACAGGTGCCGGCCACCGTCACTTGCATTCGGCAGAGACTCAAGGGCAGGCAGAGGAGTGGGAAGGTTTCAGGTGTGCCCTGGTGGAGGCCGTGGTTCCCAGGAAGTCGTAGCTGGCTAACTAGAAGCGGGACATGCATGTGGTTGGCTAGGAGTACATACTTGGCTCTCTGCGGTTGGTCCTAAGCTGGAAGTGGGATAAAAATGAGGGAAGCTGTCAATTATTAGTTAAGTCCTGGCCATTTGGGGCCTATTGTTACAGAAGTTATTGTTTAGCTCCCTGAATTGTCACTAGAGATAGCAGTTTGGTTTCCTACAAGTCTGACTTCTAGCAGGGTGGCTTCCTGGTCTATTTATTGCAGACAAGGGGTTGGTTTCCTGAACAGGTTGCTACAGGTGGTGGGTCAGAGTTCTCGTTTTAGACTCTAGTCTGGCCTCTGTCCATTTGTCTCTTGAAATGAACTAGGTGAAGAAATGAACTGTTAAATATGAGAGTGGGGGCTTCCCTGGTGGTGCAGTGGTTGAGAGTCCACCTGCCAATGCAGGTGCCCCGGTCCGGGAGGATCCCACGTGCCGCGGAGCGGCTGGGGCCGTGAGCCATGGCCGCTGAGCCTGAGCGTCCGGAGCCTGTGCTCCGCAACGGGGGAGGCCACAGCAGTGAGAGGCCCGTGTACCGCAAAAAAAAAAAAAAAAAAAAAAAAAAAAATGAGAGTGGGCAAAGCAATAAAGGCAGAAGAACAGGACAGGGGGAGAACTGCAAGATGAGCGATGGGAACCGTCTTAGAGAAGTGAGATCATAGCTTTTTGTTTTATTTATTTATTTTTGTTTTTGGCAACGCCGTGCAGCTTGTGGAATCTTAGTTCCTTGAACAGGGATCGAACCCGGGCCCCCTGCAGAGGAAGCACTGGAGTCCTAACCGCTGGATCACCAGGGAATTCCCAAGATCACAGCTTTTTAAAAGAAAAGCCAATCATCCATTGTGACCAGAGCCCAGGAAAGGAGGTGAGGAGAGGTGATAGTGATGGAGAGACGGTTGGGTCACCAAAGACCTTGAATACAAGACCACAGAGTTAGGAATTGATGCCCAAGACAGTGGAGAACCGCCCAGAGCTTTCAAACAGGCCTGGAGGAGGTTCTGAAGTGTGCTTCCAAAACATAAGTCTGGAAATAAATCTAAAACACCAGTCTAGCCGCGTTATTCCCCTGTTTACGCTGTCTGGAATGTCCTCTCCCTCTTCCCTCTCTGTCTCATAAACTCGTCTTTATCCTAAATTCAGCATCACTTCCTCTGGGAAGCTTTCCGAGACCTTCTGAGGTTGAGTTAACCAGTCCCACGTTGGGGTCCTCAGGGTACTTCCTATTCTCCTGGTTAGAGCACCTGTCTCATGAACAGAATGTGATTTCCTGGATTATCTCCCTCAGTAAAGAGCTGTCCTGAGAGGAAGGGTGTGTTTGATTCATCTTTGTACTTCCACTGATTGGCAAAGTGTCTGGGAAAAGCAGGCGTTCAAATGCGTGTGTTGCCGTGGTTGACTGGGTTAGAGGATGGATCTGGATGTCGACGTGGGGCTAGAGGCAGTGGGGCCTGAACTAGGGTGGCAGCAGTGGGAATGGAGGTATTTAGGACATTGACTCCTAAATCTTGGTAGTCCCCTGATCACATGGGAAAGGTACTTCAAGTGCATATCTTCAGGCTACTTCTAGATCTACTGACTCAGAACCTCCAGAAATAGGACCTCAAATCTGAATTCATTTAAAGTTCCCTCGGGGGATTCTGACACGCAGCCAAGCTTGAGAACAACTGACATAGGCAGTACCGTGGATCAAATTCTGGTGACTCACAGAAGGCAGGGACAAGGGGAAAGATTTGTCTCAGCCCTGGACTTGATCTACAAGGAAGACAGTAATGCCATGTGAGGAAGGGAGGCCTGGAGAAGGCAGAGGGTTACGTTGCTTTTGCACAAGTTGGGTGTGAGGTACCCACTTGGGTCCAGATGCAAATGTCCCTTCAGCAGCTGGGATTCAGGCGTGGTGCTCACTAGAGCCATCTGTCACTTACGAGCTTGAGAACTTGACTTTGGTAGGAAAAAGATCACGCTCCCGTAATGGCTGGTCTCCGTAGTTTAGCAGAGGCGGGTAAAACTTGCTTTTACCTTTTAGCCAAACACTCAGTACTGATAATCTAGAAGGAGGTAAGGACATTTAATGTGCTCTTTATAGTTCTGGAGTGAATTAACAGTTGCACAGTTGCTTATTTCTGACAGTTAAATGCTTTAAACAAAATTAAAGGAAAGATATCTTTGCTAAAATATGGACTCCAAAAACGATCACTTTTAAACGCTAGTGAACGTTACTAATTGACTTGAAAGACTGTTTTTACAAATAAATCCTGGATCCATAAATAGATATTAAGACTCCACCCCCTACCACAAAAGGACAAAAATCATGTATACAAAGACATGTGACCTAATCAATTTTCAGATTAATCTGAAATTACTATTTGAATTCGGGTATCATAAATGTCATGGGTCATTGCCCTGGGGCACAGATAGAAACCTCATCTACTAAATGACATGAAATAGAGAACAGAGTAATTTCTCTGGTGAATATGAGCCATCATTGGAACCCATCTGGATAATTTACATGAAAATTGGATTTTCCTCTCCTGAATTATCTTTTTATAGTGGACATCTGTAGTATTGTCTGTTCGCTTCCGTTCTCCACTTGTCCACATCTACATGGCTACTACAGGAACTGCCTTGTTTTTATAGGGACTCCATCCCCCAAGTCAAAGTTCACTGGTTCACTGGTCCATGGCTAGGCACCCTTTGTCCCCATGGGCTGCTGTCTCTCTCCTGCAGGGAGTCTGACCCTGAGATCCAGACTTGAAGGCAGTCCTTTCTAGTGCTGGAGAGCTTAAGGGTAAAACTTCAGACCAGACAGCAGCCATGTTACCCTACCATTAGGAGCAATCCTTTCGATGGAGAGAACGAAGCCCAAAGAAGAGAATGAAAGAAACCCTGCTCCTCTATAGCCCCTTGTTCCAGAAGCTTCTGGGGCCAAACTGGATTGCTGACCTCTCACAGTCTAATTGGTTCATTCTTCTTTCAGTTCCATAATCCAAAAATTCCTTTCAGCCTAATCTAGAGGAAGATGGGTTTCAAAAGTACCAAGAGTAGTAATGCACCATTTCCTACAAGTTTACTCTCCAACTCAACCTCTGAGATTCTAACTTCCCTTGGAGACAAACAGTTGTAAAAGGAATTGGTGAGATGTGATGGTCTCTGTTATGGGTTGAATTGTGTCCCCCAGAAATATCAAGTCCTAACCCCCAGTACCTCAAAATTCGACCTTCTTTGAAAATAAGGCCACTGCAGTTGTAATTAGTTAAAAGGAGGTCATAGCGAAGTAAGAGTAGGCTCTTCGTCCAATACAACTGGTGTTTTTATAAAAAGAGACACCGAGATAAACAGCAAGGTCCTACTGTAGAGCACAGGGAATTATATTCAATATCCTGTGATAAACCATAATGGAAAAGAATATGAAAAAGAATGTATATGCATCACTTCGCCATACAGCAGAAATTAACACAACATTTAATATTTATTTATTTATTTATTTGGCTGTGTTGGGTCTTGGTTGCGGCATATGGGATCTTTTGTCGCGGTACGCGGGCTCTAGAGTGTGCAGGCTTAGTTGTCCCGCGGCATGTGGGATCTTAGTTCCCCGACCAGGGATCGAACCCATGTACCCTGCACTGGAAGGTGGATTCTTAACCACTGGACCACAAGGGAAGTCCCTAAAATTTTTAAAAATAAAATAAAATAAATTTAAATTAAAAGAGAGACACCAAGACAGAGATACAAAGGGAGAAGATGGGCATGTGACGACAGAGGCAGAGAGCAGAGCGAGGCATCTACAAGCCAAGGAATGCCAAAGATGGCTGTTCATCGTGGAAGGTAGAGGAGAGAAAAGGAAGGATTCTCCCCTGCAGGTTTCAGAGAGGACGTAGCCAAAATTGTGATTGCAGATTTCTAAACCTTCAGAACTGTGAAACAATAATTTCTGTTATTTTAAGTCATCCAGTTTGTTTGGCAGCCCTAGGAAGCTACTTGCTCTCTAGAATTGCAATGCTTCAGTGCTATTGTGCGGTGGAGAAGGGGCAAAAAACATCAAGTTCTTTCCTTTTCTGTGTTCAGGAAATGAACGGCTAAATCAATGGGGCTGAAGGGATCAGCAAGGAAGGAGCAAGACTGCGGGATTATAGACTTTTCCTATAATGCGAATACCTGGTAGGTGTCAAATAGAGGTTGTGTACTGACGCTTGGCTAGGGAGTGCTTCAGACAGTACCTAACATGGAGCAGGCCCTCAGGAAAGATTCTTCTCCTATATATATATATATATATATATATATATATATATATATATATATATATATATGCCAGGAACAGAAAAAATACATTCAGAAGAGGTTTGCTATGAGCGGAACCTCCAGCCTCAGCCCTGTTCCAGCCCCACAGCACTTGGTTCCACTCCTTTTTTGGATTTTTGGCCCAAGTTTCAGGATGCTAAGTCCTCCTCTTAAAGAAACATTTATTCAGAATGTCTTGGCTTTACCCCAAAACACAAATCCCTCTTCATTTGTGCTGTGTTGTCTTAATCAGAGGAAAACCTTGTTGGCATAAATAAATAAACAGGCAAACAAAATCTTCTTTGGCCTCCACAGCTGCCACCCCTCCCCGCAAAGGGACAATTCCTCACACATTTTCTAATGTTTAGAGACTGTGTGAGTGTGATCACAAGCAGATTTTCACACAACTATAAGGTGAGAGTACACTGGTTTATTGTCCTGTGAGCAATTCTTCAAATTCATGCCTTCTCATTCACTCTAATATAAGAATTTAATTGTAGGGCTTCCCTGGTGGCACAGTAGTTAAGAATCTGCCTGCCAACACAGGGCACACGGGTTTGAATCCTGGTCCGGGAAGATCCCACATGCCGCAGAGCGGCTGGGCCCGTGAGCCATGGCCGCTGAGCCTGTGCGTCCGGAGCCTGTGCTCCGCAACGGGAGAGGCCACAACAGTGAGAGGCCCGCGTACCGCAAAAAAAATCCACCTGCCAATGCGGGGGGACACGGGTTCGAGCCCTGGTTCGGGAAGATCCCACATGCTGCAGAGCAGCTAAGCCCATGCGTCACAACTACGGAGCCTGCGCTCTAGAGCCCGCGAGCCACAACTACTGAAGCCCATGCGCCTAGAGCCCGTGCTCCGCAACAAGAGAAGCCACCGCAATGAGAAGCCTGCGCACCGCAATGAAGAGTAGCCCCCGCTCACCACAACTAGAGGAAGCCCGCATGCAGCAACAAAGACCTAACGCAGCCAAACATAAATAAATAAATTTATTAAAAAAAATATATATATGTTGTAAAGCTGTAATAATTTGCATTCTATAGACTTTATAATACTACAGTGCTTTATAATACAATGCTATTAGTTTTTTTTTAACATCTTTATTGGAGTATAATTGCTTTACAATTGTGTGTTCGTTTCTGCTTTATAACAAAGTGAATCAGTTATACATACACATATGTTCCTATATCTCTTTCCTCTTGCATCTCTCTCCCCCCCTCCATCCCACCCCTCTAGGTGGTCACAAAGCACCGAGCTGATCTCCCTGTGCCATGTGGCTGCTTCCCACTAGCTATCTAGTTTACGTTTGGTAGTGTATATATGTCCATGCCACTCTCTCACTTTGTCACAGCTTACCCTTCCCCCTCCCCATATCCTCAAGTCCATTCTCTAGTAGGTCTGTATCTTTATTCCCGTCTTACCCCTAGGTTCTTCATGACCTTTTTTTTTTTTTTTTCCTTAGATTCCATATATATGTGTTAGCATACGGTATTTGTTTTTCTCTTTCTGACTTACTTCACTCTGTATGACAGACTCTGGGTCCATTCACCTCACTACAAATAACTCAATTTCGTATCTTTTTATGGCTGAGTAATATTCCATTGTAAAAATGTGCCACATCTTCTTTGTCCATTCATCCCATGATGGACACTTAGGTTGCTTCCATCTCCTGGCTATTAGATTTTATAATGTAGAAAAGTGTGATAATGGTATTCAACTAAACAGATCAGAGAAATAGTATGTAAAGTCCCGAGATAAACTTTATTATATAAGAAAATCAAATATATGATAAAAAGTTATCACAAAATTCAATTGGAAAGATAAAGAAAAATGGAGTTTTCTTTGGGGATAATTGGTAGGCCACTAGGGAAAAAAATCCTATTAGTTATTCATTGCATGTCTACACCAGAATAAATTCCAGATGATTTAAGATTTTAATATATTTTAAAATATAATATATAATAAAATAGAATTAATTAGATAGTAAACATCTGAATAGCAAAATGACATTCTATACTGAGAAGCAGTTTAAAAGAATCAAAGGCTGAAAGATTTTACTAGATACAATGTTAAGTTGCTCTAGGTTCAAAATAAAAATAAAACCAATAACCAAAAATAAAACACCAACAGGCTGAAAAATGCAAATAACAAATATGACACAAAGTTAACAGCCATTTTATACAAGTTCATAAACAGATAAGAAAAATCACTAAGACGTTACCCCTAAAAATAAATAGACAATCCAGAAAATAATTAGTCAGCACATATATGGAAAGATAATCAAACATATTAGTAGTCAAGACATACAGACTTAAACTTTTTGTCATTCTAGTCGATTAACGTCTTTTTAAAATTAATATGAAATTCCATCTCTCCGAAAATTAAAATCATATTTTTAGATATCGCCTAAAAATAAAATAATGCTAAAACTTGAGGAAAGCTTGATGCACAGACATTTAGAGCGGTATTATTTACACTAGCAAAAAGCCAACGTGTAAATGAATGAATAAACTAACCCACAATAGAAAATCGGTTAAGTAAAATGGAATATACCAACCTGATGTAGATTACGCATTCATTTAAATTGTTTCAAATAAAAGCCATGTAATTTTAAAAGATTTTATATTTAGTGGTAGCAAAGTCAATGGTGTGTTACTCCTGGGATATTCCCAGTGCTTAGCACAATGCCTCATCCACGGTAGGAAGTCAATACAAATTTGGTAAATGAATGAAAACTGTACACAGACAGTATGATTTGGGGCCATACGAAAAAAAAAACCTACTTAGAGAAAAAAGAATGAAAAGAAATGTAAATAATGGAAGGAGTATTGACTCTTTTCTTCCATAGAATAGTAGAAGAAAAGAGATGTCCCAAAATTGCATGAGATATACTTATCATTGTTTATCAAACTTCAGATTTAACTGAGTATCCTGTATTTTAATTTGCTAAGTCTGGCGACCCTACGAGACATCAGATTTCATATCCTTAGTTAATTTTTTTTTCTTACAGTTAATTTTTGAAGTCTGTTGAACAGAGCAGTCCTGTGGATGAGCACTTAATTGAAAGTGGGTGGTTATTTTTTCTCATATATCATATGTATGTGCACCCACATTTTTCTGCATAGAAAAGTACAAAGAGAGAAAAAAAAATCACCCCAAACTTCACTACATAGTGATAACCTCCTCTTACATTTAAGACAGTCTGTACATATATGTACATACAAATTGACATATGTAATTTTACATGCATATAGAATCATACCATATATGCTTTCCCATTATCCTGCTTTTTGCTGTTTATGTTTTCCTTGACTGCCAGTTTCACTGCCTATCTAGAGGTCTGACTTCCATAAAATCCCATTTACTTACCATTCCCAGGGGGCCACCAGTTCATGGACTACATATGCAGATGGTTAACTAGTAGTTTGCTATTTTTATGGCAAACCACACAGTGCAGGCTTACAGAGGGGCCCCACTTGAGAGGGCAAGTCCAGAACCTATTATCTAAGCCCTCAAGGAGTCGTGAAAAACACACACAATTTTGTGAGAAACACGTTCACCATGACTGGTATTTACTAAGCCTTATTTCATCTCACTTTACTAAATTTATTCTAGAAACTTACTAAATAGTTATGAAAACATGAGACAATGAAGATTGATATTTGGAAGAGATGCTGATTACCCAGTGTGATCCTAACAGCTGAATTCAGTATTTATTGAGTGACTACTATCAGCAAGGCACAAGGGTTAGGCACACAAAGATTATGAAGGCCAAGAAAATGTGTCCTGGAGGAAGCTTAAACTTACTCAACAGGAGACGAAATAGACATCCATCCATGATTCTACCACTCAGAAATACTACTTTAACACTTTAGTGTATATCTTCCCAGATGCAATAGTTATAACAGCTAACCCTCATGGGCACTTATTGTGTGCTGGCTTTGTTCGAAGAGTTTTGCTCTTCACTCAATTAACTTCAAAATAGTATTACAAGATACTATGCGTTTTCTTATGGTGCAGAGGAAGAAACGTAGGGCGCAAGTTGTTTAACTTGCCTGAAGTTACACGGCTAAAAAGTGTCAGGGCCAGGATTCAAATCCAATGTCTCTCATTAGATGATGATAGATAAATAGGTCAGGTCACATTGTTTTGGAAAACAGATTTTGAAACAAATAGTAAACTTCATTTATTATGTGCCAATTGCCCTTCTACGTATATCGATTTTACATATGTTGATATATTTTATATATATTGTTTTACATATGTTGGTTTATTTTATCCATTAAGTCAGCACATTTTCTTCATCCAGACATTTTCAGGGACTGCAAGTGACTTTAAGGACTTTAAGTGGTGACAGAATGCCAAGGAGACCTGGGGCTGCCCTGCATTTCATCAGAGCTTCTGTTAGTAAGGTCAGGGAGTTCTGCCTCACCTTAAAAGCAATGTTGCTTCAACAGAGTTTTTCAAGTCTGCTTTCTCAGGCTAGAATTTCATGATCATATCTGTATGAGTTTATCTCTGAACCCATCTCCAGGAAGGCTCCGGCAGGATTGATAAATGCCCACGCACAGGTGAGCGGTAGTCCCAGACCTTTAGATGTATCCTTTCATCCATAGACCTGAAAAATGTGAACAATTTTGCTCCAAGCCATGAGGTAGTTTCGTGTTAGCGGATTCTCAGCTGTTGATGAGCGAAAACCTTGGAAAACAAGATCATCGCCCTCCAGAGAAATGAGCACACTCTTAAAGAAGGGCTGACCCGAGAGGGGGCGCTGTCCCGACCACGGGAATCCAAGTACATCAGCGGCATTGATTGAGGCTCTACCACAGTCAGTGTGCCAAGGCACAACTTTAATTTCCTCTCATCCTCTTCTTCCTCTTGGGCAAAATGAATCATAAAGTTTACATTCACTTTAGTGTATACATTTTAAATATACCCTATAAAGCCATAGGCGTAATGAATTCAAGATGCCCACATCATAGAAATTCTGCAGAAAGCTGTGTTTATGATTTGGATCCAGGCTTCTTAGGATTTTCAACAGGAACAGACTTCAGACTTCCAGGGACATGAAGGACAATGAAAGGACGTTTCAAATGACTGCTAAGTTTCAAAAGCTATTGTCCAGTAGCCTGAGAGCGCCAGATAAGTAACAAAGTGGCATGTTTCTTTGTGCAGTGAGAGGATGGGTCCAGGTTGAGATGCTCAGGTAGGAAGGACCCTTGAACTTGCTGCGCCCCTCTCCCCGGCCTCCGTGCGCCCTGTGCACTGTGACTGGTCCCAGAGCACATGGCCCTGTGCACATTTCTCCATTTCTGGGAAAGCCCCGCCTTGCAGGTGCCAGAGAAACACATTCTTCAGAGGGGGCGGGCTGGCCAGACGTCAGTGCTCATTACTGAAGAAAGAGAAGCGCCTTCGGGAAGAATTCCAGCATGCAAAGGCTCTTTCAAAACGCGGTGAGCTCAGGTTTCGCCGAGATTTTACCACCACCCTTTGTCTCGACCCGCACTCGTACCCCCGTAATTCTACCTCTGGGAAGAGTCCCCAACTGGGCAGGGTCCGTTCACTGTGAACCCGGATGGCCAGCCCTCAGAACCTCTTTGCTCGCACCAAAACGGGGTTCACTTATTCCATTTCAAGCAGCAGGACAACCGCCAGTCTCGGGGAGCCTTGAAGAAGTGGGAGCAGGGAGAGGTCACATTTTCAGCCTGGCTCCCGCTCTGCAGCTCCCGTCCTCATGAATGCAGACCCATTGTGCACGAATGTGGCCAGGACACATGCAGAATATTCACACGAAATGTAAGGATCCCTTGTTCTCTGTAACATTAGCCGAGGTTTCAAAACACAGAATCCAGGCTGGAACCGCCAGGCCAGCAGCGGGAGGCGGGCTGTCTTAGAAGCAGATGGAACAAAAGATTGGGTTCCCGAGTTCCTAGGGTGAGGCAAAAGGGCAAGATGTGAACCCAGGACCACCCAGGGAAAATTAAATACAGATCAAATTTGATGGCTTATGTTAACAGAGGGGAGATGGAGTTTTGATCTTGGGAAAAACAACATGGTCAGCTTTACCCGTAGTCGCTGTTTACCACACGCCTGCTCCACTACTAAGTAGCCACAAATGCACAAGTGGAGTGGAAGCTTCTGTTTCTTCCATCATCCAGCCTGTCCTTCCAGGGCTGGAGAGCAGGGTGTAACACCAGAAGAAGGAGCCTCAGGGTTTCCCAACCTTTGAACAAACAGGAGAAAATGAGTCCTACAGGGGTCAACTCCCCTTTCAGGTTGGGGCCAGAGGCCACCCTGGCTCTGCCTTGGAACGAGGGGCGGGCCACCCACCTCCATCACCTGCCCTCCCACACAAACTACCTGCTGCCACAGCCGCGTCACTCTGGGCTCTTACTCACCTGGGATTGCAGGTGGAATCAATGTTTTTTTTAATTAATTTATTTTATTTATTTATTTTTGGCTGCGTTGGGTCTCTGTTGCTGCGCGCGGGCTTCCTCTAGTTGCGGTGAGCAGGGGCTACTCTTCGTTGCGGTGCGCAGGCTTCTCATTGTGGTGGCTTCTCTTGTTGCGGAGCACGGGCTCTAGGCGTGTGGACTCAATAGTCGTGCCTCGCGGGCTGTAGAGAGTAGGCTCAGTCATTGTGGCGCACGGGCTTAGCTGTTCCGGGGCATGTGGGATCTTCCCCGACCAGGGCTCGAACCTGAGTCCCCTGCACTGGCAGGTGGATTCTTAACCACTGCGCCACCAAGGAAGCCCCGGAATCAACATTTTTTTTTTTTTTTTTTTTTTTTTTTTTTTTGTAGTACGTGGGCCTCTCCCTGTCGCGGCCTCTCCCGTTGCGGAGCGCAGGCTCCGGACGCGCAGGCTCAGCTGCTCCGCGGCATGCGGGATCTTCCCAGACCGGGACACGAACCCGCGTCCCCTGCATCGGCAGGCGGACTCTCAACCACTGCGCCACCAGGGAAGCCCCGGAATCAACATTTTTAACTCGACTCTTAACCCCAATCTTTTGTTAGCTGTTATTTTTTTAATTTCTATATTATGAAAATTGTCAAACATACTCAGTAGAGAGAGCATGGTGCAACAAACCCGATTCGACAGTTATCAAGATCTGCATATTTCTTCATCTCTCCTATTTTTCCTGTTTCTTTACAGCAAATCCTGGATATCATGTCATTTCAGCCCCTCATACTTCAGGAAGCGTCTCTAAAAATGCAGACATTCTCCACGTAACTATATCATTGTCACTCCAAAAAAATTAACAGTAATTCCTCAGTATTATCAAAATCACAGTTCATACAGATTTCCCCTGTTTCACAAAACTGTCTTTTTAGTTGGTTTGTTTGTGTCGGTAGCCAAAAAAGAGCCAAACATTTCATCTGGTTGTTATGCCTCTTAAGTCCCTTCCGATCTACAGCAGCTCCTCTTGCTTTTTTTTTTTTTTTTTTTGTGGTGCGCGGGCCTCTCACTGTTGTGGTCTCTCCCGTTGCGGAGCACAGGCTCGGGACGCGCAGGCTGAGCGGCCAGGGCTCACGGGCGCAGCCGCTCTGCGGCATGTGGGATCTTCCCGGACCGGGGCACGAACCCGTGTCCCCTGCATCGGCAGGCAGACTCTCAACCACTGCGCCACCAGGGAAGGCCCTTCTTGCTTTTTCCTTAATGCCACTGACCTGCTCCGGAAAGCAGGAGAGTTTGCTCGTCAGCCTGAATCTTTCGATCTACCTCTGTGAGCTCCATCTCTATCTCCATCTCTAATCTTCCAAGGAGGTTGGACTTGAACAAGAAGACATTATTTGCACTGTATGTGGACACCCCTTCTCCAGACCGGAAACTTGGCATATCTGGCCCTGACTTATCTTTTCCAATATATGTCCCAAAATAACCCATATGTAGACCTTCCATTCTAACCAAGCAGGATTATTTAACATTTCTCACCCCCCTTTACATTTTCTCACCTCTTTACCTCTGCTTTTCCCATTTACCTTGCGTAAGAGCTACTTTGCACTTGCTTATGTGAATGTACAGTGGTTTATTATGGCATGGCCTTCAAATCTCATGCTTTCAAAGCCCGCACTTGGACCAGAAGCAGAATTTCACTCCGCTCTCCCACCACCCACACTCTTCGACCAAATCCAGAGCTCCTGCCCCTCGGCACCTCCCCTCCGCCCTTACCTTGCTCCTCCTGGGCTTGCTGCCTTCCCTTCCCAGCACCATTTCACTCACTGCTCTCTGGTCCTCTCCTCCAGAGCCCTTAGTCCAGAGATCCCCAGCCCCTGGGCCGCAGACCAGTAGCAGTCCGCAGCCTGTTAGGAGCCAGGCCGCACAGCAGGCCTAAACCAATCCCAAGGTGGTTTTCCTCACCAGATTCCTAAACAGCTGAGATGCAACCGGACAAGATGATTTCAAATTCTAAGACACCATCCAGCAGGTAGAGCATCTGAAGATGGGGCTTTTGAGCCAGAATTCTACAGAAGAGTCTCCCTTGTGGGCTTCATTAGAGAGAGCATCTGCCCCGCCTGCTCTGTGTCACCAAGGCAAAGTGCACATAAACTCAAAAGCCACTGCATAAATGTTAATATATATTCCATCTAGCGTAGCTCTGCCCCTCCAAGACCCTGAGACACTCTGCTTGCCTGGGAAGCTGAATTTAACAGAGACTTGAGGGTCACCACAGTGTCCGATTACTAATGTACAGGACAGTGAAGTATGCATCTCTTTTTCCTTTTTCTTTTTTTTTGGCCGAGGGCGGGCAGGATCTAAGTTCCCCGACCAGGGACTGAACCCAGGCCAGAGGAGTGAAAGCACTGAATCCTAACCACTAGACAACCAGGGAACCCCCAGCTGTGCATTTCTTAAAGTAGAGAATTATTCATTCATTTATTTCCAGATTATTAAGCACCTCAAATTCCCGGCATGTTCTGGTCACCAGGGTTATAGCAGTAAACAAGACAGATGACATTCTTTTTCTCATGGAACTTACATTCTAATTGGAGAAAACAGAAAATCTAAAAAACGAAACAAGTAATACTCAAGATAATGGCAAATAATGACAAATTCTAAGGAAATGAAAGAAGGTGATACAACAGGAAAGGCGGGGAAAGCAGTATTCTAGACCGGATGGTAAAGAAAGTTTCCTCTGAGAAGATATAATCTGAGAAGAGACGTAAATGACAAGAAAGAATCAGCTGGGGAATTCTCTGGTGGCCTAGTGGTTAGGACTCCGTGCTCTCACTGCCGAGGGCCCTGGTTCAATCCCTGGTCGGGGAACTAAGATCCCACACACACACACACACACACACAAAAAACATCCAAGTGCACATCTGGGGAAAGGGCCTTCCAGGCAGGGAAACAGCTGACACCAATGTAGGACTGAGCTCAGTGTGTCCTGGGAACAGAAAGAAGACCCACAAAAGTAGCACACTGAGAGAAGGTGAGGTGTACCAAATGGTGTCACAGGTGGGCAGGAGTCACCTCACGTCGGCCTGATGGACTTTACCTAGAGTGTGTCATTCATTCTGACTGCAGTAGGAAGCCATCGGAGGGTTTTCAGCAGAGTTCAGATCTGTAGGGTTTTGGCGCGGGAACCTGTGTAGATGGTGGTTACATTTGTTAAGATGGGGAAGATGAAGGAAGAGCTTGTCTGCGAGCAGGAAGGTTAAGATGGATAAAAAGTTCTTTTTCAGATCTCTTAAATTTGAGATGCCTGTCAAACAGTCTTGGAGAAGTCCAGCAGGCTACAGAATTTATGAGTCTGGTGTTCAAGAGAAAGGTCAGAACTAGAGTAATAAATTTGAAAGTCGTCAGCACATGAATGGCATTTACAGCCATGACGCAAGATGAGCTCACTGAGGGCAAAAATATAGAAAAGAAAATGGGCTTCAAACTTTAGAATACAGGAGGAGGAGTCAGCAAAGGAGACCGAGAAGGGATGTCAGTGAAGTAGGGGTAAAGCCAGGAGAGGGTGATGCCAAAGGAACCAAGAAAAGACGGTGCATCAAGAGGAAGTGGTCACCACTCAGTGCCGGAGAGAGGCCAAGGGAGGTGAGGACTGACCCCTGGTTTGGGCAGAGGGGCCTCACTGGTCATCTTGACACCAGTCCTTTGAGTTGTGTGGTGGGGAGGGAGGCCAGATGGCAGAAGTCAAGGACAGAGTTTAGTAGAAACAGGCTAGGCAGTTCTGAATCGAGGCAGTTTCTGGAAGAGAATAAGGGTTCGAGGTATTTTGTTTGTTTGTGTGATTGGTTGGTTGGTTTTTTTAAGGATGAGGCACTCATGGGTCTGCGGTTGGGAAAATAGAGAGGGAGAAACCGATGACACCAGAGACAGAAAGGAAGCTCCTGGAATGACATCCGCTTTGCAGCCTCTTTCAAGGATGTTTAAGAACAGCTTTCTCTGAAGGTAAGAATAAATTAAGTATATGTCGTGTCCCAGAGTATTAAATATTACACTGAGAGCCAAGTGTGGGGAATGTGGGTGGCTTGGGAGTGTGGCGTCAGAGAAGGAAGAGAAGCCAGCATTTACTGGGCATACCACTGTGTCAGGCAGACATGGGAACTTTGTGGTAATATTTCTTTTTAAGCTTTGAGTATTTATTGGCTTTATTTTGTTAAAAAAAAAAAGCTCTGTACCCGATGAACAGTAACTCCCCGCTATCCATTCCTTCCAGTCCCTCTCTACTTTCTACCACTATGAACTTGCCTATTCTAGGTACCTTGTATAAGTGGAATCATACAGTATTTATCCTTTTGTATCTGGCTTATTTCATTTAGCATGTTTTCAAGGTTCATCTACAGTGTAGCCTACATCGGAATTTCATTCCTTTTTATGACTGGGTGATATTCCATTGTATGTGTCTACCATAATTTGTTTATTCTTTTAACTTTTTTTTTTTTTTTTTCGGTACGTGGGCCTCTCACTGTTGTGGCCTCTCCCGTTGTGGAGCACAGGCTCCGGACGCGCAGGCTCAGCGGCCATGGCTCACAGGCCCAGCCGCTCCGCGGCATGTGGGATCTTCCTGGACCGGGGCACGAACCCGTGTCCCCTGCATCAGCAGGCGGACTCTCAACCACTGCACCACCAGGGAAGCCCTATTCTTTTAACTTTTGATGGACTCTTGGATTGCCTCCACTTTTTGGCGCTGCTGTGAACATGTGTGTACAGGTATCTGCTTGAGTCCCTGCCTTCAGTTCTTTGCAGCACAGATCTAGAAGTTGGTCCCATTTATTTTTGTTTAATACTCACAGCAATCCATAGAGACATATTCTTCAGGCTGGGGCTGGTTTCCTTCCTTATTCCCTCAGTGGGGATCTGTACGCTCCCAGCTCCTATGATAATCCCCCAAACTGGATATTGGCCGTTGCTTTTGCTCTCAGCCAGGCTCAGCTTCCAGATGGGCTCTAGTCCTCAGCCTCCAGCTCTTAAAGCGCTTGTTTTTGCTGAAGGGAATCCGTTCAACATGTTCTAGTGGAGAAGGAAGGGGAGGCAGGCCATCCCTCTGCCTCTTCCCATGGTGACAGCAGTGAGGGCTGGGGTGCGGACTTACAACTCTGCCGTGACTGGGGGTAGGTGCTCAAGACATATGCCTATAAATGAACTTCCACCTTATTCTTCAGATTGGAAAGAGCATTCCGTCCTAAAATCGTGCTCCTTCTTTCTCCCCTCCTTCCTTCCTTCCCTCACTCCCTCCTTTTCTTTCTCTCTCTCTCTCTTTTTTTTTTTTTTTTTGCGGTACGCGGGCCTCTCACTGTTGTGGCCTCTCCCGTTGCAGAGCACAGGCTCTGGACGCGCAGGCTCAGCGGCCATGGCTCACAGGCCCAGCCACTCCGCGGCATGTGGGATCCTCCCGGACCGGGGCACGAACCTGTGTCCCCTGCATCGGCAGGCGGACTCTCAGCCACTGCGCCACCAGGGAAGCCCTCTCTGTCTTTTTATTATAATATTTTGGCTGCACCAAGCGGCTTGTGGGATCTTAGTTCCCCAACCAGGGATTGAACACAAGCCCCAGCAGTGAAAGCACTGAGTCCTAACCACTGAAACACCAGGAAATTCCCCTGTGCTCCTTCTTTTAAAGAGCTAAAACCTGACTTTTCCAAGGAAAAACAAGTCTTCTGATAGCAAGCAAGTCACAATACCATAGTCACTGGTATATTTTGGATATGCTCAAACTTAACACTTTAAACACTGGAAGAGAAGTTATCATGATGAGGTGATAATAGCTTGAGCTGGGGAAATTATTTGTAGAAAGTAAATAAAACGATAGAATAGCAACAACAATTTTTTAACAGCTATACTATCCTTCAACTGCTATACAGGAAATAGGATAGTCTCTCCTTTAAAGTATGAAAGTGTTTTGTGATCCAAAAATAGCTGGTCTCAGCATTGCTTCTGCGAAGTTTCCCTTAAGGTAGGATTTTGCTTTCCTTTTAAAATGCTATGGTGTGCATGATTCTCCAGAGCTTAGTTCTTTCTAAACAAAGTCCTGGAGTGAAAGGCAATTTAGTGGCCTAAGGGGTGGGGGAGATGTCAATTCTTTGTAAATATTTCTGGCTCCTTTCTGGATTGCAACAAGCTAGTGAGGACCCTGGGAAAAATCCCAGTGCTCGGGGGAGGGGGGCTGGGGGCCAGGAGTTGGGACTTAAATCTCAGAGACAGGACACCCCATATCACAGCAGTCTCACTACCACACATTGGCAGGTGTGATGTACACAAACACACAGTTCCTTTTCTCTTTTTTTTTAAGGGAGCAGCGTGCACGGTACAGTGCCTTTCTCTTACTTATTTTCTCTGTATTTATTTCCATCTGTGCTTATAAACTTTAAACTGATCTTAAATTGTCCTCCTTTCCTAACACAGTTGTGATGTACCCTGTTCCTGAGTCAGCCACAGGTGAGATATTTTTCCTGGAGTTTTGTAGGGTTTTGTGTAGTTTGGTTATTGTTATTTTGTTTGTTTGGTAACGCTTGTTGGACTCTGTCCAGACTTTTTCTGTTTCTGGTTTTTTTTTTTTTTTTTTTTTGGTTTCCTAATGATCTTTCTAGAGTACTTTATTGCAGCTATATTTTTACCTTTTCTCCCATTCCTTTAAAATATTTTCATTTTAGCTTTCAGGTTATATTTTCTTGAATTTATTTTCTAAGACTGCTTCTTCAAAGCATAAATAGAGAATAAATCAGTGTTTGGATGATTATTTCCAACTCCAATTGTCTATCCTCTAGAAACTCTGTGGTGAAGATTATAATTGTGAAATAGTTTATGTTATACCCTCGTTTGGATCCTTTTACTTAGAAAGATCTTTCATCTATCCCATTTAAACATCCTAGGGACTTCCCTGGTGGTCCAGTGGCTAAGGCTCTGTGCTCCCAATGCAAGGGGCCTGGGTTTGATCCCTGGTCAGGGAACTAGATCCCACATGTCACAACTAAAGTTTCCACATGCCTCAACTAAGACCTGGCACAGTCAAATAAATAAATATCTTTTTTAAGTTAAAAAAATAAAATAAACATCCTATATGGTATAAATCAAAACTATGAAAGCTTTTAAAAATAATGTTCATTTAATTTTTAATTCTATAAATATGTTCTTTCCTACTGGAGTCAGGAATAAGGCAAGAATGGTCCCTGTCACGTTATTTCTCAACACTTTTAATCCCGGAAAATGAAATCAGAGCAAGGAAACAAAGACACCTAAATATTAGAAAGGAAGAATGATGAGAGACAGATCATAGGGACACAAACCCTGACCCACAATTTTAAAACCCCAAAAGCTCCAATACACAAAAATATTAAAAAAACTCATTTGTTAGCAAGCTTTGGCCTAAAATGATATGAGGCTATTCAGTCTTAATTTACTGCCATCAGTATTAATATCATATGCAAATATATTATTGCATTTAATTACAGGGAACTTGCTGAGACCTCAGTGGGGGTGTTTCTATGCTCTGTGTAACCTTTCTAAAATGGAAAAGATTCTGAATTCTGAAACACAAATGGCCCCCAGGACTTTGGGTAAGAGGCTGTGTACCTGCAATATACCGGGCAGTGTCCAGGGACACCAAAAAGATAAAAATGTACGTGCTGTCATCCAGGAACTAACAATCCAAATTGAGATGGCAAGATATATGCATAAGAAAAACTTTAAAGCTTTCAAATAAGGTTTTTTTGGGTTTTTTTTTTTTTTTGTGTGTGTGTGTGTGGTATGCAGGCCTCTCACTGTTGTGGCCTCTCCCGTTGCGGAGGACAGGTTCCGGCCGTGCAGGCCCAGCGGCCATGGCCCACGGGCCCAGCCACTCCGCGGCACACGGGATCCCCCCGGGCCAGGGCACGAACCCGCGTGCCCCGCACCGGCAGGCGGACTCCCAACCACTGCGCCACTAGGGAAGCCCCAAATAAGGTTTTAAACAAATACATCATCCTGGTCAGGATTGAAGTGAAGAGATACACGGTACTGCCTGTGAGTATTTGTATATTATGTCAGTGCCCCCCAATTGTACAGGATTGTGTTTGATGGTTAGAGCCGTGGCCTAAAATATAGAATAGATGTGCTTGACAAGGATGGGGAAGATGATTCTACGTGCTATATATTAGAGTCTTCCTCTTGTTAAGCAAGAGAAACTTCACTGAAGGTCCAGACTTGGGTGAGCCTCATCCTTTTGGTCACTGGACTCTCTCTCCCACCTCCCCCACCCAGCCAGCTTTCTTCTCCATTGTTCCACAGTCAGGCGAGCTCTTGCTGCACGGTGGGGAAGATGGCCCCTGGAGTTGCGTTGCTTATGACCACTCCAGACCGCAATGCCAGAAGAGGACAGAGAGAGAGACGGTCTCTCCTGTGCCCATCTCAGTCCCTCAGAATGATCTAGCCTGGCCGTGCTGGCCGCAAGGAGCGAGGAACACAGACCAGCTTGAGGCACATCTTGGGCTTTGTAACTGACCACCATACTATAGTCACATAGGATGAGACAAAAACAATTACAAAAGCAAAGGGTGCTGGAACAGATTAATTAAAAAAAAAAAAAGAATAAATGTGTCCAGCGCCACAGTAGAACTTCCTCCTGAAAAGGACCACTTTGCTTTGCTGAGGAGGACATGCAGGCAAGAAGGGGGAGCTGAATTGTAGCAGTGGTCACAGCGTGACGACAGAGGACGAAGGACGTGAAGAGCTCAGCTACTCTCTGGTCACAAGTGTTGATGTTTGTGCATCTGAAACAGGGACAGTATTCACAGGTGGATGTAAGACAGATGGCTCAGGAAGGAGCTTTGAAAGTGCCTCCTGCTAAATTAGGGGACGCTTAAGATGTTTAAAGAAAAGAGAAGTGCCTTGCTGGAAGGAATGAAAGAGAGTATTATAGGTAGAAGGTGTAACATTTATCTGTATGAATGATTTTGCCCCTGGCTGAGTCTAGGTTGGAGTAGTCCTTTCTTCTAGACATGAGAAATTTCTGGTTCCCTTCTGAACTGAGACAAGCTTGTCTCAGTTTATCTTTGATGTCTCAGTTTATGTTTGATGGACAGGCTTATGTTTGATGGATATAACCCTGCCCTAAAATACAGAAGAAATGTGCTTGACAAGGGGGAAAAAAGATCATTTATAATCCCTATGTATTAGACTCTTACAGTTGCAAACAGGGGAAACCGGACTTAATATGAATTAAGCAAAAAATTGATCTATTGGCTCATTTAGAGAAATATTTTGAAGATGCAGACTATAGGCATTTTCTGATCAGGAGTTGATCCTTTAGTAAATATGATATTTTGGGACCAAGTATCTTATATCCAAGTTGCAATAACCTTCTAAATAACTTGCTGAAAGTCGCCCAGGGAATGATTTGTTGATGTACCAGAAGAGGGAGGTACAAAGGCAAAGGAACTGCACCTGGAACTTCTCTGAATAATTAAGTTACAGTTGCTATTTGCAAGTCACTGCAGAGAAAAATCTTCCAATAGATGCTATTTATTCAGTCATGTGTGCAAACCTAGATACCTCTTATATTAACATTGTAATTATATTTTGGATCTTCCTTTGTTTTGCTCTTCAAGGACAAAGATTAAGTCTTAAATATAGAAGTCAGAGGAAGAAAAGACACTTTTCTCATGGCCTGGAATAATCCTGATCTGATGACTTAGACACACACAAAGCTGGATAGCATCCAACTCTAACCAACCCCCAATCCATTATCACTTACTGAAGATTAGAGAGAGGAATGAATGAAACCCATCATATGCTGGGCATTTTACATAAATCATCTTTGGAATTCTCACAACCCTGAAAAGAAGGTATCATAATTCCTATTTTAAGAGATAAGCAAAATAAGGCTCAGAGAGCTTTACTCGCTTTTCCATGACCTTCCAGCTCATGGGAAGTAAAGCCAGGATTCTAAAACTGAACTGTCTGATTTCAAAGCCTGGGCAAGACTGTGGTCCTGGCTTCATGCTGGGTGGTGTCTCTGAGGAATTATTAAGCTGCGTAGCCTAGCTTTTGATTTCCTGTTACAAATCCTCCTCTCCTTACCATATAGAGATTAGTGCTCATCAAGATTTAATGTATAAAGCACAATCCAAGGAGCTGGGGATGTAAAGAAGAGTTTAACACAACTGCCCATCGGGAGCTCACAAACTATCCGGGGAAAGGGTACCCAAATATGAAGCAATAAACAACAACCTAAGGGTGGGATTGCGCTGAGCAACCAGTGAGCAGGAAAAACTCAGAGGACATGACAGAGGCTCGAGTTACCAGTAACCCCCCAGTGTCCATTTCCCCTTCCTTTGTAAGACAACTCCTGCCCCCTGCTAGCCGGGGGACTACAGCCGTTCAGAATATATACTACATTTCCCAGCCTGTCTCACAGCTTAGTGTGACTAAATTCTGTCCAATGGGATGAAAGCAGAAATGACAGGTGCAACTTCTGACAGGGAATCTTAAAGAGAAAAACAACATCCCTTCTCTTCCCTGTGTGTTGGCGCTTCAGCAGCCAGCTTGAGTCATGAGGCAGGTTTGGGAGGAAGTCACTGGTGGCAGAGCTACAAGGTGGGAGAAGCAGAGATCTGACTCCCTGTAGCACAGCCCCTATTCCAGATTGCCAACCTTCCCTCCTTCATGTGAAAGAGAAATAAACGTCTATCTAATTTAAGCCGTTGTTATTTGGGGCTTTTGTCATCACAGGCAAATTTAATTCTAACTGCTAAAAGAGCACAGCTCTGCGACCACCGTCACCACAACCCCCCAGATTCTACTACATGACCTTCGGCAAATCACTTAACCTTTCCCAGGTGGCTGGAGAATCCAAAGGGTTAAAACAGTGAGAGAGTAGGAGAAAGCACTTGGGGGTTTTAGATGGTCTGCTGTGACACAGTATGGCTGGAGGGAGGGGTGAGAAAATTCAAAAGCTATACACACAACACTCATCAACTCACAATTTTCCTGAAGTGCTTAAAGAATAGCATGTGTGGGCTTCCCTGGTGGCGCAGTGGTTGAGAGTCCGCCTGCCGATGCAGGGGACACGGGTTCGTGCCCCGGTCCGGGAAGATCCCGCATGCCGCGGAGCGGCTGGGCCCGTGAGCCATGGCCGCTGAGCCTGTGCGTCCGGAGCCTGTGCTCCGCAACGGGAGAGGCCACAACAGTGAGAGGCCCGCGTACCGCAAAAAAAAAAAAAAAGAATAGCACGTGTGTGTCGGGGGAGGAATTGGGAGATTGGGATTGACACGTGCACTATTGACACTATGTATAAAATAGACAACTAGTGAGAACTCACTGTGTAGCACAGGGAACTTAAGGCACTGTGGTGACCTAAATGGGAAGGAAATTCAAAAAAGAGGGTAGATAGGTATATGCAGAGCTGATTCATTTTGCTGTACAGTGGAAACTAACACAACACTGGGCTTCCCCGGTGGCACAGTGGTTAAGAATCTACCTGCCAATGCAGGAGACACGGGTTCGAGCCCTGGTCTGGGAAGATCCCACATGCCGTGGAGCAACTAAGCCCGTGCGCCACAGCTACTGAGGCTGTGCTCTAGAGCCCGCGAGCCACAACTACTGAAGCCCGTGTGCCTGGAGCCCCTGCTCGGCAACAAGAGAAGCCACCGCAATGAGCCTGCACACCGCCATGAAGACCCAACGCAGCCAAAAATAAAAATAAATAAATAATTTTTTTAAAAAAAGAAACTAACACAACATTGTAAAGCAACTATACTCCAATAAAAATTAATTAAAAAAGAAAGACTAGTACATGTAGGGCAATCGTGTAGCACACACTTTAAGATCTTGGAGAATTGAAAGGAGAAAAATGCTGTGAGTTGGAGTAAATGATTAAGGGTTTGATGAGGGAGATGAGGTATGAGCTGGGCGTTAGGAATGAGTCCAGTTTAGTTTGTAAGTCTTGACTCTTTTAGCTACAAGTTATAGAAACTCAATTAGACCCTGCTTTTTAAAAAAGTGGGCAGGGTGAGGGTTGGTGGTTGGCTCATATAAATTAAAGAGGCAAGAAGTAAGCGCCGGGAAGGCTGGATCAAGACCAGATGATGTCATTAGGATGTGATCTCAGCTCTGCTTTCCTGAGCTCACTGCATTGTCATAAGGCCAGTGGTGGCATCTGGCAGCTGTGGATTCACAACCTATTCATTGAACAGCCCAGGCGGAAAATACCTCCTTCCTTAGGGCTGCAAAGAAGCCCTCAACCTACCTGACTCCCTGTGACTCTGCTTCTGCAGATCTGCTCCTGTCCCCATCTCTGGACTGGGTGGGGTATCCCACCCAAACTGCATGGATTGAGGGTTTGAGAAAGGTGGTTGTTTAAAGGAAAAGTGAGATGCAATTGGCAGCAGGAGAGAAATGGATGCTGGGAAGAATATTGTTCAAATTCTAGGGCAGAGGAGAGGAATAGCAAAGATGTGAAGCCTGAAATGAGTGAGACAGGATAGGCTGCATGGAAGAGAGAAGTCCTATATGCAAGAAATGTGCTTCAGAGCGCCCCCTTCGGCTTCACTGTGTTAATTTGTTAGGGCTGCCGTAACAAAGTAGATGGCTTAAGTAACAGAAATTGTTTTGCTCACGGTTCCGGAGGCTGGAAGTCCAAGATCAAGGTTCTGGCAGTGTTGGCTTCCTCTGCGGCTCTGTCTTTGGCTTGGAGGTGGCTGTCTTCTTGCTGCCTTTTCACATGGCCATCCCTCTGTTCACCGATCTCCACCGTGTTGAAACCTGATCCCCGCCGTGATGGTATTTGAAGATGGGGCCTTTGAGAGGTGATTTATTCTGCCCTCATGAATGGGATTATTGCCCTAATAAGAGAGACCCCAGAGAGCACCTTTTACCCCATCTGCCAGGTGAGGACATAGCAAGAAGATGGACATCTCTGAACCAGAAAGCAGACTCTCACCAGACACCAAATCTGCTGACACCTTGATCTTGGACTTCCCAGCCTCCAGAACTGTGAGATATAAATTTGTATTGTTTATAAGCCCCTCAGTCTGTGGGAGCCTATTATAGCAGCCAGAACAGGCTAAGACAGGCCGGTGCATGGCTAAAATCAAGCAAACAAACAAAAGAATCCAACCAAGAGACTCAGAAATCTAGGTGCACTCGCACAAATGCTTTGCAACTAGTTGGTTACCTGTGGGGAAGGACGGTGACTCCAAGTCTTACTGGGAAATGCCAAGATGGAAGACCCAGCGCCTAATACAGTGTTCTGTCCAGAGTAGACACACAGGAAGCAATGGCTAGACTGAACTTATAAAGAGGAAGAGGAAGAGAGAACATCTTTGGTGTTGGTGAGTTGCCTTTATTCTAACAACAGCCATAGGGCAAAAAACCCTTAACATCTAGGGCAGTGGGATGGAAGAAGAGGGGCAAAAGCCACCCACACTTGAGTTCAGAAGCTCTCGAAGCCCTAAACACGAAATAAGATATCTCCAGAATGTATCCACAGAGGAGGGGACGTGGGAGGAGAAGAAGGCAACAGATTACATTCCTTGATCATCAATCAAAAGCAGATTCTCCCCCAGGCCTCATCTATGTACCTATTATCTCCCCACCATATTTATCTTTTTCTTGGTACTTATCACTATATGAAATTATCTTATATAACTGTTAGATTATTTTTTTATAGTCTACCGTCACCACCTCCCGAATATAAGCTCTAAAACGGAAGGACCTCCTCATGGTCCTTGCTGTGCTTTCAGTACCCAGGACGGTACCTAGCACATACTAGGTGCTCAGAAAACACTGTTGAACGAATAAAGGAGAAAGAGCAAAGGATATTAGGGAGTTTAATATAAGTGATTACACCCAAGTAATTAATGACTCCATAGGTAGCTTGACAATCCAGAATGCTTCATTCCATAGAGATTATGTATAACCAACGTATTTTTGGTCAGAAAACTCTGTGGCGGGTCATGAAAAGTCAGCCTTAGTTGTTCCCCTGTTCTGTTGCAGTATCAATGGTAAGAATATAACCGCTTCAGTGCCTTTGCTAAGCTTTTAGTGGATATTATGTGCTAACTGGTCTTCTATTTTCTGTATTCCAAGGCTTTGACATCTGGGTCCTTTGCTGATTCTGGAGGGACTGCCCCTTCAGGCTTAGCTGGTTCCTGGAAATAGAAAACAGCCTACTCACGAGTGTGCTTTTTAAATACAAACCAATCAACCCCCAGCCCACACCCCAACACCCCTTTTATCAGGCCCTCACATTCCAGGCCACTAGCCATCTGCCCTAATCACCCCAGCTCCAGGTACCCAACACCTACAGCCAACCCCTGTGCCCCAGATCCCACTGAAATTATTCGAACTAACCATGCTGACCAAAGTAAGCTCATGTGCTTCATGAGATGCTTACCATGCCTCACCTTCCCACAGACACCACAATATAGGCTCCTGCCCGCTCTGGTCCTGACCAACCCTGGTGCTTCCCCATGTGGACCCTCCTGGTGCAGCATACCCATTTCTCTTGGGAATTGTGAGCAAGAAATTATATATTCAGCGACAACCATCTGATCTTTTGATCTTACTAGACCTCAGATTTCCTGTGAATACGCTATATTTTAATAAATTTATTTATTTTATTTTTGGCTGTGCTGGGTCTTCGCTGCTGTGCACGGGCTTTCTCTAGTTGCGGCGAGCGGGGGCTACTCTTCGTTGCAGTGCACGGGCTTCTCATTACGGAGCACGCGTGGGCTCTAGGCACACGGGCTTCGGTAGTTGCAGCACGTGGGCTCAGTAGTTGTGGCTCACAGGCTCTAGAGCGCAGGCTCAGTAGTTGTGGCGCAAGGCTTAGTTGCTCCGCGGCATGTGGGATCTCTCCCCGGACCAGGGCTCGAACCCGTGTCCCCTGCATTGGCAGGTGGACTCTCAATCACTGTGCCACAGGGAAGCCCCTACACTATATTTTAAAAACAACATACCAGTTAAGATTTGCTCAATTGTAAGTAACAGAAAACCCAATTCAAACTGCCTTAAGCCATAAAGGAGATGTGCTGTAAGTTGAGAGGGCAGCCACCAGGGTTAGTTTATTTCAGTCTCTGTGGTTATCCTCGAGGACTCAGTGTCTTCCAGTCGCTCACCTGCACTCTGCAGCAGCAACTTCATCCATCCACACCTAGGCCCACAGCCTTCCTAATTCAAGCAGAGGGAAAGGGACCAGGTGTCTTCTGGAAGCTGTCTCAGGAAAATGGGGCAGCTTCATCCCCAGGAGCCCCAGCAAACCTCTTTGGGAAATTGGGGCATGTGTCTATCCCTGTCCAAGAATGAGATTCTGTAGATGAGTTTGGACCTGAGCCTCTTGTCCTTCCTAGACTCAGGAGGGCTCAGCTTCCAGGAAGCACGAGAGCTGCATGGGGGAGGTGTGGACTCCTGAACGGACCCTGACCAGCACAGTTACAGGAAAAGGGAGTGAATTTGAGTGGCCCCATGATGTCCAGTGCAGTAATATGATAGCAACAGAAGCATGAAAAGTAAAGAAGGGGCTCTAGATGATATTCTGTTGGGGTCAGTGGTGGTTTAAGAAGGGGGGGTGCTTCTCTGGTGGCGCAGTGGTTGAGAGTCCGCCTGCCGATGCAGGGGACACGGGTTCGTGCCCCGGTCTGGGAGGATCCCACGTGCCACGGAGCGGCTGGGCCCATGAGCCATGGCCGCTGAGCCTGCGCGTCCGGAGTCTGTGCTCCGCCACGGGAGAGGCCACAACAGTGAGAGACCCGCGTACCGCAAAAAAAAAAAAAAAAAGAAGAGGGGATAAAACCTCACACAGTTACTGTAGGTAACACATTTGCAAGCAAAACCTTCTACTCTTGGTGGCTTTCACCACGGTTAGGAGGAGACCACTTCTTATGAGATGTGATTCTGATTTTGAGATGGCCGTATAAAGAAAAAAGTCATTAACTTTATATTTTTCATTTCATTCTTACATTTGCCTGTCTTATCTTTTAAGGTTGTAAACTTCATGAGAATGTAGGCTGTATATTTTATAGCATAGTGGTATTTAAAATGTCAAGAAGTGAAAAACTTAACGGTACAATTTAGCCTGAGAATTTTAATGCCTGTTCAGTGCTTTCCTTCAACAGTTTCTCTCATTTCACACATACGCACAGATATTACTGCCCCCGTCTGCCCTGCCCCCAGACACACACATTTAGTCCTGGGAAAGATGTGACATCAAAACAGAAGCACAATCCCTTATTAGAGCATCAGAGTAAAGAAGGCTAATCTAATTAGTGTCTAGTCTCGAAGGAATGAAAAAAAAAAGCCTCTGTAATGTATGATAGAAAGGTTACTTGTGATCTGCTTCTTGAAAAAATGTCTGCCTGATTTGTGTGTTTCTGCGGCTCTCAACAATGGAGGTTTGCTCTGGTCTCTGCAACAGACACATTTCCAATCACCAGACTTCTGTGGATTTATGCTCTCTTCCTGATTTAAACAGCAACTCCCAGAAAGCAATGGCTTTCAGCATTGCGAGCTGGAGGGTTTGTTAGACATTCTGCAAGCGTATATCATATTTACCACCAAATTAAAGATGATGGTGAGCAAAGAAGAAAAATTCTCAAATTCACAAATTATGCTACTGATTAGCCCAACTCCAATTATTTTTAATACATGCATTTTGCCTTGATTTTTGCATTTGGGGAAAGTAATATATGGTATGAAAACAAGACTAGTAAGCAACATTTCATGTGTTCCTCTTAACAAATCAAAATGAGAAAATGGATGTGAAAGCACTTTGTAAATTCTAACGCACATGCAGATGTGAGTTACTGTTATCGATTTCATTACTGGTTAAGCTTTACTTAAAGGATAAAAGTGGGCTTCCGTGGTGGCGCAGTGGTTGGGAGTCCGCCTGCTGATGCAGGCGACGCGGGTTCGTGCCCCGGTCCGGGAAGATCCCACATGCCGCGGAGCGGCTGGGCCCGTGAGCCATGGCCGCTGAGCCTGCGCGTCCGGAGCCTGTGCTCCGCGACGGGAGAGGCCACAACAGTGAGAGGCCCGCGTACCGCAAAAAAAAAAACCCAAAAAAACCCGATAAAAGCTAAGAGAAGAACTACATAAGGTACTTTACTGGAAGGAATTCTAAATGCATTTGAATGATGTATTTTACTTTCTAGGTATTTTAACAGTTCTGATAGAAAATCCCACCCTAATGAATGCTTTCACAGTTCAAAAAGTGGCCTGCTTTCAATCTGATCCTTTTTTTTTTTTTGCGGTACGTGGGCCTCTCCCCTTGCGGAGCACAGGCTCCGGACGCGGAGGCTCAGCGGCCATGGCTAACGGACCCAACCGCTCCGCGGCAGGTGGGATCCTCCCGGACCGGGACACGAACCCGTGTCCCCTGCATCAGCAGGCGGACTCTCAAGCACTGTGCCACTAGGAAAGCCCTTCAATCTGCTTCTTTACATGGGCAGAAGACTTCAACAGGCATTTCACAGAAGAAGTCATGCAAATGGCCGATAAACATATGAAAAGTGATCATGATTAATCACCAAGGAAATGCAAATTAAAGCCACATTTATTTACTGCTCCATGCCCAACAGAATGGTGGACATTGATAAATGCTACCGAGACTAAGAATTGTCAGGGCTGTGGAGCAACTGGCTTCTCACGCACTGCCGGCGTGTAAATTGGTACCTTCTGGAAAACTATGGGCACTATCTACTCTGTGGAATTTATGCACAGCTTATGACCCAACACTCTCAGGTGTCTACTTCCAGGTGGCAGAATAAGGACCATTCCCCTCCCCCAAAGATGTCCCTGTCCTAACCTTGGGAACCCATGACTATGTTAACTTACACGGTAAAAGGTAAATCGCAGATGTGATTAAGGTAACAGACCTTGAGATGGGAAGATTATCCTAAATTAAACTGGTGGGACCAATATAATCATGTCAGTCCTTAAAAGCCAGAAAACTTTCCCACTGTGGTCAGAGAGAGATGCATGATAGAGGCACAAAACAGGAAAAGGGTTATAAGCCACCGCTGCTGGTTTTGAAGATGGAGAAAGAGTCATGAGGCATGGAAGGCAGAGGCCTCTTGAAGCTGGGAATGGCTCTCAGCTGAAAGCCAGCAAGAAAATGGGGGCCTCAGACCTACAGCAGCAAGAAACAGCTCGGCCAACAGCCAGAATGAGTAAGATAATGGATCCCCACCTAGAGCCTGCGTAAAACAGGGCAGTCCAGGGGCTTCCCTGGTGGCGCCGTGGTTGAGAGTCCGCCTGCCGATGCAGGGGACGCGGGTTCGTGCCCCGGTCCGGGAAGATCCCACATGCCGCGGAGCGGCTGAGCCCGTGAGCCACGGCCGCTGAGCCTGTGCGTCCGGAGCCTGTGCTCCGCAACGGGAGAGGCCACAACAGTGAGAGGCCCGCGTACAGAAAAAAAAAAAAAAAAAAAAAGAAGGCAGTCCTGCTGACATCTTGATTTCAGCCTGGAGAGATCCATGCCAGACTTGTGACCTCCGGAGCTGAGAGATAATACATGTGTGTTGTTTTATGCGGAGTACTTCGTGGTAATTTGTTGCAGCGGCAATAAAGAATGAATACAGTACCCAACAGAAGTGTGTATGTCTGTGTAGCAGAAAATATGTACTATGATAGCCACACCGGTACGCTTTGTAAGCGCCCCCAAGTGGAAAATCCCATGTGGACATTAACAGGATAGATGGATGAATTGGCCTGTGTCCTCACCTGGTGAACACAGAGAGAGTGGGGGCGTGGAGCAGTGGAGACAGGATGGCGATGGGTCTCACAGCAGGAGGGGGTATGGAATATGGAGACAGACTGCTTGGTTCCATGGGTAGAAAGTTCAAGACCAGGCAGAACTATGTTCCCCTTACAGAGGTCAGAAGAGTGGTTGTCTTTGTTGGGGGAAAGGACTGAGATGAGGCACAAGGGAGCTTTGGGAGTGCTGGAACATTCCATGTCTTGATCTGGGTGGTGTTTACAGGGTGTGTTTACTTAGATGATTGGTGAGCTTTGTTTCGTGCATTTTGTACTTCAGTTAAAAACTTCACATAGTAAGAAGTGGTCTGGTGGGATTAGTAAACATTTAAAAAATTTACACTAAAGACCACCTTGTAATGGTTATCTTTTTTTCTCTCATTTACGTTTTGGCTTCCCTCTGATTTTTCATCACAGAATATTCCCCTTAAGCCAGGAGAGTAGAAAAATCCAGTGAAATGCCACTAAACGTCATGACACACTTGAATGAATTTAAACATACACACTTCGGCACGCTCCGCTTCAAAAGTTCATTAATTTATTAATTATTTGTCCATTTTTTTATTTGAA
Source organism: Phocoena phocoena (assembly GCF_963924675.1). Lineage (NCBI taxonomy): Eukaryota > Metazoa > Chordata > Mammalia > Artiodactyla > Phocoenidae > Phocoena > Phocoena phocoena. The sequence goes on along the minus strand of NC_089230.1, from coordinate 14,756,810 downwards.
GATCATCAGTTTCTTCTCCCTAGAAGCAAGTATTGCCATTTTCTTTTATTTCCTTTCAGAGATTTTTCTGTCACATCGCGTGTGTGTGTAAATTTTTTTTCCCTTTTTTTCATGAATGGTGACAATCTATACATAGGGGTCTATTCTTGCTTTTCTCACACATGGAGCAACGTTATAATTTTTAATAGCTGAGTAGATATAGAATGATCACTCATTTGACTAATTCCCTTATTGATGGACATCTAGGTTATTGACAGTCTTTTGCTATTGTGAACAAGGCTGCAATTAATATCTCTAAAGACCCGTCATTTTGCATAATCACAGCTTACTTTTCAGTAATTTACTTCAAATCCATAAGTATTGATTGATATTTATGGATTTGAAGCTATGGTGGATGTTAACACTTTTTTTCCATATTAAAAATGGACTATCTACTGAGAAGAATACTCTCATTTAATGAATTCACTCTTCCAATGATACTTCAGTGCATAACTTTAGGTCAGACAAAGCCTAAGCAAGAAAATTAATGTATATCTATAAAGGATGTATTTTTTTAATGATTTTTAGTTTCCTAGGGCTGCTGTAACAAAGTACCATGGACTGGGTAGCTTCAAACGACATAAATTTATCATCTGATAGTTCTGGAAGTTAGAAGTCCAAAATCAGAGTGTTGTCAGAGCCATGCTTTCTCCAAAGGCTCTAAGGACAAAGCTTGTTTTTTTGCTTCTTCCTGCTCCTGGTGGTGCTCAACAATCCCTAGCTTTACGTGGCTTATAGATACATCACTACAATCCCTGCCTCCATCTTCACATGGCTGTCTCCCTGTGTCTCACATGTCTATCTTCTTATAAGGACACCAGTCATATTGGATTAAGGGCCCACCCTACTCCAATATAACCTCTTCTTAATTAATTATATTTGCAATGACCCTATTTCCAAATAAGGTCACATTCTGAACTATTGGGGGTTAGAACTTTAACATATCTTTGTTGTGGGGTGAGGGAGCAAGTCACACATAATTTAACCTATATTATGGGCTGAATGTTTGTGTTCCTCCAAAATTCATATTTTGAAATCCTAACCCCCAATGTGATGGCATTAGGAGTTAAGGTCTTTGGAAGGTAATAAAGTCAAGAGGGTGGAGCCCTCATGAATAGGATTAGTGCCCTTATAAGAAGAGAGCTTGTTTTCTCTCTCTGTCTTCACCAGGTGAGGACACAGCAAGAAGATGGCCATCTGCAAGCCAGGAAATGGGCTCTCACCCAACACCAGATCTGCCAGTACATTGATCTTGGACATCCCAGCCTCCAGAATTGTGATAAATAAATATTTGTTGCTTAAGCTGTCCACTCTAAGGCAATGTGTTATAGCAGCCTGAACTAAGAATCTATAACAAATGAAGTAATCCATTTTATACTATTTGAACTTTTTACCATGTTCATGTACCTGTTTAAAAACAGCAGTGTAAGTACTACATGATCTGGTACATAACTGAGGAAAAAAATGAATATTATATATAAGTGGTGTCAGCATTCAGCAAATATTTGGTAAGTGCCAGGCCTCGTTGTAGGCACTGGAGATACAACTCTAAAAAAGCAGGCAAAATTCTCTGCTCTCTTGGGTCTCCATGGGGAGACAGACAATAGACAAATAAGTAAAATGCATCTTATGTTTAGACAGTAATAAGCACTAAGAAAAAAAATAAAATATGGAAGGAAAATGTAAAGTGTAAGGAGCTAAGTAAGAATCTTAGAATGGGGACTTCCCTGGATGTGCAGTGGTAAAGAATCCACCTTACAATGCAGGGGACACAGGTTTGATCTCTGGTCAGGGAACTAAGATCCCACATGCCGTGGGGCAACGAAGCCCACACTGCACAACTACTGAACCCACACGCCTCAACTAGAGAGCCTGCATGCCGCAAATTACAGAGCCCACATGCTCTGGAACCCGTGCGCCATAACCACAGAGTCCACACGCCCTGGAGCCTGCACGCCACAACTAGAGAAGAGAAAACCCATACGCCACAACTAGAGAGAAGCCTGGGCACCACAATGAAGAGCCCTCACGCCGCAACGAAAGATCCCACATGCCTCAATGAAGATCCTGCGTGCCGCACCAGTCCGAATGGCCATCATCAAAAAAATCTACACACAATAAATGCTGGAGAGGGTGTGGAGAAAAGGGAACCCTCTTGCACTCTTGGTGGGAACGTAAATTGATACAGCCACTATGGAGAACAGTATGGAGGTTCCTTAAAAAACTAAAAATAGAACTACCATATGACCCAGCAATCCCACTACTGGGCATATACCCTGAGAAAACCATAATTCAAAAGGACACATGTACCCCAATGTTCATTGCAACTCTATTTACAATAGCCAGGACATGGAAGCAACCTAAGTGTCCATCGACAGATGAATGGATAAAGAAGATGTGGCACATATATACAATGGAATATTACTCAACCATAAGAAGAAACAAAATTGAGTTATTTGTAGTGAGGTGGATGGACCTAGAGTCAGTCATACAGAGTGAAGTCAGGAAGAGAAAAACAAATACCGTATGCTAACACATATATATGGAATCTAAAAAAGGAAAAATTGGTCATGAAGAACCTAGGGGCAAGACGGGAATAAAGACACAGACCTACTAGAGAATGGACTTGAAGATATGGGGAGGAGGAAGGGTAAGCTGGGACAAAGTGAGAGAGTAGCATGGACATATAGACACTACCAAATGTAAAATAGACAGCTAGTGGGAAGCAGCCACATAGCACAAGGAGATCAGCTCGGTGCTTTGTGACCACCTAGAGGGGTGGGATAGGGAGGGTGGGAGGGAGGGACACACAAGAGGGAAGAGATATGGGGACATATGTGTATGTATAACTGATTCATTTTGTTATAAAGCAGAAACTAACACACCATTGTAAAGCAATTATACTCCAATAAAGATGTTTAAAAAAAAATCCCGCGTGCCACAACTAAGACACGACGCAGCCAAAAATAAATTAAAGAAAGAAAGAATAAATCTTAAAAAAAAAAAGAACCTTAGAGTGGCTGGTCTGTTTGAGGAAGAGCATGGGGCCAAGAGGCAGCAGGATGGACATGGTGAGGCCGTGGGCAACAGCAATGTCCCAGGAATAACGAAAGCCTGTCATACTGAGGGCGTAGAAGGAGGACTTGATTTTAGTCTGAGTGATGTGGGAGCCCTTGGCCGGTTCCAGTAGAGGAGTGGCTCCATCTGACATAGTTTTCAATATGGCTGCTTTGTTGAGAACAGGCTGATGGGGGTCAAGGTTAGAACCAGAGAGATCAGTTGGGAATTTACAGCAAGAATCCAAGTGAGAGATGATATGGTTTGGACTGGGTTTGGGGTCGTGGGGTGGGGAGGTGTGGTCACGTTCTGACTATACACAGAAAGTAGAACCAACAGTATTTGTTGTCAGACAAGATTCAGGATGCAAGAGGAAAAGATGCAAGGGTGACCCTAAGACTTTTGATCTGAGCGATTGAAAGAGACAGAGTTGTCATTAACTGAAATGGGGACACGACAGGAGGAGCAGAGTTAGGGGAGAATCCAGAGTACAGTTTTGGATATATTAAGCTTGAGACAACTATTAAACATCCAAGTGAAGGTAATTAGAAGGCAAGCACGAGTCCGGATTTCAGGGTAGCGGGTCAGGCTAGAGATACACACTTTGGAGTCATTACCATATGAAGGGCGTTTAAAGCCACAGACTGTTGAAATCACGTAGGAAGTGAGTACAGATTAAAAAAAGAAAATGAGGGACTTCCCTGGTGGTCCAGTGGTTAAGACTCCACGCTTCCATTGCAGAGGGCACGGGTTCGATCCCTGATTGGAGAACTAAGATCCCGCGGTGCATAAAAAAAGGAAAAGAATCTGGTTTCTGAGTCTGAGAAACTCATGGCACATCCAGGTAGAGACTGAAAATACTACAAGAGCAATCTGCCTGAAAATACAGATTTGGAAGATGTCAGCAAATAGTAGCTAAAACGTGGACGTGAACGCTTAAAAATGCCAAGGTTTACATGGTGGGAATGGAGCCAGGAAGTGCAGATTTGGGAGTGGACCAAAGAGGAGGGGAGCCAAGGGGCATCACAGAGGCAGGGGAGGGGAAAGTTTCAAGAAGGAGAAAAGTATAATTCCTTAGAAAGGTAAGTGGGATGCATACTGAACGGGGACCACCGCCTCTGGTACTTAGGAGGTTTTGTTGACTTTAGAAGTCAGATTGCAATGGATGGAGGAATGGATGGGAAATAAGCAGGGTAATATTATCTGAAAGGAAAATAAACTCCATCTTCTGGCTTAATAACACGTTTCAGGTTGATAAATCACGGCGCTGACCTCTTTTCTCCTCCTGCTGTTTGGAGATGTCTGGGCCCTCATTTAGTGCTTCCTTTCGGAGCACACTGGCCTTCCAGGTCTGTCTGGCAAGCACAGCACTGATGCTGATCTCTGCTCCTGCCCTTGTCCTTCAACAGGTTCAAACACTACTCATGGCTCAGATCCCAGCTAATCTTCTCTGAAAGTCTTCCCCAGTCTTCCAAGCTGCAAATTGTCTTTTCTTCCTCAGAATTTCTACAATATTTATCTGTACATCTCTTAAAGTACACTTTGCTTTAAACCTTTATTCCTTTCACTATAATTATTGGGGGGTTTTCGTCTCTTTTTCTCTACTAGACAAAAAGCATCAGACAGGATCTACGGCTGATTCACCTTCATATTCCCAATGATATCATATTTCTTCATATTTACACTACATGTTCATATTTAACACATGCTGGCTGTTCAATAAATATTTGTTTAGTATATTAATAAAGGGAGGCTAACTGGACACAACAGAATAACATATAATGGAGTCCAACAATCTGACACAATGTGCATATCTTTAGATTAAACACTCTTTGTGTTTGCAGATGAAAAAAGGATTTTTTTTCAAAAGGTCAGCAGAAGCACAGAGTTAAAAGCCAAATATCTAACCCAATTCAAAGCATCCAAAATCCAGGAAAGTAAATGTCAGCCAAGGGTGGAATTGCTGTAGTAAATTGTGTTATGGGCTGAATCGTGTCCCCCTCAAAATTCATATGTTGAAACCATAACCCCGGGTACCTTGGAAAGTGACTATAGTTGGAGATAGAGATTTTAAAGTGGTGATTGAGTTAAAATGAGGCAGTTATGTTGGGTCCAAATACAATCTAAGTGGTGCCGGTATAAGAGCAGATTAGACACAGAGACACCAAGGATGTATGTGCACAGAGCAAAGACCATATGAGGACCAGTAAGAAGGCGGCCATCTACAAGACAGAGGTCTCAGAAGGAATCCAATCTTCAGACACCTTGATCTTGGACACCTGGCCTCCAGAACCATGAGAAAATAAATATCTGTTGTTTAAGCAACATAGTCTATGATATTTTGTTATGTCAGCCTGAGCAGACTAATACACCATGGTAGGAAAATGCCACATTGCATGGAAAGAAGGGATGGCTTTGCAGTGGGACAGACCAAGACTTAGTCTATTACTTTCTATGTGATTTTGGGCAAGTAACTTTGCCTCTCTAAACCACTTCTCATATCACTACACTGGAGACAATAATTCCTCTGTGCTTGTTATTAGGAATATGTGTAATATATATCTAGTACTTGAAACAGAAAGAACACTCAAGGAAGTATAGCTCTGTATTTTTCAACATTTTTTAATTGAAGTATAGCTGATTTACAATGCTGTGGGACTTCTCTGGTGGCACAGTGGTTGAGACTCCACGGTCCTAATGCAGGGGGTCCAGGTTTGATCCCTGGTCAGGGAACTAGATCCCACATGCGTGGCGCAACTAAGGTTTCACATGCCACAACTAAGGAGCCCACCAGCCGCAACTAAGACCCAGTGCAACCAAATAAATAAATATTAAAAAAAAAAATCAATGTTGTGTTAATTTCTGCTGTACAGCAAGGCAATTCAGTTATATATATATATATATATATATATATTATATATATATATATACATTCTATTTTTTATATTCTTTTCCATTATGGTTTATCATAAGATATTGAATATAGTTCCCTGTGCTATACAGTAGGACCTTGTTGTTTATCCCTTCCATATATAATAGCTTACATCTTCTAACCCCAGCCTCCCACTTCATCCCTCCCCCAACCCTCTCCCCCTTGGCAACCACAAGTCTCTTTTCTATGTCAGTGAGTCTGTTTCTGTTTCATAGATAGGTTCATTTGTGTCATATTTTATTTATTTATTTATTTATTGCCATGCCTCACGGATTACAGGACCATAGTCCCCCGACCAGGGATCAAACCCGGGCCCTCAGCAGTGAAAGTGCAGAGTCCTAACACCTGGACTGCCAGGGAATTCCCTGCATCATATTTTAGATTCCACATATATGTGATATCATATGGTATTTGTCCAGAAAAGATAACTCTTAATTGTCATGAGATGGAATATTTCATAACATTAAAATGATCACTCTGGGGCTTCCCTGGTGGTGCAGTGGTTGGGAATCTACCTGCCAATGCAAGGGACACAGGTTCGAGCCCTGGCCCAGGAAGATCCCACATGCCGCGGAGCAACTAAGCCTGTGCGCCACAACTACTGAGCCTGAGCTTTAGAGCCTGCGAGCCACAACTACTGAGCCCACGTGCCACAACTACTGAAGCCTGCATGCCTAGAGCCCGTGCTCCGCAACAAGAAAAGCCACAGCAATGAGAATCCCACACACTGCAACGAAGAGTAGTCCCCGCTCACCGCAACTGGAGAAAGCCTGCGCACAGAAGAACCGACACAGCCAAAAATAAATAAATTTATTTTTAAAAATATCACTCTGAATACTGTGTAGCAATAAGCCTTCTTATATTAAATATTATATTTTTACTGATTAATTATTATTAATATATAATTTAAGACATTTAAGTACCAAATATAACAATATTTTAAATATATTAAGACTTAATAATACACTGTTAAATAAAAGAAAGCAAGATAAAAATTATGTGAAACTGCTAATTACAACTGTATAAAAATTATGCCTACTTGTTGACAAGATTGAAAGGTAATGTGTAAGTGAAAATATAATTTTTAATGTTGAATCAGGACTCTTTGTTATGGGGGAAAAAACTGAACTTGGGATTTAGGCCAAAACTGAAATTTACTTGCTCCCAGATCCCAAGGAATGATTGAGCAATGCAGCTGTAGAAGAACAAGAATCCAGCTGGCCCACTGGAGCAACTGGGACCAAGAGTTTCAACATCTTCAGGAGCCTTTTTCCATCCCTTGATTCTCTGTTGGCCTCACTCCTACTCACTACAATTGACTTTGTCTACATGCAAAAAACACGGCTCCTCAAGTCACACTTAACAACTTCTGCCTCTAAAGAGGGACTCCCTATCTTCCCTAGTCTCTAACAGGGCTGCTGTTCAGCCAGCATGCACTGGTTATGGATATTGACGATCATCCCTGGAATTAGTTTCAGATATCCCAGGGAAGGGAATCATTGGTATTACCTTTCATTCAATCAACCATAGGCAGGGGGCCAGGTCACAAAAGAGCATGGCTGCTCCCACGAGCATCATAGGTTTGAAGTGATGGAAGGAGCACTTCCCAAGAACAGGGGTTATTACTGGGCAGATGTTTTTTTAATGTCTTCTATATATGTAGTTATGGCTTTTATTTTCCAAAATGTTAAAATACAACAACTTTTAAGAGGAAAAGAAAAAATTGGGGGTACTCAAAATCATCTTTCTCAATTTTATTTCTACTCTGTCTTCGTTAGAATGCATTTCAGCATCTCTGTCCAATACATGGTTAAATATGGTCACTATGTACTGGAAGTCCTTGCAGAAACAGGGTGACTGTTGTCCAGCTTAGTGTTACTTTTAGCTCTGCCCTGGTTGAACATCAAAATAATTCTTTTGTGTGATAATAGAACAGTTTCATATATGATGTATCCAATTTCCTCCAGGATTTTCAGCATTTGGGTTAAATTTCATTCAACCTTATACCCACACTTTAATTTCCCCAAGGCACCAACCATAAAAAAACAGGCCCCAACTTTGCCACACAGACGTACCTAGGCATCCTCATCTTTTCCCTCAGCATACATAGATAAAATTTTGTAAAGATGAATTTGCATACAAATGCAAAAGTCTATTTTAAAGTCTTATGTCAAGTCTTTTAGAAAGAGCTTCCAAATTCTTACCCTTGAATATTCCCTAGTAGCAGGAGATAATTTGACTGCTGAGATATTCACAGAAGAAATGAGAAAAAATGATTAATTTCTGGACATGTTTAATTTCATAGAATCTTAGGCTCCTAATTGATTGTTGATTTCCAGTTCTTCCAGGTGCAACCACACCATGGAGAAATGATTTTAAAAGATGAAGCATTAGTGAGAGCCTAATAGATTTTTCAGGCCAGCTCTCAAGATTCTCTCAATTTCCTATGTACCATTAAAGAATAACACATGTCTAGCACTTAGAATGCTCTGGTAGTGCACCTGGGGACAGAAATGACTGGATAACACAGTAGGATCTGCCTAAGTGTCCAAACAGCAAGCAAACAAAAATGGAAATGGAAACCAGCTGAATAGAACATCCTAGGGGAGCAGCCCTGACCCACAGTAAACCACTGCCATGGGGACAAAAATCACAGAAATTTCCAAAGGGTGCTCAGGACACATTTCCAGCAGAAACCCTTGAGCTCTCTGTGGTTTGCTTCTTTCCCTGGCTCATGGTGTTTGCAATGGGACCACATTCCAGGCTCAAGGGTCTTCTGCCCATTCATAGGGCACAGTAAGGCAGAGGAAACAACCTATTGCATATTGCTAGTTTTAAATGAAGGCTATCTTAATAAACACACTAAGAAGCAAAAATTGGAAATCGGGGGCTTCCCTGGTGGCGCAGTGGTTGAGAGTCCACCTGCCGAGGAAGAGGACACGGGTTCGTGCCCCGGTCCGGGAAGATCCCACATGCCGCGGAGCGGCTCGGCCCGTGAGCCATGGCCGCTGAGCCTGCGCGTCCGGAGCCTGTGCTCCGTAACGGGAGAGGCCACAGCAGTGAGAGGCCCGCGTACCGCAAAAAAAAAAAAAAAAAAAAAAATTGGAAATCTGTCCAGTCCAACCTGCCAGAGAAGTGGGACCATAAATGTAATAAAGATACATTGGGATACATCCCAATACATCGGAATCAGTTTATAAACATTCGTTTAAAATTTCATTTATAGAGCACTAATTCATATGATTCCCTCAACATTTGTTTTTTTACACGGTACCAGCACCTGTCTAGTTCTCCTTGGGGAAAGGTGTCTTGCTCTTTCATGAGATGAAAGCACATCCGGTACAGATTTCCAGTCGATTCTCCGGAGCGCTGCATGCCTCCACGCTTCAATTCCCTAAGTGTTTGGGAATTAAAGTCATTAATCTTTTTCTTTCTTTTTTTTTTAAATCACAAGGACCCTAGTGGCATAGTGATTAGCAATTGTAGCCTAAAAGAAAGAACGAAAGAAAGAAAAGAAAAGAAAAGAAAAAGAATTCTAGCACAGCTGCAAGAAAACAAACAGAAGGGCTGGGAAGACCTGGTCTAATTTTGTTTTCCATTTAGTTGGCAAAACAGAATTCCCTTTAGGAAAGAATTCCCCAACTCCACTTCACTACATATTTCCTCACTTTTCCTACGTCTTTTATTTAATTTTGCAATGTTGCTGTCTTTTTAGTCGCTGGGCATTTGCTTGTTTTTATAATCCGTTTAACAAATACCATTGCATGCCAATTACTGGTGAAGTACTGTGCTGGGCACCCTTCAGCCACACAAAGCTAAATTACACGTGAGTACTGACATCAAAAGTGTCTTATCCTAGGACTTCCCCGGTGGCACAGTGGTTAAGCATCCACCTGCCAGTGCAGAGGACATGGGTTCAAGCCCTGGTCCGGGAAGATCCCACATGCCGCAAAACAACTAAGCCCGTGTGCCACAACTACTGAGCCTGTGCTCTAGAGCTTGCGAGCCACAGCTACCGAGCCCGCGTGCTGCAACTGCTGAAGCCCATGTGCCTAGAGCCCGTGCTGTGCAACAAGACAAGCCACCGCAATAAGAAGCCCGTGCACCGCAACGAAGAGTAGTCCCTGCTCGCCGCAACTAGAGAAAACCTGCGCACAGCAGCGAAGACCCAATGCAGCCAAAGAAAAAATTAAATTAAATTTAAAAAAAAAGTTTATTATCCTAGTAGAGCATATGACTGGTACATAAATAAGTATAAAATGTGGTAAGGGGGCTTCCCTGGTGGCGTAGTGGTTGAGAGTCCGCCTGCCGATGCAGGGGACACGGGTTCCTGTCCCGGTCCGGGAAGATCCCACATGCCGCGGAGCGGCTGGGCCCGTGAGCCATGGCCGCTGAGCCTGTGCGTCCGGAGCCTGTGCTCCACAACGGGAGAGGCCACAGCGGTGAGAGGCCCGTGTACCACAAAAAAAAAAAAAAAAGAAAAAACAGATGGTAAGGGACAAAAAATATGAAGTGCCATGGAAACTAAGAAGGAGAGAGATTTCCTTCCAGCTTGAGGGTTCAGGGAAAGTTCACAGAGGAGGTGTGTGGATGAGAAACATCCACATGAGAACATGAGAAAAGGCGTGAAGGCATGACAATAATTTCCAAAGAACATGGAGGGATTGAGTTTGACGAGAAAAGCAGTTCTCAAGGTGTGGTCCCCAGACCATCTGCATCAGCATTACCTGAGAACCTGTCAGACCTGTCAGTCCCCAAGATCCAGACCTACTCTATCAAAAACCCTGTGGTGAGGGAATTCCCTGGCTGTCCAGTAGTTAGGACTCTGTGCTTTCATTGTCGAGGGCCAGGGTTTGATCGTTGGTCAGAGAACTAGGATCCCACAAGACACACAGCATGGCTAAAAAAACAAAAAAAATAAAGCTCCTGTGGTGGGACTCAGCAATCTGTGGTGTTACAGGCCCTCCAGGAGATTCTGATGCATATTTGAGTTTGAGAGTCACTAAATAAAGGTGGATGCACCTGGGGGTGCATGGGGTGGGAAATTAGCTTTAAAAGTAAGATTGGAAAAAATGGGACTACATCAAACTTAAAATCTTTTGTGCATCAAAGGATATAATCAGTGGAGGGAAAAGGCAACCTCAGGAATGGGAGAAAATATTTGCAAATCATATATCTGATAAGGGTTAATATCCAGAATACATAAAGGATTCCGCAACACAGCAGCAACAAAAAATCAAACAATCTGATTAAAAAATGGGCAAAGGGCTTCCCTGGTGGGGCAGTGGTTGAGAGTCCGCCTGCCGATGCAGGGGACGCGGGTCCGTGCCCCAGTCTGGGAAGATCCCACGTGCCGCGGAGCGGCTGGGCCCGTGAGTCATGGCCGCTGAGCCTGCGCGTCCGGAGCCTGTGCTCCGCGACGGGAGAGGCCACAACAGTGAGAGGCCCGCGTACCGCAAAAAAAAAAAAAAAAAAAAAAAAAATTGGGCAAAGGACTTGAATAGACATTTTTCCAAAGGTGATATATAAATGACCAACAAGTATATGAAAAGATGGTTAACGTTAGTAATTATCTGAGAAGCACAGATCAAAATCACAATAAAAAATTACCTCACACCCATTAGGATGACTATTATCAGTTAAAAGCAGAGAGGGAGAGAGAAAATAACAAGTGTTGGCGAGGATGTGGAGAAATTGGAACACTTGTGCAGTATTCATGGGATTATAAAGTGGTGCAACCCCTATGGGAAACAGGATGGAGGGTCCTCAAAAAAATAAAAATAAATGTACTGCAGCATCCAGCAACCCCAGTTCTGAATGTACATCCAAAAGGATTGAAATCAGGATCTTGAAGACATTTTTGCACGCTGTGTCCACAGCAGCACACTAGTTACAATAGCCAAGAGGTGGAAGCAGCCCAAGTACGCACTGTTGGAAGAATGAACAAACAAGATGTGGTATATACATACAGTGGAATGCTATTCAGCTTTAAAAATCTAGGCTAACCTACCACATGCTACAACATGGATGAACCTTGAGGACGCTATGCTAAATGAAATAAGCCAACAAAAAGACAAATATTGTATCATACTACTTATGTGAGGTATCTAAAGTAGTCAAATTCATAGAAACAGAATGTTAAATTGTGGTTGCTGGAACAGGGGAGGAAATGTTATTGTTTAATGTGTATGGAGTCTCAGATTTTCAAAATGAAAATTTTCTGGAGATCTGTTTCACAACAACATAAATATATTTAACACTACTGAACTTTACACTTAAAATTGGTTAAGATGGTAACTTTTATGTGTTTTTCTTCATAAAATTTTTTTAAAAGGAAGTTTAGGATAATTGAGGGCTTGGAATTCTCCCTCCTTTTCCTACCTCTGGTCTATTTTGAGTCCATTACCCCTTTCTTTTCTTGCCTTTGGTCCTGAGCTTTTCTTTGTGGGAAGTTCTGTTTTGTTTTGTTTTTTTCTTGTTACTAGTAATTCAATCTTCTATTTTGATTTTCTATGTCTTCTTGAATCAGTTTAGATAGTTTGTACTTTTCTAGAAATTTGTCCATTTCATATCGATTATCTGATTTGCTTGTACACAATTGTTCAAAATACATATTTCCTTACAATTCTTTTTATTTCTGTAAGGCCTAGAATAATGTTTCTTCTATCATTTGTGTTTTTAGTAATTTGAGTTTTCCCTCTTTTTCTGTGTCAGTCAAGCTAAATTGTCAGTTTTGTTGATTTTTTTCAAAGATAAACTTTTGGTTTTGTTGATTTTCTCTATTTTTTTTCTATTCTGTATTTCACTTATTTATATTATTATCTTTATTATAGCCTTTCTTCTGCTTTCTTTGGGTTTAGCTTGCTCTTATTTTTCCAGTGTCTTAAAGTGGAGGTTTAGATTATTGATTTGAAATTTTTTTGTTGTTAATACAGGCATTTACAGCTATAAATTTCCCTCTAGTCAGTGTTCCAGCTGAATTCCATGAGTTTTAGTATGCTATGTTTTTATTTCTATTCATCTCAAAGTATTTTCTAATTTGCCTTGTGATATTTTTCTTTTATTCATTGCTAATTTAGGACTGTGTTGTTTAATTTCCACTTATTTGTGGGTATCCCAAATTCCTTTTTGTTTTTGGTTTCTAATTTCATTCCATTATAGTCAGAGAATATATATTGTATGACTTCAGTCCTTTTAAATTTTTTAAGACTTGTTGAGACTTCCCTGGCAGTCCAGTGGTTAAGACTCCACTGCCACAGCCAGGGGCACGTGTTTGTTCCCTGGTCAGGGAACTAAGACCCTGCATGCTGCATGGTGCACCCAAAAAAAAAAAAAAAAAAAAAAATACTTATTTTATGGTCTAACATATGACCTATCCTGGAGAATATTCCACGTACACCTGAGAAGAATGTACATTCTGTTGCTGATGGTTGGAGTAGTTAGGTGGATTAATTTAACATCTGTCTGTTAGTTCTAAACAGTTTATAGTCTTGTTTATTCTTCTGTTTTCTTTTTGATCTCCTGTATAGTTGTTCTATCTATTATTGAAAGTACGGTACTGAAGTCTCCAACTATTATTGTTAAATTGTCTATTTCTCGCTTCATTTCTGTCAGTTTTTGTTTCTTTTATTTGGGACTCTGTTGTTAAGCGCATATATGTTTATGTATTCGTTTGCCAGAGTTGGCATAAAAAATACCCCATACTGAGTGACTTAAACAATAGAAATTAATTTTTTAAGTTATGGATCCTGGAAGTCCAAGTTCAAAGTGCCAGCAGGGCTGGTTTCTTCTGAAACTTCTCTCCTTGGCTTGCAGATGGCCACTCTCTTGCTGCTTCTTCACATGGTTGTCCTCTGCCCACCCTGGTGTCTCTCCATGTGTCCTAATCTCCTCTTTTTATAAAGACACCAGTCAAATAAGATTATACTCTAAAAGCCTTACTCTAACTTCATTATGCCTTTAAAGGCCTTATATCCAAATATATTCACACTCTGAGGTTCTGGGGGTTAGAGCTTCAAAATATAAAGTGCAGGGGGTGGGGGTGGGGACAATTTAGTCCATAACAGTTTACAATTGTTACAAGGTATAACAATCTTATGAGAACAATTGTTCTTAAGAACACTCTTGATGGATGTCATTCTTTGTCTCTATTAACAGTTTTTTTTTTTTTTATTTTTTTTTTTTTATTTTGCGGTACGTGGGCCTCTCACTGTTGTGGCCTCTCCCGTTGCGGAGCACAGGCTCCAGATGCGCAGGCTCAGCAGCCATGGCTCCCGGGCCCAGCCGCTCCGCGACATGTGGGATCTTCCCGGACCGGGGCACGAACCCGTGTCCCCTGCATCGGCAGGCGGACTCCCAACCACTGCGCCACCAGGGAAGCCCTCTATTAACAGTTTTTGTCTTAAAGTCTATTTTTATCTGGTATTAGTATAGCCACTCTAGCTCTTTTTTGGTTACTGTTTGTGTGGTTTATCTTTTTTTCAAACTTTTACTTTCAACCTACTTATGTCTTTGAATCTGAACTGTGTCTCCTGTAGACAGCAAACATTGGATCATAGGGTCGTTTTTGGTTTTTTTCATCCATTCTGTCAATATTTGCCTTTTGAGTGTTTAATCCATTTATGTTTAATGTAATTACTGACAAAGTAGGATTTATGCCTGTAATTTTTGTCCTTTATTTTCTATGTCTTACGTCTTTTTGTTTCTCTGTTCTTCCATACTGCCATCCTGTGTGTTAAATAACAATAATTAATAAAGTTCTTTTCTAGTGTACCATTTCAATTCCCTATTTGTTTCTTTTACTAACTTTTTTTTTAGCTGTTTTCTTAGTGGTTGCCCTGGGGATTTAAATTAACATCCTAATTGATAACAACCTAGCTTAGATGAACAACAACTTAATTTCAATCATATACACAATCATATATAGACCTGTTCCTTCCCCCTCCTTTGTGCTGTTATTGTCATACAAGTTATACTTTTATACGATGTATACACATGCCTTGTGTGCCCATCCTCACAGATTTACAATTATTGCTGCATGAAGTTCTCCTTTAAATCAGATAGGAGAAGAAAAGTGTGACAAACAAAAAATAAATTTGTACTGTGTTTTATATTTACCTATGTAGGTACCTTCACCAGTGCCCTTTATTTCTCCACGTGAATTCAAGTTACTGTCTAGTGTCTTTTCATTTCAACCTGGCTTTAGAGGTTTTTAAAGGACTCTCTTTAGGATTACCCTAGGGAGTTGAAATTGTACACTAGAACACAGACCAGTTTTCTTATTACTTTTATGGAGAAGAGAATTTTCAGAGGTCCTTTCTCTGCCATTTTGGCTGACATCCTTTTCTCTTACATTTGGAACCTGGGTGAGAGATTTGTTCCCTCTGTATTCAGTGCTGTCCACATGGCCTGGGGCAATCCAGAAAACAGTGCTCAGGACAGTGCTTGTAAGGCACACAATGCAGTGCTACTATCAGGTATACAAATCCAAAAGGGTTTACCTAAAGGAAATGGTTGAAGGTTTTCCTTGGCCTTTATGCTGGAGGCAGTACCATGAGGCTTGTCCCATGTGAGGTCCTCAGCTCCCCTTTTCTCCTTTCTCTCTTCTTCCATCCAGTCTCTAAGACAAGACAGGATTGGTGCCCACCCATGTTGAATTAGTCATCACCTAGTCTGAACCAACTCAAGACCATGTTTCCTGCCGACATGGTGGCAAGAGCATCAATTTTAGGGTAAAAATAACTTGGTCTAAACCCAGCCATGCCACTCACTACATGTGTCCCAGGAAAGTCCCTTTAACATCATTGAGCCTCAGTTTACTTTTCTATAAAATGTGGGTAATCATATTTATTTTGGGAGTTCCTAAAAAGATTAAATGAAGCAATGAATGTATTTGAAGTGCCCAATATTCTGCCATGCATATAGCTTGTGCTGGAGAATAATAATTATGCCTCAATATTATCTGGGAAAACGACCTACTTTACAGCAAAGGGAACTATACTCAATATCTTGTACTAACCTATGATGGAAAAGAATCTAAAATATAAAAATATACACACACGCATATCTGAATCACTTTGCTGTACTAACACAACATTGTAAATAAACTATATTTCAATAAAAACAAACAAAAATTATCCAGAAGGGTGACTTATATAGCTCTGTGCATACTCTTTTCCTTTATTAAAACCCATCTTACTCCTCAAAAGTTTTTATTTATATCTAACAAAATTCCAGACTAGGGCTTCCCTGGTGGCACAGTGGTTGAGAATCTGCCTGCTAATGCAGCGGACATGGGTTCGAGCCCTGGTCTGGAAGGATCCCACATGCCGTGGAGCAACTAGGCCCGTGAGCCACAACTACTGAGCCTGCGCGTCTGGAGCCTGTGCTCCGCAACAAGAGAGGCCGTGATAGTGAGAGGCCCGCGCACCGCGATGAAGAGTGGCCCCTGCTTGCCACAACTAGAGAAAGCCCTCGCACAGAAACGAAGACCCAACACAGCAAAAATAAATTTATAAACTCCTACCCCCAACATCTTCTTTAAAAGAAAAAAAAAAAAGAATTCCAGTCTATATTTAACTCTTTTATTTTGGCCTAGATTGGGGGAAAAAAAAAAAGTAGCTGTGAGCTCTCGTTACCATGACGCTTCACAGTCTGTGTTAAAGCCATATCTTGGCCATGTTGTCATTAATCCAGATGTCTTTGGTCAGCTTGCTTGCCTTTTAGTCCCTTTATTCCTCTTTGATGATCCTTTGCCTGCTTTTTTTCTTCTCTGTCTTCCATCTCTTCCTATGTATATTAATTGATGTGTTTTGTAGGTCAACGTGTTATTAAGGTCAAGGTCTGTGTCTCTGGGACTTGGATTCAGCTGTCAGCCCTCAGCATCTAAGACAATTCGAGACCAAGTTGAAGCTGCACCCAGAGGCTGAGAGGATGCAAGAGCGACAAAGGCTGGATTTGATGGACAATTAGGACAGCTGGAGAGAACAGAAACAGTTTCTTTAGACCTATTTTCCTGAGGTCAGAAAACCCGGAAAGTGGGGTAGGGTAAGGAGTGTTCAGGAATAACTATAATCACCAGCTTTGCACACACATAAAACATGGGTCAGGACATGCTGGGCCTATTTCATTATTTTTCACAAAAGATTCCCTCAGACTTTTCAGTCTCTTTTGTTAACAAATGCTTGTCCTAAATTCTATTCATTCCCTCTTCCTTCGTTTGTTTCGTTTTCATTATCTCCTCTACCCGATTGATTATGCACTTAATTACCATATTCCTTTTTCTTACTGGTTCCTTCAGCATTTTTCTGACTGGTTACTCTTGTCCTCATTACACATCTTTCAAGGTCATTTATTTGTTATAACAGAAAGAAGAGATTTGGAATCTGATGGTTCAGCCCCTGGGAGATGCACAAACTCGAACGAGTAATAATGGGCCTATTTCGCAATTCTCTCCCCAAGTTGTCAGAAAGATGAGAAACTTTTATGCATATGCAAAAATTGAGACATAGTAAGAACTCAAAAACTTATAGCTATTATTGCTGTTTTATAAAACTCATGCATTTAACTTGCCTATGATTTTTTATTGGGTGCCCCAGGGTTATTTGGCTATAAATAAGGACAACTAACCCCTAGTCAGTGAAGCCTGTTCTTGGAGCTGGTTTTTCAAGAACAAGGATGGGCTGGACTGAATCGTTCACACACTCTATTTCCTCATGACAAATGGCCGGCATTTGTGAGGATGGAGATTTAGACTGTGTCTGTGGCAAAGATCAGGGTGGGTAACTTTTAGTATCCCCGGGCTGTGCCGCCAAACTCTCCAGATACTCTAGGGTCTTAACCAACTTGACATTAAGAATCATCTGCAGAGTCATTTTCTGTTTTTGGGGTTTTTTTGTTTTGTTTTGTTTTCTTGTGGTACGCAGGCCTCTCACTGTTGTGGCCTCTCCCGTTGCGGAGCACAGGCTCCGGACGCACAGGCTCAGAAGCCACGGCTCACGGGCCCAGCCGCTCCGCATGTGGGATCTTCCCGGACCGGGGCACGAACCCACGTCCCCTGCATCGGCAGGCGGACTCTCAACCACTGCGCCACCAGGGCAACCCCATTTTCTAGTTTTTTTGTTTGTTTGTTTTTTAATACCTCATGCCCAGAGAGCCTATGATTTTGGTCTGTGACAAGGCTCAGTTACCTGAATTTTTAAAAGCTCCCGATTGGTTCTAGTTGCTTAGTCAGCTTTCCCAGATTAGGTAACTCAACAACCCCTACTCCCAGATGCTAGGTTTTCATCCCAACCTCCACTCAGACTTTCCCCGCATCCTTTGCTGGTTATCTACCGCAGACTAGCATGCTCCTGGTGCTGAAGAGTTAACTGTCGTCCCTCCCCGTCGATATTTGCAAAGTAAGTGGTTCCATCTGGAGGAGAGTGTTTTTCTCAAAGGAAAGATTTTGCATCAAGCTTTCAGCCACTTCCTCCCCCAGGAAGCCATCCCTGATAGCCCAGGCTCAGCTCAGGGCCCTTCCTGCATACTTTGGAAATCTCCAGTACACATCTCCAGTTTAGCACTTGTCACAGTTATATTAAAATGACCCACTTACAGATCTGACTCTTTAACATCAGTGACTGTGTTATTTTCACCTTTGTGCCTGTATCACTAGCCCAGTGCCTGGGACGTGGGAGGCTCCCAGTTATCTGCCCTTTATTGAGCCTCTGCTATGTGCCATGTGCACATATTTTCATCCTTCCACGAAGGACTTTCACAGCGAGGTCAAACCTGGGCTTCTGACATGATTTGCTTCACGCTCCTCTTTCTGAGTTCTCTAGTTTATAACCCCAATTATCTTCCAAACCGGAAAGCTGGGCTTCATCCAGGACTTGTCTTCCTCACTCCAGCTCATATCCAATTAGTCATTCATGCCCTGTCCATTCTCCCTCCCAGAAATCTCTCTACCTGTCCCCTTTTATTCTGGCTTCGTGGCCACTGTCTTAGTTTCCTGAAATTATTCCCTCCCCGTAGTCAAGTCCTCTTCCCATCTCTTCTGAGAGCTAAAAAACTCTTCAGTGAAATGTCCTTCTCTGAGGGATGGATAAACAAACTTCTATGTGCATATAGTGGAACACTACCCGTGGTAAACAGGAAAAAGTACTGATACGTAGGACAGCTTGGAGGAATGTCAAATACATTGGGATGAATAAAAGAAGCCAGTCTCAAAAGTTTGTATACTATAAGATGCCATCTGTATGGCATTCTCAAAAAGACAAAACTATAGTGATGGAGAACAGATCGATAGTTGCAGGTGGTCGGAGTGTGGGGGAGGGGTATGACTACAAAGAGGTAACAGAAGGGATTTCGGGGTGTGTGTAATGGAAGCGTTCTGTATTTTGATTGTGGTGATGATTACAAGAAACTCCACGTGCATTCAAGTTCATAACACTATATGCCCCCCAAAAGGTCCATTTTGGATGTGATAATTTGAAAAAATAAAATTAAACAATTATAATGAAAAACCTATTTGTTACCCAATAAATGAATGGAATATACGCATTAATAATTTTTACAGATGCAGAAAAACACAAAACAAAAACTCTTCAGTGACTCCCTAAAGGCCATCTGAAAATATCCTAACCTTTATAAGATCCTTTATGATCTGACCCTGGCTTGCCTCTGGGGCCACCCCTCTAACACCATATTCAGTCCTTACCCGCAAATACCCCCAGAATGTACACTGTGTGCTCCAGTCCTGGCAATCGGCCCAAAGCTCCTGGATGCACCAAGCTTTCTCTCATTCACCGGTGCCTCTGTCCATGCTCATCCCTCTGTGGATGCCTTTCATAGTCTATTCCCCTTCGTGTCCATGTGGCTGTCACTGACTTACACTTCACCCCATCACCCTTCCGGATTCAGCCTGCAGCCTGCCCAAGCCCGCCTTCCCTGACCCGTCCTCCCCGGCCCTTCCTCAGAAGCCGGTTGGATCCCAGGCCCATCTCCCTCTATTTGAATTGTAATCCTCTGTAGTCTTCCCACAGATCGTAAACTCCCAGTGGGCAGAAGCTGTTGCTTATCATGCTATTTCCAGTGTTTAACCCAAGGCCTGGGAGTAGTAGACTGTTACAGTTTGAGGAATGAATGAATGAATGAATGAATGATGTTGTAACCTCACGGATATGACCAAAACACATTAGAAGGGAACTTGAGAATGGTGTTTTCTATTATTCCGTGGCCAGTCCTTCTACCGGGCTCCAAATACAATGGCTACCTATTCCAGATAAATCTAAACAATTAGTGGGCAGAATTCCATCTAATTCTGAGTCCACGAAGGGGTCAGGGGTGGAAAGGAGGCACCAGGACCAAGTTGACCATATGCTACGTGTCAGGCACTCGTCACGTACACTATTCTATCCTTTCATTCTCACAGTCACCCCAGAAGCAGGTATTAATAGCTGCATTTTACACATGAGGAACCAAGTTTCCTCAGCCTTGCCCAACCTTCCAGAGTCAGTACTGAAGCTGGTAATGGAACAGTAACAGTAGCAAATCTTTATCTATTGGGCTTAAAAGCCTTGCATCTTTTATCTCATGGAATCTTTTTAACAGTCTTGTACGAGTTGGTTTTCTTTTTTTTTTTGCGATACGCGGGCCTCTCACTGCCGTGGCCTCTCCCGTTGTGGAGCACAGGTTCCGGACACGCAGGCTCAGCGGCCATGGCTCACGGGCCCAGCCACTCCACGGCATGTGGGATCTTCCCGGACCGGGGCACGAACCCATGTCCCCTGCATCGGCAGGCGGACTCTCAACCACTGCGCCACCAGGGAAGTCCTGAGTTGGGTTTTATATCACACATGAGAAAACAGAAAATGACGACTAAGAGACAAGAAGCAGCTCCTCCAAGGTCACAGTGGCAGAGCTGGGTCTGTCTGACAGCGAAGGCTGTGCTCTGGGCCCCAGTGTGACACCTCCTTCTCTCTCCACCCCCAGTCTCCACTTGTTGTACGTACATGCTGCCCCCAAGACTCAGGTGCTGCCCCTCACACTGCAATTCCTCTCTCTGCCCTCCAACTGACTAGTGAGACGCTCCCAAGCCGGGAAAATCCCAAATAATCTCACGAATTCACATTGCTGCTTTTATAACAACACAACGCAGCCAGTGTTACTAAGGAAGAAAGAATCCCTTCCCAAATAAAATCACAAACAAAGTTATTGGAGCCATAGTTAATTTATTACCTACGGGTAAACATTCCTGTTGGTTTCCGAACATTTTGATTAAGAAATTACACTAAGGGCTTCCCTGGTGGCTCAGTGGTTGAGAGTCCACCTGCTGATGCAGGGGACACGGGTTTGTGCCCCGGTCCAGGAAGATCCCACATGCTGCAGAGCGGCTGGGCCCGTGAGCCATGGCCGCTGAGCCTGCGCGTCCGGAGCCTGTGCTCCGCAACGCGAGAGGCCCGCGTACAGAAAAAAAAAAAAAAGAAAAGAAATTACACTAAATTTAAAGGGAGCATTTACAGTCATTGAAACAACACAGTGAGGCCTTTTATGTATTAGTAGATGTGAGTCCCAGTTATTCTATACAATTGAAAAAAAAAAAAAGCTTTACCCAGTTTGAATTCAAGAGGCCTAAAAAACAAACAAACAAACAAACCCTCACAGCTACCTAGGATAATCGGTAAGAAAAGGAGTTTGGACTTTCTAAAACAAGGAAAACCAGTTTTGACCTCTATTTACCCTCAGCTAGTCATCTAATTAATGGCAATGCTTTGCTAGCTCCCCACAAGCTTCTGCTTACGTGAATTAGCCATATTTTACTATGTCCAGAACACACACTAATAAAGACTACAGAGCAAAAGGTAAAAGTCAAGAAATAAAAGGGGAAGGGACCACCGTTTATTATAGGTAGAGAAGTCTTTGAACTTCTACTCCAGGTTGGGCTGGGAAAAACCAGGACTAAGAAAAGCAACGCAGCGCGGGCTTGGTCAGGAGAGCCTGCAGGCGTTGCCAGATGAGGTGCCGCTTTCTGCTTTAAGTTGCTCTCCGGTGGCTGACACTTACCTGTAACAGAGACTGAGTTCAGGCTTGGTTTTTGCTCGTTCTCTGCATCCTGCCCTGGTTCTCAATGCACTTCTCCCCTGCCTGGTACCCCCGCCACACTCCTTTCCCAAGGAGCCCAGCTCGCCCTGCAACCTGATTACGCTCCGGCAGGGCATCTGCTGGGTGCCTCTGTGTCACTGGCAAATCAGCTTGCAGGCCACAGGTGGTGTTTCTGGAGGATCAGGTGAGGGTGCCTTGACTTGGCACAGCTGAGGGACGCTCATCGGATTAGACCCCTCTTGTTCTCATGTGCAGCTGGACAGCAAAAAGTCCCTCGGGGTCTTCCCTGGTGGCGCAGTGGTTGAGAGTCCGCCTGTCAATGCAGGGGACACATGTTCATGCCCCAGTCTGGGAAGATCCCACATGCCGTGGAGTGGCTGGGCCTGTGAGCCATGGCCACTGGACCTGAGCGTCCAGAGCCTGTACTCCACAACGTGAGAGGCCACAACAGTGAGAGGCCTGCATACCACAAAACAAAACAAAACAAACAAAAAAAAAAAGTCCCTCGGTTTCTCATTGGAAATCAGCTACAAACACAAGTCCTCTAAGAATATTAGTACTGACTTCACCAAGATTCTATTCTTGATCTTTCTGCTGTTATTAAATTAAAACCCCAAAATGTTGCTTACTCACATTTCCAGTTTTCTTTTTTTTTTTTAAAGGATACTCCAAACTCATGTAGATTTTGGTAAAAGTTGAGGCTGTCTTTTCTTTTAATGTTAATGTCTTACACAAATGCTTTTGAGCCATTGACAGCTTTTTTTTTTTAATTAATTAATTAATTTATTTATTTTTGGCTGCGTTGGGTCTTCATGGCTGCACGTGGGCTTTCTTTTTTTAGTTGCAGTGAGCGGGGGCTACTCTTCATTGCCGTGCGCGGGCCTCTCGTTGCGGTGGCCTCTCTCCTCGCGGAGCACCGGCTCCAGAGCGCAGGCTCAGCAGTTGTGGCGCAGGCTCAGCAGTTGTGGCTCACAGGCCTACCTGCTCTGCAGCATGTGGGATCTTCCCGGACCAGGGCTCGAACCCGTGTCCCCTGCATCGTCAGGCTGACTCTCAACCACTGTGCCACCAGGGAAGCCCAAAGTGAGATCATTTTGAACTACAGGCATACCTTGTTTCACGGCACTTCTCAGAGATTTCGTTTTGTACAAAATGAAGGTTTGTAGCAACGCTGTGTCCAGCAAGTCTATCGGCGCCATTTCCCCAACAGCATTTGCTTACTTTGTGTCTCTGGGTCACATTTTGGTAATTCTCGAAATATTGCAAAATTTTCATTTTATCATATTTGTCACAGTGACCTGTGAATGGTGAGCTTAGATGTTATTATTGCAAAAAGATTATGACTCGCTCAGGTGATGGTTAGCATCTGTAGCAATAAGATATTTTGGGGTTTTGTTTTTTGTTTTTCGGCTGTGCCGCACAGCACGCAGGATCTTAGTTCCCTGACCAGGGATTGAACCCATGCCCCCTGCAGTGGAAGCACGGAGTCTTAACCACTGGACCCAAGGTATTTTTTTTTTTTTTTTGCGGTACGCGGGCCTCCCACTGTTTTGGCCTCTCCTGTCGCGGAGTACAGGCTCCGGACGCGCAGGCTCAGCGGCTGTGGCTCACGGGCCCAGCCACACCGCGGCATGCGGGATCCTCCCGGACCGGGGCACGAACCCGTGTCCCCTGCATCAGCAGGCGGACTCCCAACCACTGTGCCACCAGGGAAGCCCCCAAGGTATTTTTAATTAAAGTATGTACATTGTTTTTTTAAAGACATAATGCTATTGCACAATCCATAGAGAGTATAGTATAAACATAACTTCTATAGGCACTGGGAAGCTAAAAAATTCATGTGACTCGCTTTATTGTGATGTTTGCTTTATCGCTGTGATCTGGAACCGAACCTTGGAAATCTCCGAGGTCTGCCTGTACTTGTTGATGTACCAAACACAGTTGGATAATCTGTCCTGGTTACAGAAAGGGCCTGGGCTGGGGGACACATTTGGACATGAAGTAGCTACTAAAGCTGTGAATGGGCTGAGCCACTCAGGACAGACATGGAGTGTGAGACAAGGTGAGCAAAGAACAGGAGAGGGCCTGGGGCAGGGCTGGTGGAGCAGCCACATAGAAAGACAGTCGAAAGTACGTCTGCAGGAGATCAACATGCAGTGGCCTGAGAAAAAGTTAGAGCTGGGAGGCCGCCGAAGAAATCTCCCAGGAGAGGCGGTCCACAGTGTCAAATTGCTCAGTGGGAACAAAGATAGGGGCTGGGGCCTGTTCTCTGCTGCAGGCGACCAGGACAAGAGAGCACAGCCCACTGCCACGGTGGGGACAGAGGCCAGATGGCAGAGAGTTGAGGAATGAAAGAGGGTAAGGTGAAGATCAATGCTGTAGAGACTGTTCTTCCAAGAAACTGGATTGTGAAAGAAAAGCAATCTCTAAGGGCATTGAGCAAAGCTCAGTGATTGTTTATTTTTAAATCTCAAATAGATTTAAGCACTTGCATAAAAGAAAATTCAACAGAGGAAGAGAATTCAGACATGCTGGGTGCGGGGGAGGGGTACTATGTGTGGAGCCCATAGAGTGGCAGTAGCCCAGTGTTTAAATAGGGGCCTCTGTCATCCATCTGCTAGGATACTGGGAGAAGTTGCTTAAACAGCTAAGTTGGAGAATTAATGGGATCTCGGTGACAAGGAAGGACAGGAGATGCTGTTTTGGGGGGAAAAAAAATTAGAAAACTCTGATTCGTTTGTAATATATTAACAGTCTCCACCTGGGGAGATGGTACTGGACACACAGAGAGACACACACCTCCTATGGTAGATGGGGGACCAGGGTGGTCCACTAGCAGCGCATAAAGGGCAGCAGGGACCACGGCCTCCTTATCACAGCTATCTACCCTGGAGGACGCAATAATGCAACATGGAACAAAAGTACAAGGTCTAATGTCTACAAATTAAAATAACAGTGTCACATAAGAGTTCTACTGTTTAATTCTGCTATGAGAATCCCAAAGTGGGCCACCTGTTATTAAAGATCATAGTGCCCAGAAAGGTCATATCCTAGAATCATTGTCTTTGTTAAATTAGAACTGAATATGATTGAAATCTTGCATTTAGAGAATTTCCTGGAAGTCCAGTGGTTAGGACTCTGCGCTTCCATTGCAGGGGGCAGGGGTTCCATCCCTGGTCGGGAACTGAGATCCCCCAAGCCACGCGGGGGCTGGGGGTGGTGGGGGGGGAGAAAGAAAAAAGAAATCTCACATTTAAAAGCCAGAGATGTTTAAAATCACTCCTTTCGATGAAAAGATGGGACCCTACAAATTTCCACCTAGACCTGAGAGACCTACTTGAATCATCTTCAAGCCAACCTGTTGGGTCCTTTACAGATATTGATTTTAGTTGCTGCATTTATACTCCTTTGCAGTTTCATCCGTATGGGATAAACGTTCCACTTGTGCTTGGCCTCCTTGGTAATATCACCCCTTCCACAGTGGGCTCCTTACCTTTCCTGGTTGCTACTCCAGATACCTCCTGCCCCTCCAGGGAAACTCTCCCAGATCCTAAGCTTATTCCACATTAAAATTGGTTATTGATTTATTTTAATTTTTAAATTAAGGTATAGTTGATTTACAACGTTATATTACAACATAGTGATTTGACATTTTCTATAGATTATACTCCATTTAAAGTTATTACAATTAGGAGGTTGGGATTACATATATACACTACTCTATATAAAATAGATAACCAACAAGGACCTACTGTATAGCACAGGGAACTATACTCAATATTTTGTCATAACCTATAAGGGAAAAAATACATATATATGTACACCTAACTGAATCACTTTGCTGTGCACCTGAAACTAACACAACATTGTAAATCAACCGTACTTTAAGAAAAAATGAATTCATTAAAAAAGTATTATAGGGCTTCCCTGGTGGCGCAGTGGTTGAGAGTCCGCCTGCCGATGCAGGGGACGCGGGTTCGTGCCCAGGTCCGGGAGGATCCCGCGTGCCGCGGAGCGGCTGGGCCCGTGAGCCATGGCCGCTGGGCCTGCGCGTCCGGAGCCTGTGCTCCGCGGCGGGAGAGGCCACAGCAGTGAGAGGCCCACGTACCGCAAAAAAAAAAAAAAAAAAAAAAAAAAAAAAATTAAAAAAAAGTATTATAAAATATTGGCTATGTTCCTTGTGTTGTACACTATATCTTTGTAGCTTATTTATTTTATATGTAGTAGTTTGTACCTCTTAATCCTCTACCCCTACCTTGCCCCTTTGGTATTTAAATTTACATATATTTTCCCCTCCACTATGAGGTCTGAAAATAGGTATTGTTTTAGTGTCATCATATAAAATTCTGGAGCCTCTCAAACAGCCCCCAGGTATAAGAAAAAGACCACTATACCTACAGTCCTATTTCAACTGGTCTGAACAGAGCACCTCCTGGGTTTTTATTTGCACACGGGATTATCACAGCCCATCCTGCCTCTGCCTCTGTGGTCATTGCACAGGTCCACTCTGGAGCAACATCCTTGTTGTGAAATTGTTCTGTGGCTCTGCCTGCCATTTAATGAGCTCATTTCCTGGTCGTACATCTGCCTCTGAGAGCTTGATCTAGATCTTGTTCGGAAAGTAAATGGTGTGGCAGCCTTGCACGGTAGGGCTGTCACCAAACTGTGACACAAAAAATACCGAGCCCTCAACTCAGATAGGTCAAGTGACCACTAGGAATAAACATTGGCTAAAAAATCACAAGAATCTACCATCTGCTTCTTTTATAAGCATCTAAAAATTCTTGGGCTTGCCAATTCAAATGTAGTTTATTTGTCCTTTAAACACATAGCATTTTTTTTAACACCTTAAAGCAATAGACGTTTATGATTTCACACTGTCTCGGGAAGCTGGAAATGGCTTAGCTGTGTGATTCTGGCTCGGGGTCTCTCATGAGGTTGCCTTCGGGCTGTCGGTCAGGGTTGTCGTCATCCCCAAGCTCATAGGGAGCTGAAGAATCCACTTCCAGCTCACTGTCTTGGTAATTGGTTAGCATCATCAGTTCTTAGCTGGCTGCTGGCACAAGGCTTCAGTCTCTCGTTTCATGGGCCCCTCCACTGGGCTGCTCACAAGATGGCAGCCTTCCTTCCTCAGAGTGACAGATGAGAGAATGATCAAGACAGTGGGAGCCAGTGGGTATCCAAGGTGGAAGCAGAGGTCTCTCACATCCTAATCTCAGAAGTGATACCATCACTTCTGCCATATTCTACCAGGCATGCAGTCCAATCCTGGTAAAACTTCACATAACATGTTGCCTAGTGCTCCAAGGGGTTAATTAATGGAAAGAATATATTATAGATAAGAATATTTAAATAAATGATGTACACATATATTGAAGCTAAATGCTTTTTTTTTTTTTTTTTTAATTGATGGAACATATACTCAAAAAGGCTGGAGACCACTGCTCCAGAAAACAAGAAATCCTGCTTTGGAAATATTTTCTAGGTGCCAGGCACTGTTCTTAGCCCTTTATATGCATCCTCACAATTACTCTTCATGACCTTATAAGGCAGGCATTAATATTATTCTTATTGTAGAGTTGAGCAAGCCAAAGCACAGAGAGGTTAAACAACTTGCCTGAAGTCACACAGCTACCAAGTGGCTGACCAAGACTCAAATCCAAGTAAACTAACTTAAGAACAGTTCCTCTCCATTCCTCTCAACCTCCTTTCACAATCCAGTTTACCCTTCATTAACAATTCTCTTACACTCTCAAGGACGATACTAGGTCATGGGGAAATAAAAAGGTATGAAATGTGGTCCCATCCTTGGGGAGCTGTGTGATGTGTCACAGTCAGCGGCTAATACCTGTTATGAATTTCTGGTTATAAAGCACAAGTCACTTTCTATGGGCTTGATTGAAGAAGACTGATTTTCTTTGCCTTTAGCAAAGTGGTCTCCAGCCTTTTTAAGGCTTTTCATTCTCTCATCTGTCACTTTGAGGAAAGCAGGCTGCCATCTTGTGAGCAGCCCAGTGGAGGGGCCCATGAAACGAGAGACTGAAGCCTTGTGCCAGCAGCCAGCTAAGAACTGATGATGCTAACCAATTACCAAGACAGTGAGCTGGAAGTGGATTCTTCAGCTCCCTATGAGCTTGGGGATGACGACAACCCTGACCGACAGCCCGAAGGCAACCTCATGAGAGACCCCGAGCCAGAATCACGCAGCTAAGCCATTTCCAGCTTCCCGAGACAGTGTGAAATCATAAATGTCAACTTTTTAAAACTTGAGCATTCAGATCCAATATACATATTTGTACTTATTTATAAATATTATACTTATATTGCTATAGCACTAATATGTTAGGTATATCATATCATATACTCCAATTAGTAATTTAGATAGGATGAGGTTAAATACATGTAAATAGAGGTTTTCCTGTTCTCTTGCTGTACTTCATGAGTCCTCTGAGAACTGGCCTGTTAGGGGCAGCCCCCCAAGATGCACGTTTGTGCCACTCAGAAAGGTTCTCATGGAAAATTCTTGGAGAATCTGTCTCAGAATTCTCAAGTTAGTGGGAAATTTTGACGCTAGGGTGCGCCTGGAAGAGAGAATCTGAATGAAAGTGCTGTAAGGATCATATCCAAACGATTCTTTTCAAAGTAAGTAGTGCTCCTCATTTTCTTGGCCTTAAGGACAGTTTAATTTCTATTGTTTCTGCCAATGCTCCCTCTAGAAAAAAAGTCCTCCAGGTGGTGAAGCCTGTAATATAATTGATCTCACCTCTTATTTGTGTGTTATTGCTCCACAGACAAAATCCTCACTTAACAACTGGTCAAGATATCCTTTATGGACCCCACAGTGGTTGGTGAAATAAATCACTTTTAAGTTTTCCTATTTCGTAGTCAAAAAGAAAAAAGCAAACAAGAAAAAAAGCCAGATGTGCCAGTTTATGTGTCAGGTTTATCAAGAGTGCCATTTCATGCAAGTCAAAACTACAATGAGGTATCATCTCACACTGGTCAGAATGGCTATCATCAAAAAATCTACAAACAATAAATGCTGGAGAGGGTGTGGAGAAAAGGAACCCTCTTGCACTGCTGGTGGGAATGTAAATTGATACAGCCACTATGAGAACAGTATGGAGGTTCCTTAAAAAACTAAAATCGAACTACCATACGACCCAGCAATCCCACTACTGGGCATATACCCTGAGAAAACCATAATTCAAAAAGAGTCATGTACCAAAATGTTCATTGCAGCTCTATTTACAATAGCCAGGACATGGAAGCAACCTAAGTGTCCATCAACAGATGAATGGATAAAGAAGATGTGGCACATATATACAATGGAATATTACTCAGCCATAAAAAGAAACGAAATTGAGTTATTTCTAGTGAGGTGGATGGACCTAGAGTCTGTCATACAGAGTAAAGTAAGTCAGAAAGAGAAAAACAAATACCGTATGCTAACACATATATATGGAATCTAAGAAAAAGAAAAAAAAGGTCATGAAGAACTTAGGGGCGAGACAGGAATAAAGACACAGACCTACTAGAGAATGGACTTGAGGATATGGGGAGGGGAAAGGGTAAGATGGGTTGAAGTGAGAGAGTGACATGGACATATATACACTACCAAATGTAAAATAGATAAGCTAGTAGGAAGCAGCCGCATAGCACAGGGAGATCAGCTCGGTGCTTTGTGACCACTTAGGGGGTGGGATAAGGAGGGTGGGAGGGGGGAGGGAGACACAAGAGGGAAGAGATATGGGGACATATGTGTATGTATAACTGATTCACTTTGTTATAAAGCAGAAACTAACACACCATTGTAA
This sequence comes from Phocoena phocoena, assembly GCF_963924675.1. Classification (NCBI taxonomy): domain Eukaryota; kingdom Metazoa; phylum Chordata; class Mammalia; order Artiodactyla; family Phocoenidae; genus Phocoena; species Phocoena phocoena. The sequence goes on along the minus strand of NC_089230.1, from coordinate 14,726,882 downwards.
AGCAATTATACTCCAATAAAGATGTTAAAAAAATAATTTTAAATAAATAAATAAATAAATGGTATGTCAGGAGGGAAAACCAGAAAACAATAAATTCCATATGTTTAAAAAAAAAAAGAAAGAAAGGAAAGAGTGCCATTTCATTGTCCTTGGGCCTTGCCCCGGTTGGGCCCCTCCTCCTCTCTAAGCCCCCCACCTCCACCCCCTCCGAAGAGACGCACCATTGCGCTTGCTCCTCCAGGAGTCTAGGGGTTCCAGGACCCTTGGCTTAGGCCGCTAGAGGCCCCAGGAAGAGCGAGGGAGTCCCAGATGAGTTTCCCCCACAGCAAAGTCCCTCCCTCATCCTTAGAGTCCCAGGGCTGGCAAAGGAATTCAGGAGAACCCAAGAGCGGGCCGCTGAAAGTGGTGGGATCGGATGGGGACAGATAAGGGACTTCAAATCAGAACAGCAGTTTCCACAGCGAATTATGAACCAAAACCAAATAAATTTATAAAGATGGAGTGACAGGACACAAACTGGAACTTTGCAGTTTTAGGAAAGAAAAACCCAAGTGAGGGTCAAGGCCAAACATTTTTACCAGCTCCACACACTTTTCTGAATCCTGACTCTGGCTTGGGTGGGAAGGAAGAGACTCCTGTTTAGTTAGCCACTTGGCTTTGAGTTTTGGACGATAATGCATTTAAAAGGAGCTGCTTTTGCGACTTATGCTGAGAAAAATCAGTAAGAGAAAGATTATCTAATAATAAAAGCAACCATTCTTCACCTCTGCTGCTAATTTGTTCAGACCAAAGCCACCTCCCGGATATCAAAGAAACCTGGGAGCCAGAGACAAACGGGAAATTAGTGCCTTGAGCAGTTTCTTTACAGGAATGGGGAAAGTTCAGTGTCTTCCTGCCCAGACTGGCAAAAGAGCTATTTACACTGTTGAGATCTTTAAAAACCTTCTGGCCTCTTCTCTCGGCCGCCAAAGACAGGCATAGCAGTATTTTGAAAAGAGGCTGAGATGGGATTTTTCTCTGCAAATCTCCAAACTATCCAGAAACCATTTTACCTGAATACAATGAAATGTGGGAAGTAAAAACTCTCATGTGGACATTTCTGGGGCAAGTCTAGCTCCACGGCCCGGGTTGGAGTCTTACTCTGCTAAAATATCAGCTTCAAATATTCGTGGCTGCTAAATGCTGCCTGAGAGCTTTACCATCACTGGAGTTTTTAAAAAAACATGGTTATAGGGCTTCCCTGGTGGCGTAGTGGTTGAGAATCCGCCTGCCAATGCAGGGGATGCTGATTTGCGCCCTGGTCCGGGAAGATCCCACATGCTGCGGAGCGGGCTGGGCCCGTGAGCCATGGCCGCTGACCCTGCGCGTCCGGAGCCTGTGCTCCGCAACGGGAGAGGCCACAACAGTGAGAGGCCCGCGTACCGCAAAACAAGACAAAACAAAACAACAAAAAAACATGATTATAAAGTTATAAATTTCTTAATCTTGGGGAATGCTTTGCTGCATTGCCTTGCATGTTGCAGATGTTTATTAAAAAAGCAAATATATAATAGTCGTTATTAAATATAGGCCAAAGAAGGATGTGCATTTTTTAAAATCCAGAAAATATAAGCCATATAAAATCCAGGTAAATTTTGTTCCAGGTAAATTTACCCTAGAAATTAGCATTTTAAACCCTAAGTGCCCCCTCCTGTTCTTTCTTTAACTGATCTTTTTTATCTTTCTTTATCTTGTAGCTGATATAATATTGCTGGATTCCTATGTGTATTTTGCTAACTAAAGCCATGCTAAATGCTGGTGATGAGAGAAGCAGAAAAGGGAGGGACCTTTGCAGAAACTGTTCTTGAGTCTAAGATGTTCCTTGCTTCATTTCTTGTTTGATCTGGTTCCTTTGAGGCCCTTCACAAGCAGGAGAATTTGGAAATTATATTGGCCAGGATAATTATAGGTGGGTCCACAAGTACATTGGCAGATGAAGCTAAGGAGTTAAAAGAGTATTTACACAGCAGTGCAGCGTCAGGAAATCTATTGTTTCTGTATTTTATCAAGTCTGATTGTTTCAGAGTTAACAAGCTTAGAAGCAAAACAAAATACCAATTTACTAACACTGAGTTGACATCTAATTTGGCTTAGTTTTCATTTTAAAGGGCATTTCAAGGATGCTGGAAAGTTGAGGAGACTGTACATTGAATAAAACCAGGTATCTTAGACCTTTATTTTAGCCCATCCAAGAATATATATTTTATTGTTCTTTTTAAAAAAAAAATTGAATCTTTTTTTTTTCTTTACGGTACGCGGACCTGTCACTGTTGTGGCCTCTCCCGTTGCGGAGCACAGGCTCCGGACGCGCAGGCTCAGCGGCCATGGCTCACGGGCCCAGCTGCTCCGCGGCATGTGGGGTCTTCCCAGACCGGGGCATGAACCCGTGTCCCCTGCATAGGCAGGCGGACTCTCAACCACTGCGCCACCAGGGAAGCCCAAACTTTTTTTTTTTTTTTTAAGTTAATTGTAGACACAGCAGTTGTAAGAAATAGTACAGGAGAGAGCCCATATACCTTTTACCCAGTCTCCCCCATGGTAACATCTAGCAAAACTGTAGTCTATATCACTCGGGATATTGACATTGATACGGTCAAAGTACAGAACATTCCCAACCCACAAGCACCCCTCTTGTTGCAGTTTTATGGCCATACCCACTCTCTCCTCCCTCACCCCTCCCTAACCCTTGGCTACCGCCAAGGTCTTCTCCATTTCTACAGTTTTGCATTTCAAGACTGTTATATAAATGGAGTCATACAGTATATAACTTTTGGGGATTGCTGGTTTTCTTTCAGTATAATTCTCTGGAGATTTGTCCAGATTGCTGCACATATGGGGAGTTTATTTCTTTATACTGTTGGACAGCGTTTCATGGTGTAGACATACCACAGTTTATTTAACCATTGAATGTGTTAAAGGATATCTGGGTTGTTTTTCCTTTGGGGCTATTACAAATAAAGCTGCTATAAACACTCGTGTGCAGGTTTTGGTGTTAACATAAGTCTGTAAAGGTCCAAGGTGCAGTTGCTGCACCACGTGGTAGTTGCCTGTTTCTTTTTTTTGTTGTTTTTAATTTATTTTTGGCTGTGTTGGGTCTTTGTTGCTGCGCGCAGGCTTTCTCTAGTTGTGGCGAGCGGGGGCTACTCCTCATCGCAGCGGGCAGGCTTCTCAATGCGGTGGCTTCTCTTGTTGCGGAGCACCAGCTCTAGGCACGCAGGCTTCAGTGGTTGTGGTGCGTGGGCTCAGTAGTTGTGTCTTGCAGGGTCTAGAGCGCAGGCTCAGTAGTTGTGGTGCACGGGCTTAGTTGCTCCGCAGCATGTGGGATCTTCACGGACCAGGGCTCCAACCCGTGTCCCCTGCACTGGCAGGCGGATTCTTAACCACTGCACCACCAGGGAAGCCTGCAAGTTGCACACTTTTTAGTGTATTTATTTGCCATCTTTATATCCTCTTTGATGAAGTCTCTTCAATTCTTTTGCCCATTTTCTAATTGGATTGTTTGTTTTTTTGTGTGTTGGGTTTTGAGAATTCCTTATACAGGTCTTCCTCAACTCACAATAAACTTACATCCCAATAAACCCATGGTAACTTGAAAATATCATTAGTCAAAAGTGCATTTAGGGCTTCCCTGGTGGTGCAATGGTTGAGAGTCCGCCTGCCGATGCAGGAGACACGGGTTCGTGCTCCGGTCCGGGAAGATCCCACATGCCGCGGAGCGGCTGGGCCCGTGAGCCATGGCCACTGAGCCCGAGCGCCCGGAGCCTGTGCTCCGCAACGGGAGAGGCCACAACAGTGAGAGGCCCGCGTACAGCAAAAAAAAAAAAAAAAAAAAAAAAAAGTGCATTTAATACACTTTACCTACAGAATATCATAGTTTAGTTCTAGTCTAGTCAGTGCAGCTTCCTGCCACTGCCCAGCATCACAAGAGAGGCAGGTACTACGTATTGCTAGCCTGGGAAAATATTAAAATTCAAAATTTGAAGTACAATTTCTACTGCATGCATGTCACTTTCACACTATCATAGAGTCCAAAAATTGTAAGTCGAGCCATCATAAGTTGGTGACATCTGTACATCCATATACTAGTTCTTTATTGGATATGTGGTTTGCAAATATTGTCCCCCAGTCTGTAGCTTATCTTTTCATTCTCTAACTGGGTTTTATGCAGAGCAAAATTTTTAATTTTGAAGAAGCATAATTTATCAGTTTTTCTTCTTATGGATCATGCTTTTTGCCGAGGCCTATGTCCCTAAGATTTTCTCCTATTTTTTTTTCTAAAAGTATTACAGTGTTATGTTTTACATTTAAGCCCCTGATCCATTTTGAGTTAATTTTTTAAAATAAGATATGGACTTTAGGTCAAGGTTAATATTTTTACCTGTGAATGTCCAATTGTTCCAGCATCATTTGTTGAAAAGGGCATTTTCCCTTCACTGAATTGCTTTTGGACCTTTGTAAAAAATCGGTTGTTCATATTTGTATGGGTTTACTGAAATTGTTACAAAATTAGTTTACATTTATTTTAAAAGCATATTATAGCAAGTCAACTTAAAAGAATACAAAAGAAATGTTAGATGAACTTAGCTGCCTTTCTTCAATTTATTCCTAGTTAAGATGTTTATCAGTTCACACTCTGATTATTTTCATGACTAAAGGCATGTGGGTTTTGGCTGACCAAATATTTTTCTATAGTGATTAAATTCTATATTTAAGAGAAAATATTCAACATTTCATAACCTAATGGTTTTCTCCCTAGGAATATGGTAAGTAGTATATAATTGAATATAGATAATTTTATATTTATCTGTAACTATACACTGGAATAACCATCTCCTTTGACATGATTTTAAAAAATACAGTCTCACTATAAGATATTCCCACTGTAAAACAAAATTCATTATGCCGTGAAACCCTATGTTGGACCCGTTCCAGGTGGATTGATTTTCTTGGAAGGATTAGATTGAATATATGTAATTATGATGATTCCAGAGCATAGACCTTCGCCTCCCGTAATGTCATTTAAAAACTGTGCTAAAAGGAAATTGCTTTTCTCCCACATCCTTGCTTGTTACAGTTGACTATTAATTCCCATCAGGAAGCCAGGTGGCATCAAGAAAATCCGTTCAATTTCAAGGCCCTAGAGCAGTGGTTCTCAACCTCTGGCTACACATTAGCATCACCTGGGGAGATTTTTACAATCCCAATACCCATGCTGCACCCTGGACCAACTAAATCAGAATCTCTGGGATTAGGATGCAGGTATTAGTATTGTTAAAACTCTCAGGTTATTCCCGTATGCAGCCAAGTTTTAGAATACTGCTCAATTGTTAGGTCTCTTCTTTTGTTTATTTCTTTATGAAACTTTATATTACTATAATTTATCACTCAATACTGTGAATACAGGGTACTGGGTTGTCATAATATACCATGTGAACTTATATCTTTCAGGTTTCACTCTTCCTTGGATAATTTAAACATTTCTAACAGTCTTTTTATTCTGTTGGCAAGAGTAACACATATTCAGTGAAGAAAATTTGGGGAAAAAACAGGCAAGCATAATGAAGGAAAAAAATCATTTTAAATTCTATCATCCAGAAAGAATTATTGTAACAATCTAGTTTTTTTTATCAGGCATATACACATACTCTCTCTCTCTCTCTCTCTCTCTCTATATATATATATATACACACACACACACACTCACCTTTCATTCTTTCAACGTTGAGATGATATTGCAAATATAGCTTTATACGTTATTTTAGAAATCTCATAAATAAATGCAAAAATTAGTATCAATAGCGAAAGTGTGAGATCAGTATTGGTTTGCAACTGTCATAATTTTTACACTTTCACACACCTTGATCTGGGTCATGGATATAAGCAGGTAAGACATACCCTTTAATAAGTCATTTTACATTGCTACAAAACAACATTTAAGGCATATGACTATACTTCCCATAATATTTTCCCCCTTAGTTGACAAAGTACTGCTATCATATGTAGTTTTGGAATTATGGCCAAAAATGCATCATTACCAGCCAAACTGATGACTATTGTGTAAAGATAATAAAGTTAATTTTTTTTCTAAATCCTTCAACTACTCAGACTAGAATAAGAATATGAACCAGGAAAAGCATATAAAGTGAATATGTTTATTAAATATGACTTATTAAATACAGAATGGAATTGTATTCCTCTAACTCAGACTCAAATACCAGTTGAATTTTTATTCTCTAGATTTCAATGGGAGGATATATGCAATGTATGCATATATCATGAGCATATGCCTAAATCTTTGTATTACAAGGGAAAAAACTGATACATATTCACTATTAAATATTTAGGAAAGTCATAAACAACAAAAAAATTTTTTTTCTTTTTGGCCGCACTGCATGGCATGTGGGATCTTAGTTCCCCGATCAGGGATGGAACCCGTGGAAGCGGGTTCCACACTGCCCCCTGCAGTGGAAGCGCGGAGTCTTAACCACTGGACTGCCAGGGAAGTAACCCCCTCAAAATTTTTTAAAAATAAAAATCGCCTGTAACTACTGTTAGATGCAACAACTCTATATAATTATGAATGCATCTCAGTATAATTATGCTGAGTAAGAGAAGTCAGACAAAGAAGAGCATATAGTAGATTATTCCATTTCTATGAATTCCTATAAAATTGTGGAAAATGCAAATTATTCTATAGTGACGGAAAGCAGGTAAACGGCTGCCTGGGAAGGCAAGATGGGGAATGGGAGGGGCTGAATAGAGGGATTACAAGGGCGCACAGAGATGTTTTTGGGTGAATGGTTATGCCTATTAACTTGATTGTGGTGATGATTTCAAGGATGTATACATTTGTCCTAAAACCCATCAAATTGTACACTTTAAATGTGTGCCGTTCCTTCTATGGCAATTATACCTCCATAAAGCTGTCAAAACAATAAGGGACTGTTGGCAACTTCCAGTCATGGAATTTGTTCTGTAAAGTTTTGCTTGAAATCCTGGATATTGCAGTCACTTGCTGGATATTATTTTCACTAACCCATCATTTTTACTCAGGAAAACACCCCATAATTTCACACTCTGAAATAATCAGTGTTTCAAATTCTCCAACAGAAAGGAAAATTCAAATATTTCACTCATGATTTCTTCCATAGAATTGTCAAAGAGCATAATAACATTCAAAACAACATATCAAGTGATTGTTTCACTTTTCAAAGTTACCATTGACTCTACTACCTCTCCTATAAATACTTCATTTGTAGGAGTGACAGAAGTCATTAAAAAACAAACAAACAAAAAGCAGCTGATAGACTTGAGATCAATCCCAATACAACTGAGATCAATTCAAATACGGAATCTCAGGACAACATCTGAGATTGGGATGGGAGCTCAATAACATGGGATAAAACAGTCAACCTCTCTTCTATACAATTTTAGTAATTCTTTAGATCAACCATTGGTCTTTTCACTGGGTTCTTAATCACACGCAAAAAATAACTGAAGTATTTTTTAATGTCAGAGACAACATATGACAGATCTAAGATTAAAAATTCATAAAGGTATTCAAGTTAATAGGGGAACATGAAAATCTCTCAATGATTTAAAATGTATGTCTCTATAATGTCTATTTTTCCAGTAAGCAATGTTGACTTATGAAACCAGTTTCCAACTTTGAAAAGCCCCAAGCATTTTTCCTGGCACTTAACTCAATAAAAGTTTGTCGAATTAATAAGTCAAAAATTTTTTTTTAAATGTTGGATATTTACAGGACCCTTTGAAGAATGTGTGAAGGGATTTGAAGTTGTTGGATTATGGTAACTTGATCTGCCCTGGAGTGCAGAAACCTTCCAGATACCTTCAGGCACCCTCCATAAATGTATCCTGAGAAAATCTCCCTCCATATTGGGCAAATCATTTACTGTATCTGCGTTCTAGTCACTCCATAATAGGTGGAGAGCAGCTCAACTCTAGAAAAATGAGAAGCCAAAGCTATATGGGCTTACTGGGGACTACATTTCAATAGTATTCATTTATTTGTTTATTTGTTTACATTTAGACACATTTTGAACAAAGTGGTGGGAGCTATGTTAAATCAGTTCTCTGTAAATAATTGCTTCTGGAAAGCCTTCCACAGTGGCTGGAGGGGGAACAAAGGTATATGTATATATCAATGACATGAATGAAAGAACTAACTGTCCCCTTCCAACACCCCACCTCCGCAACCCTCAACTCACGGCTCCCTCGCTTTGTTACCTTGGAGTAATCTTAGATTTGAGTCAGGAGCCAGTTTTAAATCTTGGTAAATGAAATAGATATATGAATAGCAGGCTTTATACTTAAACCCAAAGCAATACATTCCTTAAAAGTTAGAAGAATAATGGGCTTCCCTGGTGACGCAGTGGTTGAGAGTCTGCTTGCCGGTGCAGGGGACGTGGGATCGTGCCCCGATCTGGGAGGATCCCACATGCCGCGGAGCGGCTGGGCCCGTGAGCCATGGCCACTGAGCCTGCGCCTCCGGAGCCTGTGCTCCGCAACGGGAGAGGCCACAACAGTGAGAGGCCCGCGTACGACAAAAAAAAAAAAAAAGTTAGAAGAATAATATTTGCCTATATACATAATGTATATTTACCGGAAGATGACCTTTGAACTTAATCTGTATGTTGAACTTTTCCTGTAGTTTCTATACAAATATTGGATTATTAGCTACTCATGAATTGAATAAAGTTGTTAATTTTTCTGGTGTTCTAGTTAATAATCAGCAAATACAGGAGAGGAGAGTAAGAGTTGGGCTCTTAGATAACTTGATGTAAGTAATTGCTTCAGAAAAAAAGTAGACTTTTTATTTAGGGAAAACAGGTGATAAGTGGTAGTTTCAAGGGTGAAGAGTTGCCAGTTTTAAGCGAAATTGTCTGAAGGCAATCGAGAGGATGAATCCGTGGGAGAGTGTTGGTTTTAGATTCTGTTTTAATCACTATAGTTATTATTGTGCTTTCAAGGGGTTGTATTAACATATGTGAATTATTTTCAAACATATTTGAAAATGCTTTGTATGCACAAGTTGCCCAGCTATGACTCTAAATTTTATTGGCAAATCTCATGTGACCTGCCTTTCTGGAGAAGTAAGCATTAGACATACAAGTTCAGCCTGCTATATGGGCAATGTGTATTTGTTTCTGAGAAATCTCTGTTTTTATGAGAGCATTAACTCTCTTAGGGAAACGACTCTACCACCAACTGCCCCATGGGAGAAGATGTGCAGGGACACCTGCGTCCTGCTGTTTGGAGGAGAAAGGGCTGCTGGTGAGAAATCGGGGTAACTGACAGCCTTGGACTGAGAAGTGGAAAACAGAGAACAGGTGCCTTCCTCTCCATCGCTGACACTGATGCAAGCAATTCTGAAGGTGTCTCCAAAACTCTGGAAAAGAAAACCTTGGTCAGGCTTCCCTGGTGGCACAGTGGTTAAGAATCCACCTGCCAATGCAGGTGACATGGGTTCGAGCGCTGGTCTGGGAAGATCCCACATGCTGCGGAGCAACTAAGCCCGTGTGCCACAACTACTGAGCCCGTGAGCCACAACTACTGAAGCCTGTGTTCCATAACAAGAGAAGCCACCACAATGAGGAGGCTGCACACAGCAACGAAGACCCAAGGCAGCCAAAAATAAATAAATGAATTTATTTTTTTAAAAATCTTGTAATAACTTATAATGGGAAAGAATCTAAAAAAGTATATATATACATATCTGAATCACTTTGCTGTACACCTGAAACTAACATATCACATCATTGTAAATCAACTATATTTCAATAAAAATTGAAAAAAAAACAAAGCTGAATGCATGATCTGATGAAGAAATATTTTTAAGAAAGAATGAAGCATCTTAAAAAAAATAAAGAGTAATTCCACAGTCTCTGAGTAAGATGGAAAGGATTCTTTGGTCAGTCTAAAAATCAAAGATACTTAATGTGTGTGTTTGTGTGAATCTACAAAGCAGCCTGTTATCCTTAATACCTCCTTATCATGGTGCTGTTTCAGGAAGAATAAGGAGTACTAGAACATGCACATTTCTTTTTTTTTTTTAACTTAGTTTTAATGTATTTTATTTTTGGCTGCATTGGGTCTTCGTTGCTGCGCGCAGGCTTTCTCTAGTTGCAGCGAGCAGGGGTTACTCTTCGTTGCAGTGCACAGGCTTCTCATTTCCGTGGCTTCTCCTGTTGCCGAGCAGGGCTCTAGTAGTTGTGGCATGCAGGCTCAGTAGTTGTGGCTCACAGGCTCTAGAGCTCAGGCTCAGTAGTTGTGGTGCACGGGCTTAGTTGCTCCACGGCACGTGGGATCTTCCCGGACCAGGGCTCGAACCCGTGTCCCCTGCATTGGCAGGCAGATTCTTAACCACTGTGCCACCAGGGAAGCCCACATGCACATTTCTTAGAGTAAGATTTTGCAATTAAAAAATAAGAATCTGAGCATTTCACACTGAAAAATAAACACAAAGCAAGCAATTGCTAATCTAATCAGACATTGGCACTGTCTTCTTCAGCATGCGGGTGTACACTGCCAGCTTGAAATCTTTGACCTTGCAATCTCTTCTGAAAATTCAAAGGCTAGTGTGATGTGAAAAGCTTTAAGAATTTCCGAAGAACTGAATAAATATAATCTCACAGAATGGGGAATTTTGAAAGTATTTGTACTACTTAATGGTACATTTTCATATGTGCTGAGGTTAGTCATTCTCAAATAGGTTTTTTGTTTGTTTGGTTTTTTTTTTAGCGGTACGCGGGCCTCTCACTGTTGTGGCCTCTCCCGTTGCGGAGCACAGGCTCCGGACACGCAGGCTCAGCGGCCATGGCTCACACGCCCAGCCGCTCCGCGGCATGTGCGATCTTCCCAGACCGGGGCACGAACCCGTGTCCCCTGCATCGGCAGGGGGACTCTCAACCACTGCGCCACCAGGGAAGCCCCTCAAATAGGTTTTAACAGCGTTTTTTTGCTCCTAACATCCCAGGTGAGGTCTAAACGCCACTTTTCACTGACATCCCTGAGAAGAAGAGAGAACACATTCCAAGCTTCCCACAGAAGCGGAGTGAAATGTTGGCCAGTGGTTGGCCAGGGAGGAATCTGTCTTCCACGTACCGGCTATGAAGCCTTGAAGGCCTGATTTAACCTCTCCGGGCCTACTTTCCCCCACTCCATTGGTAAAATGAGAACAATAGGATCAGCATGGCAGTATTGCTGTAAGGATGAAATGGGATTATACACACAAAGTGCATTCACAATGTCTGGTACTGAGTAAGTACTCAAATGTTTCCTAAATATTTAAGTCAAAGTGGGGGAAATGCTTAAAACTTCGGAAAACCAACCATTTTCCAAACATACTGCTTCTTAAGGGATAGATTCCAGAGAATATATAGTCGTTCTGTACTCCTTTCAAATAAAAATGATAAATTCAGAAAAATTTTACGCTGGATAACTAACCTGTGGTCCCCAAGGAGCCATTTTACTACATGCAATTAGTTGGGCACAAATATCCTGGTGTTGAACTATTGTTTACATCAATTCTCTACAAGATTGTCCTAAATCTGGGTATGGGATATTTATCTGGCATCTAGTGGCAATATTCCAAAAGTTTCTTCATTTTTAATGAGCTTCTGTTTGTGAAAACTAAGGCGCTTAGTTGTCGGTTAAAACTGGGATAATTTTTCTTTCAGCCCCACTACCTTCATGCTTACATCCAGATAATTCAGCTAACATTTTAATTTAGTTCAAATATATAGTGACTGCCTGCTATGTTCATATGACAAGTATTATATTCAAGAGTATGAAGGGACAGAATGCAAGCCACTTAGGCAGTTATTATTGAAAGCCCTTATCTATGGAGAAATACTGACAGCAAACGACGAGCAGATCCATGTCATCCTGTTTCAGTGGTGGCGTGAGGGAGAGGTGGCCTGGACCTCCAGCATCAGGCCCTTAAGGACAGGCACATTTCCAGTAACAGGCTCAATTCCCCAGATTCCCCGGGGAATGAGGGCAGCCGGTGCTGCCCACGGCATCGCCTGATATCACTTGTTCCGGATGATAGGAGAGCGTGGGGCTGCCTGGGCCACCTCATCCGTGGTCTGACTGCATTAACCTCTCGGTTCCCAGCTCCTGCCACGTGAGGTGTCCTAATATGGTCAGACTCCGCAGGAGCCCAGGAGCGCTTGCCTTTCTCCTGCTAACGGGGAGGAAGCAAACACTCTGAAGGTAAGCAAACGGGGGGATCTGGGTTCGCCTCTGGGCCAGCTGAAAGTGGGCTGCAGCAGAAGCCCTGCCTCGGGTCATCAATCATTTAATAAACCCCCAGCGAATCCGATCTCCTCGGGGGGCTTTCTGCCCTGCCCTCTTTCTCGCCCTCCCCTCCCCTTCGTGGAGGCAGCCCTGGGTGGTGGTCCCCCAGCTCCTGTCCCCGTACAGGAACGGGAGGCGTCCTGGGGGTCGGGGTGGGCGGCTCGCCTGGCCCTTGGCTCGAGGCTCTGGCCGCTCCTCGGGTCCTAGCAGCCTAGCAGGAGATGCTGCTGCAAGGCGTGTCTGGGGCTGTGCTCATGTGATGAAGCGAGGGAAAAACAAGGGGGAGGAGGAGGAGGCAAAGAGGTGGCTTTTTTTTTTTTTTTTCTTTTAAGGAGTTTGCAGCGAGCGCGTCTCCTTCATTCGCTGTCTGGGCGGGTTCGGAGGAGGACGACGGGAGAGGAAGGCGCTCCTGAGACCTCGCGGGCGCACGGCTCCTGGCTCTTCTCCCCGTCCCTGCTATTTGGGGAAGGCGTAACCCGGCTGCTGGGCGCGGGAGAACCGCAGACAAGCCATGGGCGCCGGGAGCTCCACCGAACAGAGGAGCCCGGAGCAGCCGGAGGCGGGGAGCGCGACGCCGGCCGAGCCCGAGCCCGAGCCCAACGGCGGAGGCTCTGCGGCGGAGGCGGCGCCCGGATCGTCGGCGGACGCGACCATCGCCGCTGCGGACCCCGCCACCAAGGTACCGGCGCGCGGAGCCACCTGCCCCGGGGTGGCGGGTGTGTGTGTGGGTGTGTGTGTGGGGGGGTCCCTTGATCTCCGCCTGCGATAACTTCCCGGCCGGTCCAGCCCATCTGCAAACTCGGGAGCATGAATCCCTCTTTCTAGGCTTTTCAGGGTCTTTAGCGCCGGGGCGGGACCACAGCAGCGGCGAGCGCGGCGAGGGGCTTGCATCTTTGTAGTGGGTCTCCAGGGGTGGCGACTGCGCCATCCGCAGTAATAAAACCCGCCGGCTGCCCGCCGCTAACTGAGCCTTTCTCCACGCTCTTCCGGTGGGAGCGACCCAGCCCGATACCGGCGAGCTGCTTGGGGGAGTCCGCGGAGAACTGACCCCCGAGCCGAGCGTGTCGAGCCCCCGCCCCGCTATCTCCCCAAGCGGAAAGTCCGCTGTTGGGCCCTGACGCGTGTTGCAGCCTGGCGAGCCCTCCACCCATGGGTTCCCCGCAACGTACCGTCCGTGATATCAGCTGTGTCTGGAGCGACCCGGGTTTGGTACCCAGTCCTCCTGCGGCAGCGGCTCGAGCAGATACCGCCTTCCTGATGCAGAGAAAGCCTGGGGTGTAGCTCTCTCGGAGCCAAAGAAAATCTGAGCCGACGCTGCATTTCCAAAAGGAATGACAGGTTTCGCAAACACGGCGGCGTCCTCCTTTTTGCTCAGTTCATTGCACTCAGTTGGATAAACAAATACTGGAGGAGTAGTTAGAAGTTCTCAAATGCGGTCAGAGGCGTAAGCCAGCATTCCCTCTACTCTGGTCTCTGGAGGCAGTGCTGAACCTCCTAGACATTTTGCATTTTATAGTCGTAGTCTTCAAGGCTGAAATATTTCTTCTTGGCGACTACAGTCGCCAAGATTGTGACTTGTTCAGATCGTTGTCTTTTAGATCTATTTTCCAGCATCTATGTTCTTTAGCCAGGCTTCACCCAACCCTTTTTGTGATATTTTTATAGAAGATGTGGATAACCACATTTAATACTTAAAAGGAAAAAAGAAAACCCGTTGTGTCAAATTTGAGGATATATGGAGTACATGAGGACCTTTAGGAGTTATCTCAGGAAGTATAGATGTTTACAGTTTGGGGGGGGAAACAACAACCCTGAAATCTAGGTAAAAATCACAGAATTATATGACCTAATCGCCTTGACCTTTTAGCTGTCTTAGTTTAGTTTGGGCTGAGAGACTGCTCTTAACTAGATTACCTCTAGTCGTTAACATAACTACTTGTACTAGAGCTGTAGGTGCTCACAGGTACCAACTGTGCCTGGAATGCCTAGATTTTCTGAGATGCCTAAGAAATGTACTATCCTTTTGAGATCTCAGTTAGGTTTTAATATTTACTGTACATCACTTTTTGATGCCAACTACTGTCAAAATGGCTGTATAACCAGTATTTAGAGTCCAGTAATGAAAGTAATTTTAAGGTATAGTTGCTAAAAGCTTGCAGTTGGGGAACATTTTTTTCCTTGGCTTTTACCAGTCCTTCAGGTCTTATCAACAGTTCACCCTGGGTTATGGTACTTATTCCCTTCCCAATAACTTCAGTGTGTTCATTTAAAATATTCCCTCCTTTCTGTTCTCTTTCTTCCATAACCTTATCCTCCCTTTTTCTTAGTCACCACCATCTTGAAACAGCCAGATGACCTCCTTTAAAAAATTACCTAAATGACACCCGGAATATCATTGAACTTTTTGGCCTACGGCCCAGTTATCAATTTGGAGACAAATCAATAAACTTACATGTATCCTTAGAAAATGTGTAGTTTTTCATTTCAACTAGCAATATTTATTTCTCAGGTTTTGAAGACCTAAGTCTTTTCACAAGGATGGTCTAATTAAGAACGATTCTGCACATAGCTTTTGCCTCCCCTCCTTGCCTGTTCAGCCCCAGTTCTTGACCTCTGAGTAATCTCATCTGTCCACAGCACCACGGACCCTTCTTTCCAGCAGTTTCCATATTTGTGGGTTTAGTGACTTGTGTTCTTCTGGCTGTTCTGAATGCTCCACAAGGGCAGGGACCATATCTGGTTTGGCTCATAACAGGTGTTGCCCCATGTGTGACGTGTGTGGCTGGCGGGTAGGCTGAGGCTGGCTCCCTGATTTTGATTGCAGACGGTCAAGTTGGGGAACACCTTGGCCTATCTACTTGTTCTTTGACTTTCTCATCATCATGATCTGTGTCACTTATCAGATAGTGACTATGTCAAAGTGAGTCTGGTTATTCACAGACCAGGTGAATGTCTAGCAAAAAACTCAGGTTTGGGGACTCTGATTTCTGTTTCTTTAGAAGGGCTTTTTACCATTGCAATTTCGAATTGCCTTTAATCTCAGATAGACAAATGCATTACAAATGCAGGTTGCTCAGAGGAGACCACTTCATACATTGGATTAGTGATGAATTACATCTTGAGCTTTTTTGATTGGGTCTGTGGACATTTGGGGAGGTTTAGACTAATGCTTCCCTCCTCCCCCCAGTGGAATGCTGCATCATTAATTAAAGACTGTTAGATTTTTTTCCCCATTGGTAAAACTTGATTACTGAAGCCTCACAGTTTAGATGCACTGAGACAAGTCTTGGTTTTATCTGTGATGTATTTTAATGGAAATGGAAGGAGTCTTATCTTCCAGTCAATCTTTTACAATCTTTGTATGTTAATTCTGAAGGGAAATGGCTTGATCAGTTATTTTCCAGGTTTAATTTTGAGAGTTTGCCATTTTGGCCACTGCAGGGTGCAGGAAGATTAGACCACCTGAACACAGGTGGTAAGCAAAGCCTCGTGGTATTCCTCAGTCATCTGCTTTTAAAAGTTGAAAAGCCTGTTTTCACTCAGGTAGCCGTGTAGGGTGGGGTGGCCAGTGACAATCTTCCGTATCTCTGGCAAATCTTGATTTCTGGAGCCAAGCTTCAGGCTAAATCTGGACAATCACAATCCTCTAAATTAGCCTTTCTGTCTTTTCTGTTCAGTGACTCAGAGCTAGAAATGGAACAGTTCTCAGTTGCAACAGTGTGAGGCCTAGGTCCCCAGCAGGTGGGGAGACTGGGACCCTTGACAGTCTTTCAAGCTGTGGTTCCATTTGGTTATAAGAGCTGTGACTCAAACAGATGTATTCATATAGAAGAATCCACTGTCCCGATTAATAAAGTTGAGGACGCCCTTACCTTTTGTGCATTAAAACAGACAATTGATTTGGCCAGCTGCATTTCTTAATTCCTCTCCCAACACAAGATATGTGCTGTTTCCCATTTACCCTGTGTTTACAAAATAGGAATGGAGATGGCTGTAATGTGATTGTCACCAGTTTTACACTAGAAGGGCCAGAATTTAAGATGATTTCGAGAGAATTATATGTTAACAGAGTGGGTTTTTTTGTGTGCGACTACCTGTATTCATATGGATTTCCCTCAGATTATAAGAGGTACTACTTTCTGATTAGAACACAGTCTAGAAATTGGAGCTGTGGGTGTGAAGATGGTCGTTTAGGGTACCAATAGCCTGTGGGGACTGCAGTGCCTTCCCTTTAATCCATTATAGCCTTTTAAGCTCTTAGATTTGTGAGATCAGTGAAGATTTCCACTTAAAATACTTCCCTTGGTGAGGAAAAGGCCCCAAACGTGCGTCCTCTTTGAATTTGCTGTGCATTGACTAATCTTTGTGCTGGGATAGCTTTAAACTACATTAAAAGGATGATTCCAGCTTGGTATCTTACAGGATAATTAATAAAATGGAAATAAAATGTTTTGTTTTAAAAGGTACAAAGGGGAGTTCCCTGGTGGTCCAGTGGTCAAGAATCCACCCTCCAATGCAGGGGACGCGAGTTCAATCCCTGGTTGGAGAACTAAGATCCCACATGCCGCAGGGCAACTAGGCCCACACACTGGAACTAAGACCCTACACAGCCAAATAAATAAATACATGTTTTTTTAAAAATGAAAGAAAAATAAAAGGCACTAAGAAATGGTTTCTTTTCTTTACCAGTTTTAACACCTGTTCAGTGTTACAGGAATACCAATGAAAAGAAAATCCAGCTAAATGGTGCTCGTCCTTGGCCTCTATAATTTTTACTGCTGTAGTCATTCATGAAGTGAGAAATTAGAATTTACAGCACTTAGCATTGTGAGAAAAATATATCAGTACTTTTATCACATGAAAAATATAAAACTAAGGGCTTCCCTGGTGGCGCAGTGGTTGAGAGTCCACCTGCCGATGCAGGCGACACGGGTTCGTGTCCTGGTCCGGGAAGATACCACATGCCGCAGAGTGGCTGGGCCTGTGAGCCATGGCTGCTGAGCCTGTGCTCCGCAACGGGAGAGGCTACAACAGTGAGAGGCCCGCATACCGCAAAAAAAAAAAAAAAAAAAAAATATATATATATATATATATATAAAACTAAAAATCCTTGAAGCCAATTCTTAGTTCTCTTATAACCTAAAAAATTATAATTTAGAAGAAGTTTCATTTTAAAATAATACAATAGAAAAATATGGAAAAAGCTGGGTTTAGGAGGGAGATGCATTATATCTTGTAAATAGGCAAGCTTACTTTCTTTTTTAAAAAATTTATTCTATTTACATTTATTTTTGTCTGCATTGGGTCTTTGTCGCTGAACGCGGGCGGGTGGGCGGGGGCTACTCTTCGTTGTGGTGTGCCGGCTTCTCATTGCAGTGGCTTCTCTTGCTGCAGAGCACGGGCTCTAGGCGCGCGGCCTTCAGTAGTTGTGCCATGCGGGCTCAGTAGTTGTGACTCGCGGGCTCTAGAGCACAGGCTCCGTAGTTGTGGCGCTCGGACTTAGCTGCTCCACAGTATGTGGGATCTTGCCAGACCAGGGCTTGAACCCCTGTCCCTTGCATTGACAGGTGGATTCTTAACCACTGCGCCACCAGGGAAGCCCAGCAAGCTTATTTTCAATAAATTCTTTAAAAATCTATAATTATAATTATTTGTTTTGTCTGTTTAAATTTTGGACTATTTTCCTGTAAGTTAGCACCTTATTAGAGAATGGGTATGGGTTTTTTTTTTTTTGTTTTGTTTTTAACATCTTTATTGGGGTATAATTGCTTTACAATGGTGTGTTAGTTTCTGCTTTATAACAAAGTGAATCAGCTATACATATACATATGCTCCCATGTGTCTTCCCTCTTGAGTCTCCCTCCCTCCCACTCTCCCCATCCCACCCCTCCAGGCTGTCCCAAAGCCCCGAGCTAATATCCCTGTGCCTTGCGGCTGCTTCCCCCTAGCTATCTACCTTACTACGTTTGTTAGTGTGTATATGTCCATGACTCTCTCTCGCCCTGTCAAAACTCACCCTTCCCCCTCGGGTATGGGTTTTATACCTATGTTCTTACTTGTTAGTACATCTAATAAAAGGATTAAGGGGAAGATATTAATCTGTAATAATTTTGATTATATATACATTTTTATTTCTTATCGTGAATAATTAAGTTTACTTATTTAAACCTGACTGTAGACCTGACATCATCATTCTTGAATAATAAAGGCTTTATAAAAAGATGATCAAAAGCACTTGCTTACTCTTATTAAAATGATTTTTATTTAAAGTCATAGCAAACAGGATTCATTTAATGTTTATTTTTCTAAAAATGTTAATGGTTGAGAACCTTAATTTGTAGAGTATGGTAAAAAGGGAAAGCCTCGTGTTCCTCCCCGCCCCTTAAAGTACTCACTGTTAATAATAGTTTGAAATCAATGTTGGTTGTTTCTAGCATATTCTTTTAAAACCTTTATACATGTGCAATTATATAGATAAGAATAGCTCTATCTTTTGCTTTCAACAAATAAGATCATAACACATATATTCTGCAACTTTAGAGTTTGGATATCTTTTCATAACAGGACATAAACATCTACCTTCATTCTTATTGGCTACATAAATTTCTCATTTATGGATTGAAGTACCATAATGATTTAAGCAATCCCCCTGTGTTTATATTTAGATTTTCCTAGTCTTTTGTTATATTAAATTGGCACAGGGAATATCCTAGTTCAGACATCTTTGTATGCGTGTGAATGTATCTCTAGGATATATTTCTGGAAGTGGAATTGCTGGATTACAGGATTTACATGCATTTAAAATTTTGATAGTCCTTGCTAAATTTACTTTCCAAAGAGATTCATCCACTTTGCATCCCTACTCTGTGGAGAGCAGCGCTCACTTTCCCTTGCCTCAGTGGATAGAAGATTTTTCTAGTATTTGCCAGTCTGTACCTCAGTTGGCACCTCAGTTTCCTCAATGCATTTTTAATTATGAAGTTGGGTGCCCTGTCAGGTATATTGACCATATGCTTTTTTTTCTGTGCACCACTCCATCAGGAACTGGACTGGCTTTTAGAGCATTAAAGGGTATAGTTTATTTTATTGTTAGTTAACTTTAAAAGACTTTTTCCCTCCAGAAATTAATCAAAATTGGGGAAAAGCAAGTTTAGAGTAAAAAGGGGGCTGAGGTATTGTTCCCTTTCCTTCCCAAATTAGCAAACTGTCTTTAATTTTATTTGCTTGGATTGACTTTGCAATGACCTACTTCTTTAGCTATCAGTTTAAAAATTTCTCCTCTGGGAACAATCTAAAATCATCCAGTTGCCAGAAATTTCTTCATACATCTGATCCATGAAATGTTGGAATCAGGGATTGTGGGCAGAAATCCACCTCCTGGGAAAACAGTAGTCCCCTCCCCTGGGTGCTGTTCTCAGTTCTCATAACAAATGACAGCCTGGCTCTGTTAACTGGAATAAATGTGTTTTCCCAGGAAAACGTAGGTGTTCAAAGCACTGGAAACTACAGGGTCTTTCCCGGACACTGTTAGGCTTCTCTTAATACAAGTATTCATTCAAGTTCAAAGGTTTTCATCTTCCCTACAGTTTCTTCATGATGTTGTGTAAATGAGATAAGCCAAATTTTAAGAAGGGAAGATAACTATAAATCATTGGCAGATCTTCTGTCCGTCATATGCAGACATTGCAAATTGTAGAGTTTGGAGAGATTAAATTTTCTGTGGCTCCCAAACCTGGTTATGCAGTTGAGTCACCTGGGGAGCTTTTTAAAGACACCACTGGGCCCCCTTCTAGATTATTCAGTCAGAATCCCAGGCCACCCCAGCGTCTGAGATTCTGTAGCCTTAATGCTCATCAGGGATCCTAATTTGCCTAGTTAGGCCACCATTGCCTGGAGGAAGCGGTTTGGGGTGTAGACTTGGGCGAGGCATTCAGAGGTAACAGCAGCACAGACTGACACTGGTGCTTGTGTGGGTGGGAGGGAGGGTTTCAGATGATGCTAGAAGAATTAGGTGTTTCCCTTCCTCACAACAGAGGAGAAAATAGACAGAAACATTTCCTACATAATTTCCCGCCTTTATTCTACTGCCTTTTTTTTTTTTGCACTGGCTCTTCGTTGCTGCACGTGGGCTTTCTCTAGTTGCGGCGAGCAGGGGCTACTCTTCGTTCTGGTGCGCGGGCTTCTCATTGCATTGGCTTCTCTTGTTGCGGAGCACGGGCTCTAGGTGCAAGGGCTTCAGTAGCTGTGGCTCACGGGCTCAGTAGTTGTGGCGTATGGGTGTAGTTGCTCCGCGGCATGTGGGATCTTCCCGGACCAGGACTCGAACCCATGTCCCCTGCATTGGCAGGCGGATTCTTAACCACTGCGCCACCAGAGAAGTCCCTATTCTACTGTCTTGAAACCAAGTGTGCTGCTAGTAGAGGCTTTTTCTTAATGGAATGTGCTCTTCAGGGTAAATAGGTGTGGAATCAAATGCTCCCATCGTTTCTGAGCCAGGAGCTACTTGTCAAAGTTCACTTTTCGTTCCCACCTGATTGCCTCTTAATCCTCAACCCTCATTTATCAATTTAAAACGTCACTTGTGTTGGGTAAGTAGACAGTAGCTGATGGCTTAGTTTATGGCCTTTGGCTGGTCCGAAAATCCGTGAAGAAATCTTAACACCTAACCATGTTGCTGAAGATCAGAAGAGGGGGCTGTCTAAAAAAAAATTTTTTTAATTAAAAAGAAAAAAGAGGAAGAGGGCTGTGTGGCTTTCCCCACCACTTGATTTCATTAACATTTCTTTACTGGCTCTTGTACTCCAGGAACTGGGGGTTGAAGAAGAGAGAAATCCAAGAGCTCAGTGCTAAAAAGAAGGTTAAAGTGTTCCCAGTGCACTAAAATGTATTATTTTCTGTCTAGAGGGAGAAATTTAATTCATTTTCCATACTGGTTACCTGTTCCAGTACCATTGACTAAATAGTCCCTCCGGTTAAAACTCGAGTTTCCGTATGCATATATGTTTATTGATTTCTTTTTACTTAAAAAATGTTTCCTACTCTTTATTTGTACACGTAGTTAAAAGCATTAAGAGAGTGGCTAAAAATGTAATCGATTCTAATGGCAGACCCATGGTTTAAAATACTTTTATATTCTACATCTCCGGGCTCACCTCTGTCTTGTGGCTATTGTAAGTTTATACACACATAAATATAAAAAAGTGGGGAGCCCTGTGTAGTCTTCAGAAGTGAATTTATTTTCTTGGCATGTGATAACATTATGCATTAAAAATAGTCACTCAAGTATTTCCTAACCACTTAGCCTATGAAAGGCCCTGGTCTAGATGCTTCCTGAGGTAAATTACACACAGCATTATCCTTGAGCACCTCAGGATCTAGGTGAGGTATAGGATTCCTCTAGAGGAAAAGATTCAATAAGAAAGATTCAAATAAGTTGGGTAGACAATAGAAGAATTGCCATTAGTTGGTACATGTCTATTCAGTGAATTGTCCAGATAACTGATGTACAAAGGAAAGAAGATCTTGGCAAGTGTTGCAGGCAGATAAAGGCCGTTAGTCGGGAGGCCAGGAGGTACAGGGCATATGAAAGAGCTGAATGTTGTAAGAGGATAATGGGAAGATGCCGATAGAATTGCAGCCAATCATGGTAAGAGCTGCACAGGCAGCAGAGAGCCAGTGAAGTGAAGGCTTCCGATAAAAAACAAAGCAAAGAGGCAGACCCTCTCACACTCGGCAGAGAGGACACCCCTAGGAGCTTGGGGGGCAGATATTAGCCCATGCGGTGGGATGGGTGCAGGGTGTAGGCTTGGCACGGGGGCAGCCAAAAACAATTGAGGTTTCAAGACTTGGAATGCGGAGTGCCTCAGTTTCTCCAGTAGACAAGGACGTTCCCCTCAGGATATCGGTTTCAGTTTTCTATTGCTGTGTAACCAACTGTGCCAAACAACTGCTCAAACCAATAGTATCTTTAGAAGAGAGAACATCACTTGATAGTAACAGCTTGGGATTTTTTTTTTTTTTTAATGTAAAGAAGAGGTTTGCAGCAGAGTCTAGGGAATGACAGAGGGCATCCATGAGATCAATAGGGTTTCTCTAAGTAGTGATCTGCTCAGAGCCCAGACCACTGGCACTGCAAGCAATCCAGGCTTGCAGAGTCGAGGGCACAGGGAAAGATTAAATATCACAGGATAAGAGATGATGACACCGAAGGGGCTGAGAGTGGCGGCTGGGGAGAAGGTGGAACCAACAGTGAATATTAATAGAGGAGAAGACTAGAGAAGACAGATGGCACTGGCTCCACCAGCCATTGGGTCACTGCTTCATCATGCAACAGTGACTGGTTTACCCCAGCACATCTGGGTCCACCTAAAAATGAAAGAGACTGATGGTTGACTAGCATTTCTTCCATTTGTAGGCAAAGAATCTAGGTGGCTTGGGGAAGGTTTATCTTCGCTCTCAAAGCAGATACTTCTTCGCAATTTTTTCCATCTCCAGTGTATGCCCTTTGGTGTGTCGTTCGGAGGACTATTTATGGTTTGCTATTTTTCTTCATGTCTGAGCGTATGATTTCTTAATGAATTGAGCCATTACATAAGGCTCTGGGTTGTGTCTGCTTCATGATCAATTTTCTGTCCTTGCTCAGATATTGACCACCCTTATCGAAGCCATGCTTCATCACGTCCTTGATGGTTTTCCTTACTCTTTGAAATACATATCGTTGTGATGCATAAAACAAGATTGTTGATGTACGTTATGGTTGTTAGCTTTTTTTTACATTTTCAGTTCTGGGTGTTAATTTTTCACTAAGGTAACAAACTGCTTGCATAATGCTTTTTAAGAAACTTTTGTTTGAAATTATCCTTCACTTGGGTATGTATGTAAAACAGTCTATTCCACACCAGCAACGTTGAATGCTATGCAAAGTTCAACCTTAGATGTGGTTGAATTTACAATTGATATACACTGCAGTACCAACTGGGGTGGGATGGGAGAGGTGGAGAAGGGATCGAAATCTACAGGAAATTGCTAAAAATTAGACAGTCTCTCTATGACGAATTTTTCTTAATTATTTCAGAAATGACACGTTTAACCAACATTTAGACATGAGTTCCTGACTCCTATAATGTTAATCTAAATATTGGAGTGGAAGTTTTTGTTCTTGTTCTGCTCTGTTTTATATGAAGTAAGTTACTGAAAAGCAGTGGAAAATGTCACCACTAAAGTTTACTAAATCAGTCCTGATTATTAAGATCCTTTCTCCAATCCTGACAAAAGTGTATAACATTTAAACAAAAACTTCTTGACAGTACCGGGAGCAAAACTCAAATTGATTTGATTTGATATCTGATTTTTTTTTTAAAACTTCAGGAGTTTAAGTTTCCTTTAAATTCAGTGTGATGGCAGTGTTATATCTGTCCGTTTTGTTTGCAATATAGGAAATTTGTTTTACTTCAATTAAAATGCAGATTGGTTGTTCTTTTGTTATTAATTAAAGGCACACTAAGGTCTTTTGAATGCTGAAAAGATTTTTGTCCTAAATGGAGCTAAGAGGACCTACAATGTTATCTAGAATTGCAACAGTGACAGAGATTTCAAGTCACTTCTGGAACTGTGCATGATAAACAGTCCTCCAGGACAGGGAGGAATGCGAAGAATGCATTCTACTTCAGGGAAGTAGGTCATGGTTTAAAGCCTTACATTTGTCAGAGAACTTTTCTCAAGCAGTCCTTATGATTGCTGGGTCCCCGCTAACTCCGTACTCAGGGTTCTTTAGTCTTAGGCAAATTAGGTGGCTAAATTAACTTGTTAGTTTCTAGGAGGGCTGGACTAAAAGTAACAGATTCACCACATGCGCCTGTACTCCCAACACCAAAAATAGTTAGGGCTATAGACTAGTGACTGGAAAACCATAGATGTGGGTTTCCCTGGTGGCACAGTGGTTAAGGATCTGCCTGCCAATGCAGGGGACACGGGTTCGAGCCCTGGTCAGGGAAGATCCCACATGCTGCAGAGCAACTAATCCCGTGCGCCACTACTGAGCCTGCGCTCTAGATCCCGCGAGCCACAACTACTGAGCCCGCGAGCCACAACTACTGAAGCCTGCGTGCCTAGAGCCCGTGCTCTGCAACAAGAGAAGCCACGACAATGAGAAGCCCGCGCACCGCAATGAAAAGTAGCCCCCACTCTCTGCAACTAGAGGAAGCCCGCATGCAGCAATGAAGACCCAATGCAGCCTGAAATAAATAAATAAAATAAGCGAATTTATTAAAAACAAAAAAAGAAAATCATAGATGTGAGAAGTGTTTTCTCTTAATTGCACAATCTTGGAATAAATTTTTTTTAGGGCTTCCCTGGTGGCGCAGTGGTTGAAAGTCCGCCTGCGGATGCAGGGGACACGGGTTCACGCCCCAGTCCGGGAAGATCCCACATGCCATGGAGCGGCTGGGCCCGTGAGCCATGGCCGCTGAGCCTGCGCGTCCGGAGCCTGTGCTCCGCAACAGGAGAGGCCACAACAGTGAGTGGCCCGCGTACCGCAAAAAAAAAAAAAAAAAAATTAAATAGTAAATAGGCAGATGATGTGTAAGTGTACTTAGGAAATTTAGAGAGTAGCTTTTAAGTGAACTGGGGGTATTTCTTTGCTGCCAAGATTAAGCGCTGCGGGAACCAACTGAGTCCGCTCTACCTAAGTGTGACCATAGTGCCCACAGTTTATTGTGGACTTAAGCCTGTGGAAACCATATCTTGCCCTGAATTGTATCTGAGTGCTGGACAAAGAGGCACTAACATGACAGGGTTCAAAGGCAAGAGGGAGAGCACATACTGGGGTAGCAGGAAAGGTGGCATGGAGGATGGTATGGACTGAGTGTTTGTGTCCCTCAAAATTCATATGTTGAAACTCTAATCCCCAGTGTGATATTAGGAGATGGAGTCTTTGGGAGGTAATTAAGTCATGAGGGTGGAACCCTCATTAAGGAATTAGTGCCCTTATAAGAGGAGACACCAGAGAGCTTGCTGCCCTCCCCACCCCCGAAAAGATACCCTCTCCAAAGCAGGAGGAGAACTCTCACTAAGAACCAAATCAGCTTGCACCTTCATCTTGGACTTTCAGCCTCCAGGACTGTGAGAAATAAATGTTAGTTGTCTTGGCTGTCCAGTCTATTGTAATTTGTCATAGCAGCCTGAACTAAGACAGAGGAAATGGAATTTATAGTGAATTGCTGAAGAGTGGAGATACTTGAGAGAAGGAGGCAAGAAAATAAGTAATTTTTTAAAATAATAAAAATAAATAATGAAATAAGGAGGCAAGAGAGAACCTCATCATGCTGGGACAAATACTGAGTGAAAAATAGTCTAGGAAAAATTGGGTTAAAGATTTCATTTTTTAACTGCAGGACTTTTGCAGAACCTTTATTTTTTTATTTAATTAATCAATTTATTTATTTTTTGCGGTATGCGGGCCTCTCACCGCTGTGGCCTCTCCCGTTGCGGAGCAACACGCTCCAGATGCACAGGCTCAGCGGCCATGGCTCATGGGCCCAGCTGCTCCATGGCACGTGGGATCCTCCCGGACCGGGGCGCAAACCCGTGTCCCCTGCATCGTCAGGCGGACCCTCAACCACTGCGCCACCAGGGAAGTCCCCAGAACCTTTATTATATTTAAGTTTATTTTCTTACAGTTTTTTTTTTGATGTGGACCACTTTTAAAGTCTTTTTTGAATTTGTTACAATATTGCTTCTGTTTTATATTTTAGTTTTTTGGCCATGATGCACGTGGGATCTTAGCTCCCGACCAGGGATCGAACCCACACCCCCTGCATTGGAAGGCAAAGTCTTAACCACTGGACCACCAGGGAAGTCCCAGAACCTTTAATATGTTACTATTGATTATGCTTCTCCCAAAGGAGACATATAGTATGCATCTTTACCCAAATACGACTGGGAAATGCCAGGCTAGTGAAGAGAGCACAATTAGAGAGTGGTGATTGAGAAGCCAGGAGAGGTATCTTGTGGCTCTGCCATGGAGAATTTGAATACCAGAGTGTGACTTCTACATTTATTGTAATTGGCAATGTGAAGCCAATAATTAATTGGGATCTACATCTACATCTGTTAGGGTGGAGGCGGGGGCTTAACTTTTCTGTTTTGAATCTGAGACAAAGAATCATTCTGAGATATTAAGGAAATTTGTCTCTTTTGGAGGAGGGGAGCAAGGAGGATGGATTTTCACTTCTTTTATATAAAAATGATTGCATTTTTATATCTAATTTTTAAATGAACCATATGTAGAGAGATTCTTACTCTCAGATTAAAATGGAAAAATATGGAATATAGCCCAGCTTTTAAATGTACATTATTGGGAAATGCCTCAGATTATCCTGAGATGAAATATATCATATTTTTACATCCTCATTAGGTTATGTTTAGAGTTTCTGATGTATTTTGGGGGGCTGTGTGGAGCAACAATAAGGATGATTAAAAATTTGGAAATTGAATATACTTTGGATTTCTTTCATTGTTCAGATAATCCAGATAATTGCATATCAGGTTTAGTTTTTATTTTCACTGTGCAAGTGAGTCCAATAACTTTATTGACTCAGTTTCTATGGCACTTAATTAATTGCACGTAGAGCTGAACATCCTGGGACAAGCCACATTATGTCCTGAAACTTTCCCTTAACCAGATTTTCTGGGGCCAAAGACAATCGGACTACTGTGGAGTTAAATGCTGTAAATTATTGTGTTCCTCAAACCCTTTCCAGCTCCTGCAGTGAATACTGGAGGTATTGTAACTGTATGTGAACTCGAACGAAGATCAGGGGAAGGTCAAAGCAGAGCCTTCTTGAATGGAGTTGCAAATTCTTCCTCTGGCAAATAAGAGTAAAGGGAAATGTCACCCATTTGTTGCTTTTTATGGTCATGAAGAAGGAAAAAATCCCCAAAGCTTCTGATTCCTTTGCTATGAGCTGACCAGCTGGCTTGTTTTGGCTTTGGATAAGAAGCTGAGACGCACACTGATTTCTTTTTTCCTTGAGTCTCATCAAAGCAAATCAAAGCAAATAACTGTTTTCTGGGATTGTTAACGAAGCTAAATTTTTAAGTAAGTTGCTCCTTTGGAAAACCTAAAAATCAATGTAGGGCTGTTCTTGTAAGATTGCTTTAGGCCATTTTTAAGTGGGAGTGACTCAATCTAGGCATAAAGTAATGATTCCTGCTTCTTAGTAAACATTTAGTAATACTGCATTTACTTTAAAAATTAGCTCATATAGAAACATGTTTAATATACCCACGCATTGACCCTTTTCTTCAGTGTAACTTTCTGTGCTTATTCTCAAACAAAGCATGAACTTTCTGTGAGTGGAAGAGGAGCCTGGCTGTGCCAGTTTTGTGTGCTCTGCCCATGTCCGAGGCTCCTCACACAGTTTTACTGTGTGTTTCTGGGTTGATTCCAAGGGTGAAAGCTGTAGGGGATGAACTAATGCCAAAGCCTTAAGGGTCAGGTACATGTAGAAATATTAAAAAATATAGTCCCTTCTCTCACTGACTGTCAGCTCATTTGTCGGGTTGAGTATCTATCAGGTACCAGACAGTTTTGGGGGCACTTGTACATGCTTTTTCCTATCTTACCAGTCACTTATAACTTCTATGAGCTAAGTAGTGGCATCCCCATTTAAAAAAGGAGCCAACAAAGTGAATACTTATGGAGCTTTTGATTCATTCGCTCTTTTTTTGTTGTTTTGTTTTGAATTTTATTTATTTATTTTTTTATACAGCAGGTTCTTTTTTTTAACATCTTTATTGGAGTATAATTGCTTTACAATGGTGTGTTAGTTTCTGCTGTATAACAAAGTGAATCAGCTATATGTACACATATATCCCCATATCCCCTCCCTCTTGCTTCTCCCTCCCACCCTCCCTATCCCACCCCTCTAGGTGGTCACAAAGCATGGAGCTGATCTCCCTGTGCTATGTGGCTGCTTCCCACTAGCTATCTATTTCACATCTGGGAGGATTCACTAGCTCTTGAGGGCACCCCGCTCCCCGCACTCCCCGGGTTTGGTCAGCTCCCGGGCTGGGACTGCTGGGTGTGAGACCACTGCAATGTGAAATGTGCCTTGGCTGTGATGCTGAGAAGACGGCTCCTAATAACTTCTGACACACTAGACCCTCCTCAGATCCCAGGGCTCTCTGCCTCTCTAGGTATTTTAGGATGTATCACTCGATCTGCTGTCAAGTAAATGGCAAACGATTCATCTTTGTGGGCCAACCGGTTATTTCAGACCCTGTCCGCACTCTTCCCATCCCATATGAGAGGGGAGATAGCTGATGCCAGGCTGTAAGAGCTTCTTGGGCTTGGAGGCAAGTCATATGACCTAAAGAATCGATACCACTCATTCCTCTTTCATTTGGGTTTAACTGAATGCCAGGCACCTACAACCACCGTTTTCTCCCTTCCCATTTTGCTCTGCCAACCTGACCTCCCAGGGCATCCATCCTTCCTACTGTACCCGTGTAAACCCCATTCCATTTCCTCTCTAAGGATTTGCCAGCCCAGATCAAGGCTTTGTCCTTCGGGGATACTGTGCTCTCCCAGGTTTTTTTTTTTTTTTTTTTTTTTTTGCGGTACGCGGGCCTCTCACTGTTGTGGCCTCTCCCGTTGCGGAGCACAGGCTCCGGACGCACAGGCTCAGCGGCCATGGCTCACGGGCCCAGCCGCTCCGCGGCATGTGGGATCTTCCCGGACCGGGGCACGAACCCGTGTCCCCTGCATCGGCAGGCGGATTCTTAACCACTGCTCCACCAGGGAAGCCCTCTCCCAGGGTTTTAATACTCAATTATATCCACCAAGTTTCAGTCCCGCATATGCATCTATGTACTGGACAAGTTTTCCTCAAGAGCAGTGTTCTCTTCTGTCCCCTTTGCCTGCCTCTTCTTCCCATAAAACAGCGATCCCCGACCTTTTCGGCCCCAGGGACCAGTTTCGTGGAAGACAGTTTTTGAACGGACCCAGAGGAGGGGGTGGTTTTGGGATGATTCAAGCACATTACATTTACTGTGTGCTTCATATCTATTATTATTACACTGTAATGTATAATGAAATCATTCTACAACTCACCATAATGCAGAATCAGTAGGAGCCCTGAGCTTGTTTTCACTTGCCACTCACTGATGGGGTTGTTTTTTCTTTTTTTAAAAAAAATTAATTTATTAATTTATTTTTGGCTGCATTGGGTCTTTGTTGTTGCACGTGGGCTTTCTCTAGTTGCGGCGAGCGGGGGCTACTCTTTGTTGCGGTGCGCGGGCTTCCCATCGCGGTGGCTTCTCTTGTTGCGGAGCACAGGCTCTAGGTGCCCAGGCTTCAGTAGTTGTGGCTCACGGGCTCTAGAGTGCAGGCTCAGTAGTTGTGGTGCACGGGCATAGTTGCTCCGTGGCATGTGGGATCTTCCTGGACCAGGGATCGAACTGGTATCCCTTGCATTGGCAGGTGGATTCTTAACCACTGTGCCACCAGGGAAGTCCACTGATAGGGTTTTATTAGGAGTCCGCAAGCAATCAATTTATTATGGTCTCTGTGCAGTCAAACCTCTCAGCTAATGATAATCTGTATTTGCAGCTGCTCCCCAGCGCTAGCATCACCTCAGCTCCACCTCAGATCATCAGACATTAGATTCTCA
The DNA here is from genome assembly GCF_963924675.1 of Phocoena phocoena. NCBI lineage: Eukaryota > Metazoa > Chordata > Mammalia > Artiodactyla > Phocoenidae > Phocoena > Phocoena phocoena. The sequence goes on along the minus strand of NC_089230.1, from coordinate 14,696,847 downwards.
TAAGGAGCACGCAGCCTAGAACCCTCGCATGCTCAGTTCACAGTGGGGTTCGAGCTCCTGTGAGAGTCTCATGCCACCACTGATCTGACAGGAGGTGGAGCTCAGGCGGTAATGTGAGCGATGGGGAGCGGCTGTAAATACAGATGAAGTTTCGCTCGATCACCCGCCGCTCACCTCCAGGACTGGTACCAGTCCGTGGCCCAGGGTTTGGGGACCGCTGCCATAAGAGAACTCTCTTCTGGTGCCTTTAGCATCTTGTAGAATGGTTCTGTCTTACTGGCTTTTCCTTTCACTTGCTTCCTCAGATGTTTTTCTCATTTCCAAATTTTAATTATCTCATGCAATATCCTGCAACATTAGTCTTCAAACTAGTCTTCCTGTTTCTAGCCATTTTTCTCTGTGTATTACTGCTTTATAGATGTAGATAGTTAGGTAGTAGAAGTACCTGGAACCCTGTGATCTGAGAGGATTCTCCAGACTTTTCCTCTTTGCCTCCAGTCACGCACTTATGTATTTGTTATCCTTCATTCCCCAGGTTGCACCTTGAGGGTTGGGAGAGAAGATAAAAACCGGTGGTTTGTTAGATGCTCTCTTTTGCTCTTCTATATATATTTTTCCCATTCAGTCAGTGAATGTAGCAATAAATGGAAGCTCTTTTCATTGCCTTTGTTTGATTTTAAATACTCTTCCATGTACTGCAGTAACATGGCCTTCGAGAAATGTCTACATAACTGAAGTCAATTTTCTACCACCGCGGGCATCTTAAGATAAATGAAAACTATGGTATCTTCATCATATTTGTATAGAAACATAGTTTGGGCTATAAATTTATTCCATTCTTGGGTTGGTTTTTATTTTGGGAATTCTATCTGAAGCAGAAACGTGGCCAATTGACTTAAAATGTTCCAGCATTTGATTTATTGGCATTTTCATTTTCAACGAGCAGGTATCTGGTATGAATTAAATAAAGTTTAGAGATTCTTTGTTTTCCTTCTCCTCTTCCCACCTCCAAAAAAGAGAAAATTCCTAAAGCTTTTTATAATTTCTTTCATAAAACAGTTGAAGCCATTCTTTATCAGGACTATTTCCCAGGAGGACACTATCAACAGTTCTTTCTTTTAAAGCTAAAGAGACATTTCACAACTTCAAGTCTAAGGCTTTAACAAGTTTTTGGGGTCTTAATTTCCTTATTCTTCAGAGCTTAAGCCCATTTTCTTTGCCTGGATATAAAAGATAGTTTATTAATTGAAGTTGTTAGCCTTTAGATTTCTTCCTTACAGGTGAAAAATGTGTTCATGTGACTTTTTCAGAGTCTTCTCTTAAATTTTCTCTTTGACTCACATGGTGATTCGCTGAGAGTCTGGATAACTTAATGGCAGGAGAATTACCATTACTTCCTGAACTAGAATCATCACTTACTTAATGGGCTTTCTCTAACTCAGTTCTTTTTTAGCTGTATCCATGCAGAACTTGTCACTGGGGCATCCATTCAACACATACTAAACTCCTGTTGGTATTTCTTCAGTTGTTTTTGCTCCACAAGCTCTTGGGAGATATCTTGTGCACCATCTTGGCTTTTGATACGACTACATGCTGTCGAATCCGAATCCAGAAACTATCCCTCTCTCTGCCAGGGACACCTCTAGTTTGTTGTCTTTTGCTCCTTCAAGCTGAGCCCACCTACCCCAAGTCTGTACCTTCCCTGCTCTCTTCCCTGATGGTCCATGCAGTCTCCAGCTTGGGGCAGGTGGAGAGGAGACTTCTGGGAGAAAAGCCAGCGGTACACAGATGGGATTGAGTGACATAGAGGAAGGGAACAGAGAACATCAGCTTGGCAGATGGCCCAAAAGTCTAAGGGCACCAAGAAGAAAGCTCAAGCAAAGTGTGGTCCTGCAAGGAGGCTTGAATGCCTTAAGGACAATAGACAAGAACCTATTAGCTCTAAAATATGTGTTGAAAGCAATTTACTAGTTTTGCTTGCTAGCATCATAAAAGAATAAGATCTATATTGAATGCAAAATTGTAGGTGGTTCTTTTGCCAACAAATTCTACATCAAGATAGTAGGAATCACAAATGCCTGTTAAAGATAGATTTTTATATAATATAAATATGTATGTAATATTTCTCGTAAAAAAAAAGTAAATTCAGACTCAAAAATCTCATTTATTTGGATGATACAGACCAAATTTGTCTGTAGTAAATAGAATTTATAGTAAAAGCTTACGTTTTTAAGGACAAAGTTAAATTTATACCTGTAAATGAAAGCATTTTTTTCTTTCTGCAACAGTTTTATTAATATATAATTCACCTAACATACATTTCACCCATTTAAAGTGTTATGAGTCAGGGGAATTCCTGGCAGTCCAGTGGTTAGGCTCGGCCAAAAAAAAAAAAAGTGTACAATTCAATAGTTTTTAGTAATCAAAAGATTCTTTACTGAAAAAATGTTATTGCTGAATGACTAAAAGGAAGTGATATTTGTTAACTCATCTGACTTAGGTTCTTACGACTGTTTAATACTTTCCTTCATAGGAATCCAGTTGGCCCCTGCTAAAAAATATTTCAAAAATCGAAGTAGAGGAAGGGAACTCCTATTTACTGTCTGAACTTTAGTCACTGTAGGGATTTCATGACCCATTAAATCAGTTAGCTAAAACAACTTCAACCCAGTAGCTTTCAAGCTCATTTTCTATTGCTGTATTTTAAATCTAGTACAAGACTATAGCAGAAGACAAACATTTGAATATATTACCTTTCTGGAGAAAGGCCCACTTAAATTCATGTTTTTAAAATTCAAGAATAATAGTGCTTTTAAAAATCTGATAGTACATACATAACTATATAAAAGCCCTTTTTTCTCCTTACCCATCCATCCCCCCCATCAGTCAATCTTCCTTATCAGAAGGAACCACAGATAATGGCGATTATAACATCCTTCCCAGCCTAGAATGGATTGCTCAACAGTTGTGTGAGAAAAAGTTGGTGATCATTAGGGGTCAGCTTGGGTTCACTTAATTAAGAATAAACCTAATAATCAAATTAATTTAATTTTTTTCCCTTCATTTCTTGGTCTTTTATTGTTGTTCAGGTTCCTGAACTATAAGATTTCAGGGGAATGGACTGATGGTGATTCTGGATTTCACGAGAGAGGTCTGACAAAACTGAGTTGTTATAAATGTGGTCTAGTCACACATACAGTTGAATAAACATAATCGATTGATCATCCTGGTAAGAGTTGCCTGCTATTTCATCACCTTGCAGCAGAACTGAAGGCAGATGTCTCAAATTGACAAAAGATTTTTTTTTAAGTTAGGATAGAAAGCAAACGCTGGATGACGTCTTTTTTCAAACGTAGGTATGGTGACAGTGTTATGGGATCAAGAAGAGAGCCAGTTTAGCTCAGTGCACTGGAGCAGGCAGACCCAGGGCATCCAGTAGAGACAGAGGAGGGCACTGGATCTGTGGAAGAATGGGGAGCAAGGAGGGCCTCTAATACGACAGAAGGAAAACATCTTTGAAACATCCATGAAATGCATCCATTCCCGTGCTTAAAAAGAAAAAATTATAGAGCAATTTGGCAATGCATTGAACCATGTAAGTGTTCACATCCTTTTTTCCAGTGCACCTGGTTCTGGAAATTCAGCAAATAAATAATATAAAGGAAGGTAAGCTATGTTACATAAAATGTGTTACAAATGTTTATCGGTTTTGAAAGACCTGTTAAGTGAATTATGTGTGGTACATACACCTGATCCTTTGTCGTTAAAGGATACGTGAAGAGAATTGGTAGCAACTTGGGAAAACGGTTATGGTTTCAAACTGGGGAAAATATGTGGAACTGTATATAGTCCAAGTGTATGTATGTGGCTAAAAATTGAAGGGAGCACATGAAAATGAAGAGGTGTTAGGACGACAGTGTTTTAGGTCAACTTTTAAAAACTTTCTTTAATATTTTCCCTTTTTAAGCTTATTGAATAACCAGCAGATAGATCAACATGGGAGGGAATTTAGGATGAAAGAGGATCTAGTTTAAAAACAGAAGGAGGGACTTCCCTGGCGTCGCAGTGGTTAAGAATCCGCCTGCCAATGCAGGGGACATGGGTTCAATTCCTGGTCCAGGAAGATCCCACATGCCACGGAGCAGCTAAGCCCGTGCACCACAACTACTGAGCCAGCACTCTAAAGCCCACGAGCCACAACTACTGAGCCCATGTGCTGCAACTACTGAAGCCCACGTGCCTAGAGCCCGTGCTCCGCAAAAAGAAAATCCACTGCAATGAGAAGCCCACGCACTGCAATGAAGAGTAGGCCCCGCTCACTGTAACTAGAGAAAGCCTGCGTGCAGCAACGAAGACCCAACGCAGCCAAAAATTTTTTAAAAAAACCCCAAAACAGAAGGGAAGTAAAACACTGGGGGTTTAATTGATTTTCTGTTAACTATAGTATTAAATGAGCGCGGGTGGCTAATACATACCAAACATACTCTTATGCTATATATATATAGTAATTAATTAATTATTTATTTATTTTTGGCTGCATTGGGTCTTCATTGCTGGGTGTGGGCTTTCTGTAGTTGTGGCCAGAGGGGGCTACTCTTCGATGCGGTGCGTGGGCTTCTCACTGAGGTAGCTTCTCTTGTTGCCGAGCACAGACTCTAGGTGTGCCGGCTTCAGTAGTCGTGGCGCATGGGCTACAGAGCATAGGTTCGGTAGTTGTGGTGCGTGGGCCCAGCCACTCTGCGGCATGTAGAATCTTCCTGGACCAGGGATTGAACCCACATCCCCTGCACTGGCAGGCGGATTCTTAACCACTGCGCCACCACGGAAGTCCCTCTTATGCTATATTAATAGAAATAGTGTACCGTGGTTTGCACCGGTCAATGTCTACTTGGAGTATAGTACTTAGTCCTCAGAGTCACATTTTAGTGCCAGATATTGCTACATTAAAGCCAGAAGTGTAGATTTTGGTCCTTAAAAGACTCATGAATATTTTCAGGGCCTTGAGAGACAGTTGTCACAAGCAGAATCCACAAAACCCTGGTGAACAGAGAGAATGTAGGGTTTGGAGTAGGGTTATTTTGAAAAGAGTGTTCTTCAGAGTGCCAGCTTTGTTTCCTGTGATAAGTTTTGCAAGTAAGTTATAGATGTGTAGAACAAGGGACCTGCTTTTACATCTGTAGTCATTGTACACCATTTTTGATTCCTGTTATCGGGGCCTATTAAATGTCTAGAATGCAACCATGGAAAGACGCCATAACTGTTCTCACAGGTTGGCAAGGTAACATATCACTGTTAATTTAATAAGGCTTTTTCACAGGCAAACATAACGGGGATAATGGCAGGAACAGAGTGTGACAAGTTCCAGGAAGGTGTGGGACGTGGTTTCTTTTTAGTGGCAGCTGAGATAGTTCAAAGGCAAGGTCTCCAGGCTGCCAGTTTTTTCCATTGCCAATAGGGAGACATCCATTCTTTGGGCTCTCTGAACCTTTCTCTTCAGGTATTGCTGATGGAGAGAGCTAAGTGATCATCCTTTAGGCCTCCCCAGGTACTCTGATTCCTACCCACACTCACTGGGCATCACCTTTCTGCCTGACAGATGCCACCCACTCCTATCCCCCTGCAAAACCCCCCGCTTTATCTTTTTCTTTTCTACTAAGTGAGATCCAGGAATCTTCATATGGGACCAAGCAAGTAGCCATTATTAAAACAATGGGACATGTTCTCAAATATGTGTATTTAAAACAAAACTAAAACTTTGGCAGCTATACATATATCTAACTAAATTTAATGTGAATCTGTCAATATTGTTCTTTTTGCTTTACAAGAGAGGGTGTGACATCTAATCAAATACCTACATTATATGGAAACTTTCAATTTTGGAACAGACCCATGTTTATAATTTGCAGGGTATTTGACCAGCTTTCAAATCCCTGTTTTAATATTACAGAAAGAAAATTAGAACTTGGGGCATATCAAAGTTTAGTGTAATATGAGTTCTGTGTTAAGAATGCTGGAAGGAAGCTGTCCCCAGTACTAGGTGTGGAAAATATTTAATGTCTAATGACTAAATCTCATGGTCAGGATGAAGGATGTTCGATCTTAAGTGAAAAGATTTCTGGAGACGTCCCAAAATGTCACCAGAGTTTTAAGGGTTTTTTTTTTGTTTTATATATCCTTCCTAAATTTTTAAAATTTAGTGCAGAATATCTTTCAAGAGCACTTTAGACTCATTTGTCATCCTATTCAGTCTTCCCCTCCAAATTTAGTGGAAAAGGAGCTTATTTCTACCATAAGAACTGGCCAAAACATCTGGGGAGGCTTACATAATTAAAAGGATGTATTTTATTTCCTTCAGGAATCAACACCACTTAACTCTGATTTGTCATGACATTTTACTGTTGCTCAAGAAGCATTGTAGATCTTGGCTTGTGATTAATAGGAAATGAACAGATATATTTACCCCAGGAAGACATCCATGGGTAACTTTCCCTCTGAGATATTTCCTAGTCTCAATTGCTGGAAGAATTTATTAAGATATAATTCACATACCCTACAATTTACCATTTATTTATTTATTTATTTATTATTTTTGGCTGCGTTGGGTCTTCATTGCTACGTGCGGGCTTTCTCTAGTTGTGGCGAGTGGGGGCTACTCTTCATTGCGGTGCGCGGGCTTCTCATTGTCGTGGCTTCTCTTGTTGCGGAGCACGGGCTCTAGGCACACGGGCCTCAGTAGTTGCGGCATGTGGGCTTCAGTAGTTGTGGCTTGCGGGCTCTAGAACGCAGGCTCAATAGTTGTGGCACACGGACTTAGTTGCTCCGCAGCATGTGGGATCTTCCTGGATCTCACGGATCAAACCCATGTCCCCTGCACTGGCAGGTGGATTCTTAACCACTACGCCGCCAAGGAAGTCCCCAGTTTACCATTTAAAGTGTACAATTCAGTGGTTTTTAGTATATTCACTGTGTTGTGTACACTTACCATCACAACAGTCCATTTTAGAACATTTTGACCCCCAAAATGAACCTCATAGCCATTAGCAATCATTCCCCATTTCCCTTCCCTCCAGTCCCTGGTAACCACTAACCTCCTTTCTATCTGTAAAGATTTTCTTATTCTGGACATTTCTTATAAATGGAATCACATAGTATGTGGCCTTTTGTTTCTGACTTTTTTCACTTACTTTAATGTTTGCCAGATTCATCCATGTTGCAGCATGTATCAGTACTTCGTTTCTTTTTATTGCCCAATAATTTTGTATTGTGTGGTTCTTCCCCACATTTTATTTATCCACGCATCTATCCATGTTGATGGACATTGGGTTGTTTCCACTTTTTGCTAAGAACATTAGTGTACAAGTTTTTGCTTAGACGTATGTGTTCATTTCTCTTGGGTATTTATCTAGGAGTAGAATCGCTGGGTTATATGTTAACTAGCAGACTGGTTTCCAAGGCAGCTTTTACCTTCCCCCTGGAAATATAAGAGGGTTCCCGTTTCTCCACATCCTCTCCAGTACTTGTAATCTGTGAAGTGGTATCTCACTGTGGCTTTGATTTGCATTTCCCTGATGGCCAATCATGTTGATCCCATTTATTTTTAGTGAAATAAATATCTGGTATTCTTTTTTTTTTTTTTTTTTTTTTTTTTTGCGGTACGCGGGCCTCTCACTGTCGTGGCCTCTCCCGTTGCGGAGCGCAGGCTCAGCGGCCATAGCTCACGGGCCCAGCTGCTCTGAGGCATGTGGGATCTTCCCGGACCGGGGCACGAACCCGCATCCCCTGCATCGGCAGGCAGACTCTCAACCACTGCGCCACCAGGGAAGCCCAATATCTGGTATTCTTATACAGCCAAGTAAAGCTAAAAATTAAAGATGCCTTCTGAAATCAATGTTTGTACAGCAAACAGCACAGCGGATCCAAGGGAACAGTATGCATTGTGCATCCTTGGCAGTTAAAGCACGTTCTGGCTTCTGAAAAGTGGTTCTTACAGTCCTGACTTAATAGATAAGAAATACTGTTTCTAGATGGGGGAGTTGATGGAATAATTAAATGTTTCCATGGTGAGGAGGTGGTGAGAATTTCTGTTGGTTAAATATGTTTCTCACCAAATAACGTAGTGGCAGTTACTTGTGTAAATTCACCAGTCGTCAGCGTTTGCCAGATTTGCCTGTCCTTGTCTTGTTTGTATACTTTTGTGTGTGTGTGGTGACTGAACTCTTTTACACATCAAAACACTTCTGAAGAGTCTAGCCCTGCCCCCTAAGAATAAATCCTTGCATTCTTCTGCTTATCCCCAGTAGCATGATCACACTTGAGAAATTTAACATAAAATTGATGATATCGTCTAATATAGAGTCCGTATTCAAACTTCTGCTATTCCTTAAACATATTTTATACCTGCATTTCAAAAAATTGGATCCGGGATCTAATCAAAAGTCCCATATTGCATTCAGTTACGTTTCTTTTAGTCTCTTAAACTAGAATACTTCTCCTGCCTTTTTGTTTATGGTGGGATTTTTTTAAAGAGCCCAGGCCAGTTTATTGGATAGTGGGCTCATTGGATTTGTTTTTCTATGATTAGATTGAGGCTGAACAGTCTTAGCAAGAATACACCTAGGTGTTGTTACTGAGTACCTACTATTACATCACCCCGGGAGTCATATAACGCCTGGCTGCCCGATTATATCAATAGGTGATGCTGAGTTTCATGATTTGATTAATGGTTCCCACCAGATCTCTTCATTAGGAAGGTATGCTTTTCCCTGTGGGATAATATGAGCGCTCGATGCTGATTATTCTGTTGCCGAACAGTGTTTTAGCATCCGTTGATGATCCTCGACTGAATCACATTGGGGGATACAAAATGGTAACGTTCTCATTCATCATTCTTTCTACATTTCTCCATCTGGCGTTCTTCTGTAGAGAAGAGCTTTTCCTTTGTATCCTCTTCTCTCTCTTCGTTTTCCTCTGAAAGGTAAAAAAATTTTTCCCAGTAGAAACGTTATGAGCATATTTATTTAACAGAACAAGAGAATGGTTAGATGGTTATTGCTTAGACTGGTTAAAAAAATGGGATCAAGATGGTCGTTACCCTCAGTTCCTGAGGATCACCTGGGTGTGAGTGGTGGTTATGGAAGACGAGGGAGGGGTAGCGTAGCAGGGAAGCAAGGCAGTTGACTAGAATAATAGGCCTTAATTTCATTAAAATGAATTAGAAATATTTTGTCAGAAGTGTTCTTTTTTTTTTTTTTCCTGGAAGAAGTTGCCAGTTATAAAACAAAACAAAAAATTTCCGTTCCGGGCCTCCCTGGTGGCGCAGTGGTTGAGAGTCCGCCTGCCGATGCAGGGGACACGGGTTCGTGCCCCGGTCCGGGAGGATCCCACATGCCGCGGAGCAGCTGGGCCCGTGAGCCATGGCCGCTGAGCCTGCGCGTCCGGAGCCTGTGCTCCGCAACGGGAGAGGCCACAACAGTGAGAGGCCCGCGTACCGCAAAAAAAAAAAAAAAAGTTCTGTCCCTGACCAGGTAATGGTCTTTCCGTATTATAAATATGGAAATTAGAAACTGTAGAAAGATTATAAAGTAGCAGAGGGGGAAAAAAGTGGAAATTCCAAGTTAACACAACCGTTATCTCTTTTGCATATTCTTAGAAAAAAGGAATATTTGTGACTGGGTGCCATTTCACAATTTTATAGTTTCTAACTTCAAAAGCCTTACAAATACACACACACACACACACACACAAACAAACTCAGGTTCATAGAGACAATGTACGAAGGCAGAGGTGAGAATTCGAAGCCAGTTCTTACAAACCTGTTTGACCCAAATGTGGTCCAGCAATGTTGCGAATGGATCACCCTGGCGGCCATTTTGAGCTTCGCAGCAAGGGTCCCTAAACTGTCATCTTCCTAGCTTCTTAGCGTGCTGCGTTTGGAAGGCGTTGGAAAGGGCAGAGGTTTTGCATCTGAGAGAACCTAGAACTGGGTAGTGTCCCTTGTGTCAAGTTTGAGGTCTCCTATGTTATTTGCATTTTGGATGTTGAACCCTCAGAGTAATCCTTGAAGAATGCATGTACATTTTACATCTAGAAAAGGGGAAACCCTGTTGAAGACTAGATGTTTGCAAAATGAATCTACCCTCCAACAAGGTGATCCAAAAAACTGCCTGACTGAGACCTTCCCTTAGAAACTCCATTATAGGAGATGCCACATTTCCTAGGCTCATATTTTTGTTGTAGGAGACATTTGAATGAATCAATAACAGTCTTTTTTTAAAAATCAGAACATTTATACATTTATACGTTTTATATTGATTTAGTACTTTGAATGTTAAAAACAAGAAATCTTATACTATGACTATCGCTGGAAGGAGTAAGATTGTAAATAATTATTTTCCTGGCATCTGTCTCAGAAAACCACCTGCATTTCATTGTCTGCCTGCAAGTTGTGCATTTGTATTTTTCACTCCACTGTGGGGATTGCAGGACTGTTTCTAGTCTTATTTTTGTTGAATGACTTTATGCAGGTTAAACCATCAGAATGCCTCATTGACTTGGAAAACTGTTCTATTTATCTAGACATCTAGACTGGTTTTAAGTGTTTATTAGCATTCATCTTTGCAGGAAGAAAATAGCTACTAAAGGATAAAAATTAGATTGACCATAATATTAATCGATAACACCCCTGACAATTTTTCTTGGTCTAACAATTGTTGGTTAACAAATTGATCAGGCTGAAATTTTGTGTATAAACGTCATTAGGGTAGTGGTGAGCTTAAAGAGACCTTGAAATACAATTTTCAGTGTAGAACAATGAATCTCCTATTTTTTTAATCTTTCCATGTTCCTGGGACACTTTTATTTTTTTGGAGTGTAATTGCTTTACAATGTTGTGTTAGTTTCTGCTGTACAACGAAGTGAATCAGCTATATGTGCATGTATATCCCCTCCCTCTTGGACCTCCCGAACACTTTTAAAATCTTGCACAGAATTTAAATGTAGCAAAGCTATAGCTGTAAAAGTTCAGTTTAACAGCATGGTGTTCTGCTGGTTAGTCATTGTTGCAAAGTCTCGCTAGCAGAGCCAGGAAGGAATTGAAAATGTAGATTTCTTCCTCCAAATGTTCGCTACACATTGCAAAGTGATGAAGACATTTTCATAGGTGCCAATGCCTTGGATTGCTGTTTCTGTTTTTGCTCAGGGCGTTAGTGGAACAGAGAAAGGATGGCTAATGAAACCAAGTTAGCTTTTTTTTTTTTTCACATCTTTATTGGAGTATAATTGCTTTACAATGGTGTGTTAGTTTCTGCTTTATAACAAAGTGAATCAGTTATACATACACATATGTTCCCATATCTCTTCCCTCTTGCGTCTCCCTCCCTCCCACCCCTCTAGGTGGTCACAAAGCACTGAGCTGATCTCCCTGTGCTATGCGGCTGCTTCCCACTAGCTATCTCTTTTACATTTGGTAGTGTATATATGTCCATGCCACTCTCTCACTTTGTCACAGCTTACCCTTCCCCCTCCCCATATCCTCAAGTCTGTTCTCTAGTAGGTCTGTGTCTTTATTCCTGTCTTGCCCCTAGGTTCTTCATGACATTTTTTTTTCTTAAATTCCATATATATGTGTTAGCATATGGTATTTGTCTTTCTCTTTCTGACTTACTTCACTTTGTATGACAGACTCTGTGTCCATCCACCTCATTACAAATAGCTCAATTTCGTTTCTTTTTATGGCTGAGTAATGTTCCATTGTATATATGTGCCACATCTTCTTTATCCATTCATCCGATGATGGACACTTAGGTTGTTTCCACGTCCTGGCTATTGTAAATAGAGCTGCAATGAACATTGTGGTACATGACTCCTTTTGAATTATGGTTTTCTCAGGGTATATGCCCAGTAGTGGGATTGCTGGGTCATATGGTGGTTCTATTTGTAGTTTTTTAAGGAACCTCCATGCTGTTCTCCATAGTGGCTGTACCAATTCACATTCCCACCAGCAGTGCAAGAGTGTTCCCTTTTCTCCACACCCTCTCCAGCATTTATTGTTTCTAGATTTTTTGATGATGGCCATTCTGACTGGTGTGCGATGATATCTCATTGTAGTTTTGATTTGCATATCTCTAATGATTAATGATGTTGAGCATTCTTTCAAGTTAACTTTGTCAGCGGTCCGGGCAGCTGAAGGGATACGGTTCCCTCCCAGCGCTGAACCTGCCTCACACTCACTGCGTCGCCTCTCCCTGTGGACAGAGCTTCCCGGTGGCTCACACAAAGGGAAGCCAGCGGGGCTGGGAGTGGTTCCAGGAGCACAGTACACTGGGAGAGCCGAAGATTTGGAGGAACTTATTTTATTTACTTATCGTTTATTTTACCTTTTCCTCCTGGGAAGTCTCTGATTGTGTTTGATCACAATCCTATCTTTTTGTGAAAGATTTAGATAGACCTTTTTGTTGATTTATCCAATTAGTAAGAATACAAGGGGACCTGCTGTTTAAAAGACTATCGTTCGTGGATTGATATGGAAGGATTGCCTTTTTCTTGGCGGTTTTGAGGTGGAATTCCTTGTGTGTGCATTTCTACAGGCACATACTCAGTTTAAGCCATTTTAAACAAATCTTGCTTGTGGTCATTTAGTGAACACGAAAACAAACCTAAAAACAAATCCAGCGACTTATAAAATCTCGAAGATACAGAAGAAAATGCATCCGTCCTTTCCTAGGGGTAATTGCTTCTGCAGCTGTTTCAAGGTGGGTTCTGTACGCCGGGGCTCCCGATTTCCGTTGGAGCAGATGGGGATCACTTATTAATCCACGGGGCTACAAGAATCATTTGTCAGTTGTAAATGTTACATAGACTGGAGTGCTTTCCTCAGCAATGTGTATGTTGCTAAGTTAAGGGAAAGCCTTGAGTTTTTCTTTGGGGGTGGAATCCTCCTAAGATAACCACACCCAGACAGATAAAACTCATTTTCTGGATCTACTCCTTGAAGAAGGAGAGTTTTTAAAATGCAAAATGGGTGGAAAGAGGACACATATAGTTTCTAAGCATCTAGAGTTTTACAACGAGAGAACTTTGTAGAACTGAAATACTTTGAAAATATTCCCGTTACATTTCTTTAACTGAAAATTTGATGCTTGAGAACTAATGGACACTCAGTAGGTATTTATTGAATGAGTTTAATTCTTAGGTCTTAAAAATAACCTGTTTCCTTAATAAAATGAGCAAGCTTAACCTGCAAGTAGACCATTGCCTCCTATTTAACCATTTTCTTTAGTATACTGTATTTTAACAGGGCTATAAATCCTACTTTTTTAACATTTCCCTTCTGTTCATTTTAAATGCTAATAATATACATAGGAACAGATTTTAGGAGTAATGTGTGGACTTTGTAAGAATTTATTCTTTAATTGCATTGGTTTGCCTGGTACTGGTATTTTTGGTAATGTTAAATAAAGCATTAATCACTGGAATATATGAGACTTGTTAAGACTTCCCTTTCAGATCCTTAGGGAACAGCTAATAGGTGTGTGTGTGAGTGTGTGTCTGTGTGTGTGTGTTCCTAGTAGAGGAGAAGCATTTCTTTTTTCTTACTACTGTGAAAGGGGGATAGTAAACACTGTTCATCTTCTCTTTCAGATTTTCATATTTTACCTAACACCTACAATGATGAAAATGAAATGTATCACTTCAGATAGTATTTGAAAAGTTCATGAGTTAATTGTATGTTAATTTCTTTTTGTTGTTGTTGGCCATGCCACATGGCTTGTGGGATCTTAGTTCCCTGACCAGGGATTGAACCCGGGCCCTCAGCAGTAAAAGTTCAGAGTCCTAACCACTGGACTTCCCGGGAATTCCAATTTCATATTAATTTCTATGTGGAAGGAAATCTTTGGGTCTGTAATGTATGAATGTGGATAGACTCACAATGAGGGAGAATCCAAGAGCCATTTATTATTTTCTTTTTCTTTTTTAAATTAATTTATTTACTTATTTATTTTAATTAATTAATTTATTTTATTTATTGATTTTTGGCTGCGTTGGGTCTTCGTTGCTGCGTGGGCTTTCTCTAGTTGTGGTGAGCGGGGCCTCCTCTTCATTGCGGTGCACGTGGCTTCTCTTGCTGCGGAGCATAGGCTCTAGGCCCGTGGGCTTCAGTAGTTGTGGCTCGCGGGCTCTAGAGCGCAGGCTCAGTAGTTGTGGCGCACAGGCTTAGTCGCTCCGTGGCATATGGGATCTTCCCGGACCAGGGCTTGAACCCGGGTCCCCTGCACTGGCAGGCGGATTCTTAACCACTGCGCCATCAGGGAAGCCCAATGTTATCTTTTTAAAAGAAAGGTAGAGATAGAGAAGGAGATGGGAACAGTGACCTTGAAGCCGAGAGTGTTTTAGTGTGGTTTCTATTCCTCATGAGGTCTGTGACCTTGGACAAATAGCGTTCTTTCAGGGCTGGGTTCTCAGCAGTGTAATGGAGAGACTGTTCTGGATGGTCTCGAAGATGAACACGTCAAGCTCTAATGTTTCATAATCGTATTCTGTCTCCCTCCTTCTTAAAGATATTATAATATTAGATACTTTAAAAATACTCAGAACACTCCCTCCCTTCTGGCATAAGAATTTTAAATTTATATGTATTCAATATATTTAATCCATAATTTGTGATTCATAAGCATATGGATTTTTATTGGGTTGCAGTTAGCTTGAAAACACTCCCATTTTGCATTCACTTATAGAATTTCCTGTGTTTCCATGTCATTTTAAAAAATACATTACAGCTAACGAAGTAATTCTTTTTATTTGCCAGGGAACACACTGACAGCTGATTTCCATTCTGCAGGGAGTGTCTTTGTTTCTGTGACCTTCTTCTCTTATTTCCTGAGGATAAACTTCCCGGTTTCACGAATGGTAGAAACAGCAAATGTTTTGTCATCAAGATATGGATTTGAATCCTCGGTCTGCCACTTACCCAAGATAAGTGGCTTACCTTGTGAGCCTTCCTCTACAAATTGGTGGTTAAGGGCGTGCTTTCACAAGCGATGCTAATTTCGATGCCGCTGGGAACAAATAAGTGTTCAGATTTTACTGCCATGTCACTGATACTGGTAGAGTTTACTTAGACAGGTGAAGGATGGCATCTTAAGTTTGCTTTGGTTTTTGCATTCTTTTACTTGATTAGAGCAGGTGAATATATTTCCATGTGTTGATTTACTGATTTAGTTTCATGTTACGAACGGTATTCTTTGCCCATTTTATCTATTGGGGTCTTATTATATGCTTCTAAACTCACGGTTTCTATTTTCACATCTGTGGGCAGTCCCTCGGCAAACAATTTTTTCTAATTTTTTTGGTGAGTTGAGTTGCTGGAAGTGTCTTCTCTTAGAAGTTTCCTACACATAAGGATTGGGTTTACAGGCCAAGCCCCCAATCCTGAACTTAACCCTTTGTTATCTAATGATACCATGGATTTTTAAGTCTTGGGTTTTGTGGTTAATGCATTCTTTGTGAGGTTGGGACCTGATTTCCTGTGGCTCCTTTTCTCCACATACGTTTTGTTTCTTTAA
The DNA here is from genome assembly GCF_963924675.1 of Phocoena phocoena. NCBI lineage: Eukaryota > Metazoa > Chordata > Mammalia > Artiodactyla > Phocoenidae > Phocoena > Phocoena phocoena. Next base: position 14,681,287 of record NC_089230.1, on the reverse strand, counting down.
CAAACTCTTACATAGTGCTTATTACGTCCCAGGGGTTGTTTCAGGAACTTTACAAATATTAACTCATGTAATCCTTTCAACAACCTTTTGAGATGTAGGTACTATTAGATCCATTTTACAGATGAGGAAACTGAGGCACAGGCTGACAGGTGAAGCAGCTTTAACTAAGGTCACCCAGCTCCAGGAAGCAGAGCCTGAGTAGAATCCTGGAGGTTGGCTCTTCACTCCTCTGGGCTGACTCTAATGGATGGTGCTGGGTTTTTCCCTTTAGGCCTTGGGCTGCTCATAACCCGGATTTGGTTCTCATAGGCTCATCCCTCATGTTTGCAGGGCCCAGGACAAGAATACAAATGAAGACACATGTACTACATGTCAAAATATTTTAAAACTATTAATCAAGCTAACACATTGTTAAATGAAATGCTATTGTCTTATCTTGAAAAACATACCTTCATAATGACCTAGAAGGCCAGATCTGAGTTTAGAACTCTTAGACCCCTAGACCTTCCCTACCAGAAAGGAGGCAGGCTGGAGGGAGGGCCAGCCTCCAGTTTGCCTTCTTCCCACTCCTGGTTGCCCCTGAGAGGCCTTCAGCACATGGATGTGATTAACCAGCCCACTGTCCAAGCTTTGTCCCTACCCCCCAAACTCCATCATAACAAACAGCCTTTGGCAGGCCCCTGGCCTTGGGGTGCCCTGGGAACTCCACAGTCTTGGGTCCCCGGGTGGGTGGGATGGCAACTTCAGGTAGGTTTGCCCTCTTGCTTCCTGTAGGGGAGGGAAGGGCCAGAGGACCGCCAGAATGGACTGTGCAAAGTGAGAGGCTCTTTGGCCTGGGTCTAATGGTGTTATCGCTCGTAGGGATTCTTTGATGTAATTGCTTTTTCCTTTTTGCCTCTTGTCTGTTGACTAGGTTTGTTCCCTGCTGTCTACCTCCAGTTTCTGTTCAAGCTAGTCACACTTGAATTCAATAACTATTTACCTAAAGCGTATTATGTGTAAGGTGCTGGGTGTGTCCGCCATCCTCACGGAGTAGATTTTTTAATCTTAGCTTAGCCCTTGAAACTTCCCACAGCATAGCCTGCATTGTATAAAAATTCAGAGGTGACTGGTGAAGAACGTTGAGAATTTCTTCCTGATCAGCTCAGGGCGGAGCCTTTAAGGAAGAGGGTAGTAGGAAATCATGGCAAGGCAGAGGCTCTTAGATAAGGAGGCTGGGCCTCTGTAGTTGATGGCAGGGAATTACGGTTAGGAACTAAAGGAGACTGGAGTGACAGATTGAGTTAGAGAACTAACCAGAGTCAGGGAGATCAGCTTTTAGGATATTGCGTTAAATCAGACATTGATTCAATGAAACGTTGAAGCCTGAGCTAGGGCAGAGGTCAAGGAATGGGTGTAGACAGCGCTGAAGACATAAGAAATGATGGCAGCTGGTGGAATGGCACTTGGGGATGAAAGAGAAGCAGAAAAGCCCCAGGTGATCCCCAAGTGTCTAGGCTCTTGCATCTGAGATGTTATTCCTCTCCTAGAGAGTAGTGTCGAGAAAAGACGTGAATGAACTGTTGGCTAGCAAAACAGAGGGAAGGGGTGACAAGAGCATGATTTGTCATTTGTGTAATACTAACAGCTAACATTAATTGAGTGTGTACTACGTGTCAGGTGTTGTCTTAAGTGCTTTGTACAAGTAAACTTGTAAATCCTCTTTCTACCAATGAGGAAACAGGCACTGTGTAGAGATTAAGGAACCATGCAGCTGGGGTCTCTTGTCAGGCATAGACATTCTGGCTCAGAGAATGTGTGTGTGTGTGAGAGAGAAATTCAGTATAAAGACCAAAAGCCCAGGGTTTTAAGCAGTGAACAGGGACAAGTTTTTTTTTTCAAAACTTAGGAACTGTCACTGACATAACCCAGCCTCAAGTCTGGGAGTCCTTCTTTTTCCATTGGCAGGTCCTGCTGGCTTCATGTCCATTATTTCAGGTTGATCCTTCCTGTCCCCAGGGTCTCCTCCCTGCTTCTAGCTCTGCACTGGATGAAGTAGCAGTCTCCCTGCCTCTATTCTTGGCCTCCTTCTTTCCATTGTCCACTGGGCAGCCAGATTGATGGTCTGAGGGTTTTTTTTAAACATCTTTATTGGAGTATAATTGCTTTACAATGTGTGTTAGTTTCTGCTCTATAACATAGTGAATCAGCTATACGTATACATATATCCCCATATCTCCTTCCTTTTGCGCCTCCCTCCCTCCCTCCCTCCCTCCCTATCCCACCCCTCCAGGCGGTCACAAAGTACCGAGCTGATCTCGCTGTGCTGTGCGGCTGCATCCCACTAGCTATCTATTTTACATTTGGTAGTGTATATATTGTCCATGCCACTGTCTCGCTTTGTCACAGCTTACCCTTCCCCCTCCCCATATCCTCAAGTCCATGCTCTATGTCTGCATCTTTATTCCTGTCCTGCGGTTTGAGGGGGTTTTAGGTTTGTTTGCTCATGGTCCACTTACATCCAGTGAAGCCTACAAACCTTAAGTGTACAGCTTGATACCTTCTTACAAAATGAACACACGTGTGTAAAGAGCTTCCACGTCAGTTTGTAGACCATTCCCAGTGTCCCAGAGACCTCCCTGTGGCCCCTTCTAGTGATTACTTCCTGCTGTGGACAGACTGCCTCCTCCTAAAATTCACGTGTTGAAGGCCTGACCCACAGTGCGACTGTATTTGGAGGTAATTAAGGCTAAATGAGGTCATAGAGTAGGGCCTGAAAGGATTTTTGTCGTTATAAGGAGAGATACCAGGGAGTGCTCTCCCTTCGCCGTGTGAGCGCATGGTGAGAAGGTGGCCATCTACAAGCTAAGAAGCAGGCCCTCACCAGAAATCAAATTGGCTAAGACCTTTATCTTAGACTTCCCAGCCTCCAAAACCATGAGAAATAAATTTCTGTTGTTTAAACCACCCAGTCTGTGGTATTTTGTTATAGCATCTCAAGAAGACTCATACAATTGACTTTGGAGGGTGAACTTAGAAGGTCAGTCAGGAGACTGCAGTGCAAGATGTGAGTGTGTAGTGGTCTAAGTTATGAGATTCTGTGACCTTAAGAATAATTATTGTGGGACTTCCCTGGTGGCTCAGTGGTTGAGAATCCACCTGCCAATGCAAGAGACATGGGTTCCAACCCTGGTCCAGGAAGATCCCACATGCTGTGGAGCAACTAAGCCCGTGCGCCACAACTACTGAGCCTGTGCTCTAGAGCCCACGAGCCACAACTACTGAGCCCACGAACCACAACTACTGAAGGCCACGTGCCTAGATCCCCTGCTCCACAACAAAAGAAGCCACCGCCATGAGAAGCCCGCGCACCACAACCAAGAGTCGCCCCCACTCGCCCCAACTAGAGAAAGCCCGCGTGCAAAAACGAAGACCCAACACAACTAAAAATAAATAAATAAAATAAATAAATTTATATTAAAGAAAGAATAATTACTGTGAAGAACATAATTTATGAAGCAACAGAGTGGGGAGTCTACTGAGTTCAAGTAATACTATTCCATCATAAAAACTTACATATTAAAGCAAAATGTCATCCCCTATTTCCCAGAGGCAATAACTAGAGACAGTTTTATAGGATATTTGCTAACCTAATTGATATAAAAACTTTTCAATCTCAAAACAATTCCCCATTATTATATGAATGGATACCAAATAATTTCCCATCCTGGCAGTGATTCACATTATTGTTTGCTATTGAACTATTTTTTCCTTGCCAGGAGGTAATAGTACCCATCAGAGAAAACTGCATTTCATTTTCTGTGTGTGTCTTTTTCAAACTACTGATTACCAGAAAGCTTCTGATCCTCAATGGAGAGTTTATGGAAAAGGTGAAAAGGGGATTTTTTTAGAAGAACAATGCACAAGTTTGAGACAAATGAGTATTAAGACAATCAAAAGGTTTTTTTTGTTTGTTTTTTGATTTTTGTTTTGTTTTTTTTTGCGGTACGCGGGCCTCTCACTGTTGTGGCCTCTCCCGTTGCGGAGCACAGGCTCCGGACGCGCAGGCCCAGCGGCCATGGCTCACGGACCCAGACTCTCTGTGGCATGTGGGATCTTCCCGGACCGGGGCACGAACCCGCGTCCCCTGCATCGGCAGGCGGACTCTCAACCACTGCGCCACCAGGGAAGCCCAAAAGGTTTTTTTTTATATTAACTTCTCCAGTAGCAATTTACTCTTTTTTAGGGAAAAAAAAAAAAAAAAGTTTCATGCCAAAAGGGAGGAGTTGATTACGTAAAGAAAGCAGAAAAATATTCAAAGTATTACTGTTTACTGTTTGGGTGAGTTGTAGAGGGAAAGGGAAATTGTTTGGACAGTCTATATGGTGAAGAAAGCCATATATATTTTCCAGTTTCTAGTACTTTTTTTTTTTTTTTTTTTTTTCTGTACGCGGGCCTCTCACTGTTGCGGCCTCTCCCGTTGCGGAGCACAGGCTCCGGACGCACAGGCTCAGCGGCCATGGCTCACGGGCCCAGCCGCTCCACGGCCTGTGGGATCTTCCTGGACCAGGGTTGGAACTGCGGGATCTCTGTCATCCTGAGTTATAACTTCCGCGAGCCACAACTACTGAGCCCATGTGCTGCAACTACTGGGCCCGCGTGCAACAAGAGAAGCCACCACAGTGAGAAGCCTGCGCACCGCAACGAAGAATAGTCCCCGCACGTTGCAACTAGAGAAAGCCTGCACGCAGCACCGAAGACCCAATGCAGCCAAAAGTAAAAATAAATGAAATAAATAAATTTACAAAGTAAAGGCTGAGAGATGCTTAACTTGCAGAGACGTTAGTTGTGACTCTTTATTCCTTAGGGAACACGATGACTAGCGTGTTTAGGGTTTGCGTCAGTTTGGGTTTGGTTTTGCTTTGTCTGGTTTGAAGATGCTTTTATTTGTCCAGGAGGCATGGCTTGGGAAGAGGCATCTGAACAAGATGGTTTGGAAGCCTACCATTGAGACCGAAGAAGTGTATGGACCAGCATCAACCTGTTCTTAGAATAGTCACTGTTTCTTTTCTTTTCTTTTCTTTTCTTTTTTATGCGGTACGCGGGCCTCTCACCGCTGCGGCCCCTCCTGCTGCGGATCACAGGCTCCGGACGCGCAGGCTCAGCGGCCATGGCTCACGGGCCCAGCCGCTTTGCAGCATGTGGGATCTTCCCGGACCGGGGCACGAACCCGTGTCCCCTGCATCGGCAGGTGGACTCTCAACCACTGCGCCACCAAGGAAACCCCTGTCTTTACTTTTTTAATCGAAGTATGGTTGATTTACAATGTTGTGTTAGTTTCTGGTGTACAGCAAAGTGAATCAGTAATATATACATATTTTTTTCATATTCTTTTCCATTATGGTCTGTTACAGGATATTGAGTATATATAGTTCCCTGTGCTATACAGTAGGACCTTGTTGTTTATCTGTTTTATATATAGTAGTGTATATCTGCTAATTTATCCCTCACCTCTTGTTTTCCTTTTGAGAGCTGGGTTCCAGTCTCTGCCAGTGACCGAATCCGGTATCCCCACTCACCAATGATCAGTTTCCTTTGTCAATATTATACCCCCCGGGTCCCATTCCCAGAGATGCCGGCCTAATTGAGTTGGGGTGTGGCCACAATGACAACTCTGCATAGTATTATCACCATTGTATAGGTGAAGAAGCAGAGGCTCAGAGGATGGCAAATGTGCTCAAAACTCTTACAACTAATAAGCAACGGCTCTGGGCACCCCTCCCCATCTGCCTGCTTGTGATGCCCGCTTTTCATTTGCTGCACTGTGCTATGTGGATCCAGAGAAGCTTTGTAGCATTTCTACCGGTTAAGGAAGGGTTCTGCCATTAACTGCCTTTGTGAATCCGTGGGCCTAGACAAAGGCCTTGTTTTAGTCCGACCAGACTTACTGATAAACAGTAGCCATGCTGCAGTTGCTGCAGGACTGGATCACGTCACTTCTTCTGGTATGCAGCAGGCCATTGGAATTCCGGGGAGTACAGGGCTAAGTACACACGTCAGAGAAACCCATTTCAATTTATCATTTTAATTCTGCTGTTAACCATCACAGACCCTAAATGGATTCCTCCAGAATGGCATCTTCAAGCCCATTATCAGAGCTAAATGTTTAATAGCTTTGTTAAATAATCCATGCCACGGAGTATAGGAAACTTTCTTTAGTGTTTTTCACATAGAAGGAGGCATTTCTGGACGTCCCTGGGGATGGCTTAACATAGCTCTCACTGGCCGCTGGCTGGCCCCCTCCCCTTCCTTCCTTGCTGGGTTGCCTTCTCTCCTAAAAGCTTCAGGCAGGAGAGGTTCTAGCAGTGAAACCTCCTGCTTAGCAGGCTTCAAAAAGAAGCAGATGTGAGGCAGACATTTAATCAATCAAAAAGCAGTTTCGAATTCAGGCCAGGAAGCAATAGATGCTTTTTAGCAAACGCAGCGCGGCTCTTTGTGGAGTAGCAATTGGCAGGTTTGCTATTCTGTATCTTAGCTTTTCCAGTGATTGTGCTAGAAATATTTAGGGTAGAACATTATAGGATAGCAATTGTTGATTCTAAATCATATTATCTTAGATGGGCCATCTTTGCAAATTAAGTTCATTTTACCGAAAATAAGACAAGACCTTTGCCTGTTTTCTTTTTCAGTCAAATGGATCACAAGCTTAGAACTGAAGTAGCAACAAGATGACCAATATGTTCTCTCTAACTGGATTTTTTTTTTTAAATCAGCAGTCATTTTAAGCAATGTGGTTCAAAAGCAGTATGACCACTAAATTTGCATACTGATAGAGTATGCTGTTTAACTTTGACAGTGGTCTCAATTATATTCCTAATTAAATGGTATGTCGCTGGGAGTTCCTGGTGCTTTCACTGCTGAGGGCTTGGGTTCAATCCCTGGTCGGGGAACTAAGATCCTGCAAGCCGCGCGGTGTGGCCAAAAAAAAAAAGTATGTTGTGTTGGGCGAAATTTGGAGTAAACATCTGTTCCATCTCTCTCTACCACAATAACATGGTGTAGAAGTACCTGCCAAAGGAGGTGATGCATGCTCCCTTGGGCTACTTAAACGAGCAAATAAACATCTCAGAATAGGAGAAGAGCTTCTTTTGTGGTTTTTTTTGGTGGTACGCGGGCCTCTCACTGCCGTGGCCTCTCCCGTTGCGGAGCACAGGCTCCGGACGCGCAGGCTCAGCAGCCATACCTCACGCTCCGCGGCATGTGGTATCCTTGCGGACCGGGATATGAACCCTCGTCCCCTGCATCGGCAGGCGGACTCTCAACCACTGCGCCACCAGGGTAGCCCTAAGGAGAGCTTCTTTTAAGAGACTTTCTTGTGTTTCCCCTTTTCTCATCTCTGCCTTGTCTCCTATAACCAGGTAATGATGAGCCTCTACCACTGGACCCGTACTCAATCCCAGATGTGCGTCTTGTATTGGCGATTGGAGTTTATTGTGCAAAGTTTGGGCACTGTGTATTTTTGGGACTCCCTCCGTGGTGAAGTTTCTGACGCTTGTGTCTTAGGGACAAGTCCTTCATCAGAAGGAGTAGTATTAGGGCATTCCCTGGCAGTTCAGTGGTTAGGGCTTCTCGCTTTCACTGTGGAGGGCTTGAGTTCAATCCCTGGTCGGGGAACTAAGATCCCACAAGCCGTGGGGCGTGGCCAAAAAGAAGTAATATTAGCATCAATAATTTTTTGAACCTTAAAATCTAAACTTTACTTGAGATAACGCTGGTTTCCTCCTTTGTCAAAATTGTTTATCTGTCAGGCTTAGACACTATTTAGCCTTCCTATGGCATGTGGTGGACTTCAGAACATTTTGTATTATCGAATTCCTAAGCAAGGATGTGACGTAATTATTTTACTACTGAACGCACATCCTTTGAAAGAAGCAGCCATTTACCAAGAGAGTAATTCCCGGAATATGACATGGTGTGTAAGGATTAGGTGGGAATTGGGATCATGACTTCTAAATCTACAAGAATGAAACTCTGGTGCAAGGGCTCAAAAGGAACTAGACATGTGACAATTGTCAGAAGAGTTTCAAAACACCAATCTTATGTTTTTAGGCTACTCATTTTTATCGTTCTCTTCACAGTAGTATTTTTCTTACTTTGCATTTGGGATTTGTGGAGGCAGTTGCTTTGCCCTGTACATCTTATAGGTGCAACAGATCAAAAGGGAAGAAAGTAACTTGACATTCGTGCTCTGTCATAACACGAGAATATAAGCTTTCCGGGTCTGTATCCTGAGATGTCTAACTTGACAAGATCTGTAGAGCCTCATCCCACTGGGGCCACAGTCAAATAACCAACCAACAGATGGTAGGTGCTCACTTTTCTGTAAAACCGGGAACTTCAGCAGGTTTGGGAGCTTACGGAGTAACCCGAGTGGAACGTGTTCCCTGTCCTAACACAAGAATCTTTTGAGTTGGGCTGCTTATGCTGTCTTTTCCCCCAGTTGGACACCTCAGTTCAGCCATAGTTCACTCAAGTAAGACGGATTGTATCATTGATCCAACATAATAGAAGTAGGATTGTGTTTTCTTAGTTCAGGACAAGTTGGTGGAGGGAAAAAAAAACAGTTCTTCAAGTTCAATGCTTAGAGTTCATTCCTGATTCTAGGAGGCTGAGGACTGGCTGGTTCTTAACGAGTGTTAGCACTACCCCCTGAGGAGAGATGGCACACGTGGGTGTGCTGTGGGGACCATCAGGGAAGCCTCATGTCCTAATTCCTCTGCATAGTTTCCACATAGAGGAGGACGCTGGTGATTCAGAGACTTGGCCTAGGATTCCCAGGTTTCTTTCTTTCTTTTTTTTTCACATTGCATTTAACAACTTCACTGAGAAATAATGGACGTGTACAGTTTGATAAATGTCGACGTACATCTACATCTGTCTAACCATCGTCACCATCAAGATAGTGAGCACATCAAACACATCCCCAAATTGCATGCCTCTTTGTAATCTCCCCCTCCTTTCTGTAACTTCTGATCTTCTTTCTGTTACTGTGATCAGTTTGGATTTTCTAGAAATGTATATAAATGGAATATACCACATGTATAGTTTTCTCTTGCTTTTTTCACTCAGCATAATTATTTTAAAATTAATCTATGTTGGGACTTCCCTGATGGTCCAGTGGTTAAGACTTCGCCTTCCAGTGTAGGGGGTGCAGGTTTGATCCCTGGTTGGGGAGCTAAGATCACACATGCCTCCAGGCCAAAAAACCAAAACACAAAACAGAGACGACATTGTAACAAATTCAGTAAAGACTTTAAAAATGGTCTACATGAAAAAAAAAAAAAACTTAAGAAAAAGTAAATAAAATAAAATTAATCCATGTTGTTCAGTTTGGAAGTTTTTTGTTTTTTTTAATTTATTAAATTTATTTATTTTTGGCTGCGTCGGGTCTTTGATGCTGCACGCGGGCTTTCTCTAGTTGCAGGCAAGCAGAGGTTACTCTTTATTGCGGTGCACAGGCTTCTCATTGTGGTGGCTTCTCTTTTTGTTTTTTTTTTGTGTGTGTGTGGTACGCGGGCCTCTCACTGCTGTGGCCTCTCCCGTTGCGGAGCACAGGCTCCGGACGCACAGGCTCAGCGGCCATGGCTCATGGGCTCAGCCACTCCGTGGCATGTGGGATCTTTCCGGACCGGGGCACGAACCCGCGTCCCCTGCATCGGCAGGTGGACTCTCAACCACTGCGCCACCAGGGAAGCCCGCGGTGGCTTCTCTTATTGGGGAGCACGGGCTCTAGGCGTGTGGGCTTCAGTAGTTGTGGCTCGCAGGCTCTGGAGCGCAGGATCAGTAGTTGTGGCTCACGGGCTTAGTTGCTCTGTGACATGTGGGATCTTCCCTGTCCAGGGCTCGAACCCATGTCCCCTGCATTGGCAGGCGGATTCTTAACCACTCTGCCACCAGGGAAGCTCCGAGTTTGGAAGTTTTTTTAACAAGTTGCACATATACCGACAATATAACCTAGGTATATAAATATATAAATACCTAGGAAATACACCTAGGTATTTATCCAGGAGGAATGAAAGCATGTATCTAAACAAAGACTTGTACACGAATGTTCACACAGCTTTATTTGCAAGTGGACATAGGATTTTCCAGGATCATTTGTTGAGAAGACTCTCCTTTCTCCATTAAGTTGCCTCCATTGTCAAAGATTAGAAGTGTATCTGTGTGTGTCTATTTCTGGGCAATTTATTCTGTTCCCATGATGTGTTTGTCTATTCTTTCACCGGTACCATACTGTCTTTTGATTACTGTAGTTTTATATTAAGTTAGGTAGTATTAGTCCTCTGACTTAGCTGTCCACACAGGTTTCTTAAGTTGTGTTTATCAAGCATCTCTCTGTCCTAAGTATGATACAGACCTCAATTGTGTGAGGACTCCAAACAATACAGGTAGGCATTTCACGTAATGGAATTGTGGTGACCTATCTTCACTCAGTGAATTGCTATCTTGGGTCGGTGGTGCTTTTCATTTCCTTCATCTCAAGCAGAGATCTTATAAATTCCCTTTGCTTGAAATCAGCATGGCTGATCTCCTACCTCACCAGATTTAGAGCTCTTTGTTTTCTTTTACATACTTTCCCAGAGAACCCAGGAGTTTTAATACTTTTTAAAACAACTATAACGTTTTAATGTAGGGGAATATTTGACTGAAATGTCGTGTGTTAAAACATATTGCATTTATCTTGGTGTCTTTACTTATGGTAGATGTTAATGGATGTGGTTCAAAAAGGGTTCTGTGGGCAAGTCACTTGAGAAAATGCTGTAATGATTTGTTCCTTAGAGGTTCAGAATGCACATTCAGGAGTCTCTAAATTCTAATTAAATCTGCTTAACTGTCTAGGTCAGAGTTTTGCAAGCTGATTTTGAGCCCAGAACGCTTCTGAGAGAAGCCTGGTAATACACAGGTGTTGATATACCTGGTATACTGATATTCTTGGATACCAGTTTGAAAAATGCTGATCTTTGAGATTTAGAGGCCTAAATTGTAGACACCATTCCTCATAAAATGACTTCACCTGTAGTGGCCAAGTCCCTTGGGATTTAAATAAATAATATGGGAGATATTACTTTCTAAGACACTCAACAATTTGAATATTTGAGTAGAAACATTCAATTGAATTGAAATTTAATTTCGCAGGCTAAAAGCAAACTAGGGACTTTAATGGACATCTCCTAGTTTTCATTCTTTCTCATTTCTAGGGGTGAGCCTGTGTTATTCCTCCTAAAACTATACTAAGTAATTTTCACAAATTTTACTGAAAACTACGAGAAACAGGAAAATTAGCGATTTGTAGACAATGACCAGAGACTGTCTATCTGGTATGTACACCCTTCACCAAGTGGCATTTAAGGGCCCTCATGTGCTGTGCAGATAATGTTCCAGAAACTTTCCATAAATAGGGAGCAATGCAATTTCAAAAGCAAAATAAGATTAATCTTTGTATTCTGAACATCAGAATTTTTTCCACTTTGATTAAATTAAATTAATAAAATAAACAGCAGCACGACAAAACTGCTCTCCGCCAATTAGGTATAAACTTGGTTAAATGTGGCTTTCTGGCCAATATTTTTACTTCTGGCTGTGGGTTGGAGGATGTTGTCTAGTTGAACAGCACTGTAGACTCACAGTCAGATTTCTAAGTAAAGACCAGCAGGATAAATTGGTAGCATGTGCAGGGTCAGACAGCTGGACCACTGTTTTCATTGGGTGGGGCTGGAAGGAAGGGGGCCACACTGACTCTGGGTGATGGTGATGAGATGCCGCCCCCTTTTCTGGTCCTTCAAATGAACTCACTCATATTTAAAGCAAAGTTACCAGCCAGTAAGGGCGTATTTTTGTTTGTCGGTTTTGTTTGCTGAATATACGAGTGGAAAAAAGTAGCATGAAATTAAAAATAAACAGAGGTTTTCTTTAAAGATCAGAGGCTTCAGGGCACCAGGATTTTAAGAGGTGGGACAGCTGCCACACTGACAGGAGGGTCTGTCCTCCTTTTCGGGAGGAAAGCTGGCATCAGAAAGAGATCTCTAAAGGCCAGTTTCTTGGAGACAAGGACTTCTCCGTTTTAGAGGTCGCTAGAAGCACCCCTGACCTGGGGTACATGCTCTTCTCAATTTCATGTGGTTTGAGAGAGCTTTTGGCCCGATGTTTTGACAATACCTCTGAAACTTGATAAGTAGTTCATATTCTCTCTCTTTGAAAAGCTTTGCAAGTTAAAAGTTCTCATTTTTCTTTTATAGATTGCCTTAAATCTTTTTTTAAATTCATAGACTAGAAATATATCTTAATATTTAAGAATTGCCTTAGCCCTGCTTACTGTATATCTTGAGCTAATTAGAAATTAGATGATACCAAGGGGTGAAACATTTTACTGTTTAAAATATAAAACTTTTGAAATTTTCTCGACTGCACTGAGGTTTTCTTGAGTCTACAGATTTTATTGGCTATACCCCAAAATTTAACTCTGTGAGAAGGTTCACTAAAGAAAATGTTATTTTTTCTTTTAATTCTGGAAGATTTCAAAATGTATACAAGAGTAGAGAACAGCAACAAGTACCCGTCCCCTAGCTTCAGCTGTAATCAACATTTTGCCAGTCTTATTTTGTCTAATTTTTAAATTTTATTTTCCTATTTTAAAACAAATACAAGATATGTCGTCTATAGCTCCATTATTATATATCTCTAACAGTTGAGGACTTTTTTTTAAAAATAAATTTATTTATTTTTGGCTGCGTTGGGTCGTCGTTGCTGCATGCAGGCTTTCTCTAGTTGTGGCGAGCGGGGGCTACTCTTCCTTGCGGTGGACGTGCTTCTCATTGTGGTGGCTTCTCTTGTTGCAGAGCATGGGCTCTAGGTGCATGGGCTTCAGTAGCTGTGGCTCGCCGGGTCTAGAGCACAGGCTCAGTAGTTGTGGTGCACGGACTTAGCTGCTCTGCAGCCTGTGGGATCTTCCCAGACCAGGGCTCGAACCCGTGTGCCCGCCATTGGCAGGCAGATTCTTAACCACTGCGCCACCACGGAAGTCCCCCAGTTGAGGGCTTTATAAAAACCTAACCACGTTATTGTCACTCTTTATAGAATTAACAATAATTTTTTAGAATCTTAAAGAAAATCTTTAAAAAATTATTTTAACAACTGATGTTTTCATACGGTTTTATTTCTGCATCTCAGAGGAGACGTGTCCTTGTGGTAGAGAGGTTTCATATCAAGACACAGCATCTTAAAGCTAACTTGTTGGAAAGCATGGCTGTGTAGGGGAAGGCACAGAGGGATTAAAGAATTCAATCCAGTTTGCTCACAACAGTTAGGGCTGTTGCCCCTCTAAAATTCTTATAAACACGGACTGCTGATGGAGTCATCAGTTTCTGCCTTTAGCCTCTTATTTTCAGCCTATTTCTAGAAATTTTAAAATACATTGGAAAATGCTTTGTGTGCCTGTGTTTAAATAAAAGGGGGAATGAAATACTTTCACCATGGTCCTCATGTTTGCTGTTTGGACAGCATGGCTCTAGAGTGAATATACTGTTTGGAGCTGTGGCTATTGAATGTAGTGAGTCTTCAGCCAAAAGGATGGTCAGCGTTTTAGTCGGTGTTGATGGATGGGCTCACTCACAGCTCCCACGCAGCTCTGGGTGTGGAGGTGTGGATGCATGGCATGTCATTTACAGCCCCATTCCCACAGCAGCATAAGTTGCTTTTGCTACCTGAGGGTCAAACCAAGCAGGAATCCTAGGCAGAAAAGGCTACCTCTCTCCAGCCATTGTTTTCTCTTCTTGTGACCAAGCAAGGCTACAGCCATTTTACTGTAGGGCTGCCTGAGTCTTGCGCTACAACCCTGTTCGAGTGCCCGTGAGTGGGTGTAGTGAGATGCGGTCCCTGTACACAGATGTCTCATTTTGTTGGATTTCTTATCATCTCACATCTAATGCTGCCTCCTTCCAAACCCTCCTTGCGGCGAGGGTTGTCGGGGGGAGTAAATCAGGAGTTTGGGATTAACATACACACACTACCAACAAGGACCTACTGTATAGCACAGGGAGTTCGACTCGATATTCTGTGATAACCTATATGAGAAAAGAATCTGAAAAAGCTGTATGAGAAAAGAATCTGAAAATGGAATCACTTTGCTGTACACCTGAAACTAACACAACATTGTAAATCAGCTATAATCCAATCACATTAAAAAAAAAAAAAAGAAAGAAAGAAACCTTCTTTAACACAAACATGAGGACAATTTTTAAAAGGCATCCTTAGTGTGATATGAGGGCTGGAAAAATACTGGAGTACAAGCTTTGCCTTGATTTGATCAAGTGGACAGACATAAAATGGCTTCTGAGAGCTTTTCCATTTAGAGAGAGAACTTTCCCAAATATTTCATTTGAATCTCAACCAGCCTGAAAATAGAGATGGTATTAGTTTCAATTTATAATTGGGAAAATGAGCTCAGAGATAAGGTTCCATGGCTGACAGGAGCCTGACTGTGCTCTGTCTGCTGTTTCCCCTGTACCTTATAGGGTTAAGAAAAGAACAAAGAAAAGAAAAAACTCAGGTGGCTCCCCTCCATTTAGACCTTTGTATAAACTGCATTGCTTCTCTTCTCCCACCCAGACCATTAGAAAATTAGAAGAAGTCTAATTAGGAGTCTTTACACCAGATGTTCTATTGGGTGCAGAGCTTGGAGGCAACAGGAAGGAAGTCTTGGAGGTTTCATTTTAGAGGGGAAATGGGCACAGGACAATTCATTCCCATTAGATCGCAGTTGTTGACCAAATGGTAGAACAAGAACTGCTAAAACTTACTTAGTAGTTGACTTATTAGCCACTTAACATGTGTGGGGTGAAACTGCAGTTATTCATTACGGTAGGTGAAAATGAATTCTTACCCCAGCTTACAGAAAAAGAGAGGAGGCTGTGAGAAGCTAAATAATGTTCCCAAGGCCAAAGATCAAGTAGATGGCAGATCAGACCCTGCTCTCCCAGCCACCTCCTGTTTGCTGACCTGGAATTACCAAGTTTCAGCCTACGACAATGATAAAACTCCAGAGGTGAAGTATTTCATCTTGCCCCAGAGCACCCAGCCCTCCGCTCTGCTTCTGAGTCCACCATGTCCTCCACGGTGGAGGAGTGAGTACGGCTTAGTTTGTATGAAAAGCCTCCTGAAATATGATCTCAGTGTCAAGTTCCTGTCTTAAAGCAGTTCTCGTTTCCCATGAAAATCCACGTGACTGGCAATCGGTGAAGCAGAATTTTCTGAACTGTCTCCAGCCATACTGACAATAAGACAGGAAAACGTGTGAAGGAAAAGCTTCTCTCCCACCATCCAGTTATGAAAGTAATCAGGTGTATTAGACAAGGAACAGAACACAGAAAAGTAGAAAAACAAAGGATATGAAAAATTCATAATTCCCTCCCCGATGATTATTTGCTATACTGTGATATTAACAATTTGGTAAAATGGTTATCACCACTTATTTAGCTATTTGGGGTATGTTCTTATATAGATTTGTAATCATATTGTACCTATAACTGTTTAGTTTGCTTTTTTTTTTTTTTTTTTTTTTTTTTTGCGGTACGCGGGCCTCTCACTGTTGTGGCCTCTCCCGTTGCGGAGCACAGGCTCCGGACGCGCAGGCCCAGCGGCCATGGCTCACAGGCCCAGCCGCTCTGCGGCATGTGGGATCTTCCCGGACCGGGGCATGAACCCGTGTCCCCTGCATCGGCAGGCGGACTCTCAACCACTGCGCCACCAGGGGAGCCCCTAGTTGGCTTTTTAAATTTAATATTACAACATAAAATACATCTCTACACTATTACATGTGCTTTGTTGATACCATTTTTTTAAATTAATTAATTAATTTATTTATTGGCTGTGTTGGGTCTTTGTTGCTGCGCACGGGCTTTCTCTAGTTGCAGAGGGTGGGGGCTACTCTTCGTTGCAGTGCGCAGGCTTCTCGTTGCAGTGGCTTCTCTTGTTGCGGAGCACGGGCTCTAGGTGCACGGACTTCAGTAGTTGTGGCATGCAGCCTCAGTAGTTGTGACTTGCAGCCTCAGTAGTTGTGGCGCATGG
Organism: Phocoena phocoena; assembly: GCF_963924675.1. Taxonomy (NCBI): domain Eukaryota; kingdom Metazoa; phylum Chordata; class Mammalia; order Artiodactyla; family Phocoenidae; genus Phocoena; species Phocoena phocoena. The sequence goes on along the minus strand of NC_089230.1, from coordinate 14,665,186 downwards.
GCTTAGTTGCTCCGCAGCATGTGGGATCTTCCCGGACCAGGGCTTGAACCCGTGGGCCCTGTACTGGCAGGCGGATTCTTAACCACTGTGCCACCAGGGAAGTCCCTGAAGAGTCTTCTTTATAAGTTCTGTCATGGGATTTAAAATCATTTCCAGATTATCTTTTTTATTCTCATCATTTGTGCATGTGTTCTCCTTATATTGACAAGGTTCTGGTTCCTTCCTGGTTACAGCCATGTAATAGTTCTGCTTCTTGGGTTTTGCTGTTATTGTTGGGACCAGTGGCACTGCTCAGAGCCTCATCTGCTGTGTGGACTGCAGGGCTCTGACCGCTCCCACCCGTGCTGGTCCTGCAGTGAGATGGTGGAGCCGGGAGCATCACTCTGTGAGGAAATGGTTTGCAGGCTCACCTCCTTTTCCCCCAGCATCCTGACACATGTCAGGAGCTCACCCGTTTTGTTCATGGTTTAGCATGTTCATTAAAGAGCTTGATACCCCTACAGCTTACTCTGCAAAGGAGTTCAGAGCAAGTTGTGGGCCGTCCTGTGGAGAAGGAAAGGGGACAGAGACATTGGGTGGCTTTTCTGCCGTGCCTTAGCTACCATTTTGATGTTTTCTGTTGTTGTCCTTAGAGGAATGAGAGGACAACACTGTTGCTGGAAGCATTCAAGATTTTTTTTTAAAGCTTGTTTAGTTGTAATGTGGTAATGCTTTACGGGAATAAACTCTGGCTGACCCACTCAAGGGAGATAAGCTTGAAAACATTTAGGGTTTTGATTTGCTCAAAGGGGGCGTTTACCGTTTTTGAAGCAGAAATCCAGTGGGAAAATAGGTTTCCTGGTGCTAGCTGTGTTTCAGTGCAAAAAGCATGCCTTTGAAGTCTAGTTCTCATCTCAAAAGACCTAACTGTTCATAAAAGTAAGAACAAGGTGGATGGATAAAGCTATGTGACAGGGCTTCCCTGGTGGCGCAGTGGTTGAGAGTCCGCCTGCCGATGCACGGGACACGGGTTCGTTCCCTGGTCCGGGAAGATCCCACATGCCACAGAGCCGCTGGGCCCGTGAGCCATGGCCACTGAGCCTGCGCGTCCGGAGCCTGTGCTCTGCAACGGGAGAGGCCACAACAGTGAGAGGCCCAAGTACAGCAAAAAAAAAAAAAAAAAAAAAAAAAAAAGAAGTTATGTGAGGAAGCTTCAGCATGAACGCGTTTGGAAACTTCAATCCTGTACCGATTTCCTCCCCTCGCATCTCATCTGGTTCCGGCCCTTCCCACTCCGTGTGTCACTGAGTTGTGTCTGTACGTCTTTCAGGGTCTATCTGGGCTTAACTGAAATCCTTGTCTTCTGTGGGCGTCTGAGTTACAGAGAAAAGAGAGAAAGACTGAGGACGAGCCAGATGTGTGTTTAGTGACAAAGAAATGCATCCACAGTGTACGAAGCAATCAGATTATAAAAGCATGTATTCTCCTTCTTTTTTAAATTAATTAATTTATTTTTGGCCGCATTGGTTCTTCGTTGCTACACGCAGGTTTTCTCTAGTTGCGGCGAGCGGGGGCTCCTCTTCGTTGCGGTGCACAGGCCTCTCTTTGTGGTGGCTTCTCTTGTTGTGGAGCACGGGCTCTAGGCACGCAGGTTTCAGTAGTTGTGGCACACGGGCTCAGTAGTTGTGACTCGTGGGCTCTAGAGCGCAGGCTTAGTAGCTGTGGCGCACGGGCTCAGTGGCTCTGCAGCATGTGGGCTCTTCCTGCAGGGCTCAAACCCGTGTCCCCTGCACTGGCAGGCAGATTCTTAACCACTGTGCCACCAGGGAAGTCCCCATTTTTGTTTTTTAAAAAAAGAAAGCTTGTGTGCATGTAAACACATAGAAAAGACAGAAAGAACGTAAGCGTTAAGGAATCGTGGGTTAGGTTTCTTGCCATTTGAGGTGACTTTAACGTGCTGATAACTCTCGGAAGCACCTGAACCCTTAACAATAGTATGAATTATTTAGATGGTTGGGAATGGGAGAAAAGGAAAACAAAAACACCATAGATTGGGTTGGCCAAAAAGTGAATTATCCATGTACAAGAACACGTGAGATTTTGTAAAAAGCATCTCTAAGTGAAACACAGAATGGTGGAAGTGTCTGAGTACGGCTGAATGGAATGACGTCCCATTGTTGTGTGGAGGGCTGGTGTGTCACGGGCTTTGAGTGCTCAAGACATCACTCATGGGTCAGAGCTTGGGCACACTTGCTGGACCCAAGCTACACATATAATAAAATAAGCTCAAAACTCAGTTTCAGTAATGTCGCTGTCATAAATTGTCACCAAAGTTAAGTCAGCAAGTGCCTTTCTGAGGTAAAGACAGTTGCCCTGTGGTCACGGGGAATAACTAATCCACAATTTACTTATCACGCTTGACTTTAAAGGGGGCTGGCAGGTGATCTCAAAGACTCATTTTGTTTTATATCATCTAATGTAATACATCATTGTATACGTGTAACACTTCTAAAAGAGTAGATGAAAATTTGTGCCGTCTCCTATAGATCCCTCAAGTTTGAAGATACTCAGTTTGACTCCTGCTAAAGATGTCTTGGATTTGACAATTCACGAAGAATTGTGAGAAACAGCTCAAGAATTATAGAAACTCTGTAGAACTCTAGACTCTATAATAAAGTTCAGAGTTCTGGGTCCTAAACTAGGAGCACAGTTGACCAACGTTTTTTGACTTGAAATCGAGGTACTAGAATGGCTGTCTTTCATTCCCCTGCTTAGGTTGCCATGCCCTGCTATCTGTGTTCAATTTTTTAGGTTTCAGGTTCATTGGTTGACCACGTAGCCCACAAGAATATGCATTTCCTGCTTTCCCCCACTAGCTCTTCATCACATTCTTAATGAAATCTCAGTCTAACTCGTGCGTAAGACTAGTGGAATTTAGTTAAAATACTCCTAAACGTTGACATTTTTGCTGATGAGCATTTTGTGGGGATATCCCCCTGCCCCATCTCCTGTGCTTTCGTCTTTAGGTTTCATTTAAAACTCCCATCTTTCATATTTTGGTAAGAGAAGACTTTAAGTGGAAGTGTAGTCTGAGCATCCTTTCTAATGCACTGACTCAGCATGGGCTCCTTTCTAATGCACTGACTCAGCATGGGCTCCTTTCTAATGCACTGACTCAGCATGGGCATTTTGAAGCCGGCTCTGCCATCTGTAGTGAGAGTATTACAGTGGCGGTATTTCAGAAGGCAGCTTTTGCAGTTGCAGGGCATCTTTGCTGGGAGCAGGGAACAGCCAGGTGAAATCCATTTCAGCACCGTTCGAACCTTCTGGATTGATCGTCTTGAATTGGATCTACTCCCTTCAAGGCTCTGATGGAAGCCTATGGTTTGGCCAGCATGCCCCCATTGGCCTGTAAACGGCATGGAATGATGCCAAACAGAGTGTCCAGCTTTGAGATTACTTTGGCGTGATGGGGTCTGGGTACTCTGGGATACTATTTAAGGCATTTTGTCATTGTGCTCAGTAACAGGTCCTCCAACGCTTTGTTGTGTTGCGGAAAAATCTCTGGGGGCTTCCCTGGTGGTCCAGTGGTTAAGACTCTGCATTCCCAATAGAGGGTGCCCAGGTTCCATCCCTGGTCAGGGAACTAGATCCCATATGCCTCAGCTAAAGATCCCGCATGCCGCAACTAAGACCCAGTGCAGCCAAATAAATAAATACAAAAAAGAAAGAAAGAAACCATCTGTGTATTAAAAAAAAGAAGAAGAAAAAGAAAAATCTCTGGAAGTAGTTGGTGGTAAGCCCTGGCCTTCAGGCCATGGCTGAGCTCTGGGACCCATGGCCGGCCAGCCTTCCCCTCTGTAATCACTTTGAGTCTCAGTGTCTTCATCTGTAAAATGGAAACAGTAGCACCGCGCTAAGTTGGTTTTAAGGAAAATGAGAAATGTATGTGGACCGTAAAGCATTGTTGAAATCCTTAGGTTCTTAGTGGTTATTGTACGATTTTTTTTTTTTTGCGGTACTTGGGCCTCTCACTGTTGTGGCCTCTCCCGTCGCGGAGCACAGGCTCCGGACGCGCAGGCTCAGCGGCCATGGCTCACGGGCCCAGCCGCTCTGAGGCATGTGGGATCTTCCCGGACCGGGGCACGAACCCATGTCCCCTGCATCGGCAGGCGGACTCTCAACCACTGCGCCACCAGGGAAGCCCTATTGTACGATTTTTATTTGGTTTAAAACTTTTAACCTATATTATCAGGATTTAAAAAATTAGGGCATGTCTTAGGAATTCCCTGGCAGTCCAGTGGTTAGGACTCACGCTTTCACTGCTGTGGGCCCGGGTTCAATCCCTGGTTGGGGAACTAAGATCCTGCAAGCCGTGGGGCGGAAAAAAAAAAACAACTGGGCATGTCTGTATGTCTACTGTTTTTGCATCTGATGACGTCAATTGCACGGGCTACCCTATGGGGACGATTGTAAACCACCGTTTTAGTAATATTTTTAAGGAAAATACAATGAGTCATGAACACACATGTTAGGCGTCTCTTCTTTGTTCACTGGGCTCTGGATCCACTGGCCTTTGAACCACGGGGCCTTCTCACTTGCCTCCCCTTTACCTTTTGCTCACATACCCCTTGCTGGCATCTTAGATCTTAGCTTTACCTTTACTTCCTCCGAGAAGCCTTCACGACACCCTGGCCTAGGTCATGGCCCTCTGTTTGTTGTCATTTGCTGTATGTATTCCTTCTTCGTGACAGTTTCCATAGCTGCAATTCAGTAATTATTTATTTAAATGTCTGCCCTCTTCCCCGAGAAGGACACATTGTCGCTTAGAGATATATTCCAGCCAAATATGCATATCTTGTGTCTAATCACAAGGAAACATTATTTTAAAGTAAAAAATATTTTTCAGAGGGCTGTCTGCCTTCCACAGTAGTTTGTAAGCTCAAAGTGTCTGGGACCACACCTGACTTAGTCGTTGTGAAATCTCAAACAGACCTGGAATGATGGGTGTTGTGTGTCAGGCCTATGTCTGGTTTCTCAGAAGAGTGAACGAATGCATGAATGGTGTGTACCTTTATCCAGATACAGAGTCCTATCTGCTTGTTCATAGCTCCTTGTATCTTTTGTAAGATAGCTGGATCATTCAGACAAAAAAAAAAAAGACTTAACTCTTCACCGTTACTAGCCCTCCAGTTCTCTGTATTTCTCCTCTAAATGATTTATATTCTCGAACTTACAGTATCGTTTCTAACTTGGTTGTGAAGATTGAAATTAAGTTTACATGGTTCTGTCTTCCCCGTAGCTACTACAGAAGAATGGTCAGCTGTCCACTGTGAACGGCTTAGCCGAGCAAGGCCTCCAGGAGGGAGCCCTGAATGGCCAGGAGGAGGAAACTGTCACAGATGGTAAGTCGCCTTGCGGGGGACTGGGCAGAACCAGGGGCTGGAGGACAAACAACACCTGCAACGGATCCCTGCAGAACAATAAAAACAGGCCTGGATGGAATGGGCACTGTCATCCTACCCGGGGGTGGGTGACGTTGACAACAAAAGCAATCAATTGATTGCAAAAAGAAGTATTTATCTGGCCGTTTGCATAGCCCCGTGGGAGCTTATAGTAACGGTTGGGTATGGAAGTGAAGTTATTTTTCCTTTTTCTTAGGCATCCTTGCCTGAAACTTCATGATCTTTTTGTTGTTGTTATTGTTGCCTTATTCCAACTACTTGTCTGATGTCGAACGTGAATTCTTGTTGGAAATGCTTAAGTCTTGGCTGCTTTCAGAGTCAGTATCTCTCACTCTAGAGTAGCCTACTGGCCTTGCGAAGATTTTTCTGGTAGTGTACATTTCAAGGTGCATACCTCTTTGCCCAAACTATGATACGTGCATGTGTTATAGCTCTTGAGCCCAGAGGTCCTCAAGAGGTGTTTATTGGAAAGCAAATCTGTGACCATGCTATCACTGGTTTGGTTTCAGCCCGTGGAGGGGCTGGGGACCACACCTGGGGGTCAGAATCAAGCACCTTGACAAGTAGGTCTCTTGCGAAGGCCACGTGTTGGAGAAGAACCTTCCTGTTTCTTGTCTCGTTGTTCCATTTAGTCATAAAGGAATCATTTAGCCACTGCTGTTGAAGAGGCACAGAATGATCATTTTCCGTAAGTGAACTCACGCTTACATGTAATATGAATAAGACAGATGAAGGGAAAGTCTTGTGAAAGGAGGCTGGCCATTGCCTCGGTGAGATGAGATTCTTCTAACATGTGGAACCTGTTTCTCCTCGTGTTCAATGCCCCTGTGGAGCTGCTGCAAGCAGGGGGCTGCTTTTGAAGTTGGTGGGAATCCTGATCTTTCTATAGCACCACAGGCACCATATAAAGCTAGAAATACATACAGCCTCACAGAAAGAGGAGCTGCACGACCCAGTACGAGAGTTTCAAATAATTTCTACCAAAGTAATTGGAACGGCCCCAACTCAAATTCCAGAGTCCCACGCTCTGTCCTTCCCATGATAACTTTTGAATCAAATCAAGCCACAGCCGATTTGGAGCCTTCCATGGATGGGCAAGCCACCGTGCCCTGTGCTTTGGGGAGGGTGAAGAAAGCTAAGAAACGGTCCACCAGGGGAGACAAGCTAGTCTATGGAAGGCTCCCTAAGATGAAACTAAGGGGGACTTCCCTGGTGGTCCAGTGGTTAAGACTCGAGGCTTCCAATGCAGGGGGCACGGGTTTGATCCCCGGTCGGTTTGATCCCACATGCCGCATGGCCAAAAAAAAAAAAAAAAAAGTTAAGACAAGGCAACGTGTTGATTACCTAATGAATTTTGCAAGAGATGAGAGCTGCTCAGAGTTCTGGAGGAGTCCTCGTTTGAGGTCAGGGTGTGGGATAAGGTCTGGGGACTGAGGGGAGGTTAGGTTTAGATTTGTTGGGACAGGGGCTGCCAGCCGGAAGGGAGGAGAATAAGAACAGCCAACACTTCACAAGCTTTTATTATGGGTCCTGGAACTGTGCCTTTTGTGCAGTATGGCAGTAACCCGGTGAGACAGGTCCTATCTCGATTCAAACCCAGATCAGCAGATTTCCAAGCACGAGCTCTCACCCGCTGTGCGGGCCACATCCACAGGCTTGCCCACTGGGATGGCATCTTCTGAGCAAGGGGTAGAATGAAAACCCAGAAGGGAAAGTGCGCTGGGTTGGAGGGCTCTTCTGAAAGGCGAGTGGCTTCGGCGATGTGGGATCACTGAAATATACCCCCAAGGGAGTGTCGGGCCAGGCCTTTTCATCTGATCTGGTGTGGAGTGTTGATAAGAGAAGGGAGGGGCTTCAGTGATGCCCTTGTTTCCATACAATCCTAGGTAGCGTGAAAATCCTGTCTAATCTGTGGCCTGTTTACTGGAGATCCGCTGGCTATCTTCCTTTAGTCCAGATGTAATTTCTTTCACTTTTCAGCCATGTGTTTAAACACTGATTTTTACGGAAAGTGATTCTGTTCCCACCCTGTGATTATTCCATTGTCTCCCTGAGCCTACCATGGCCTTGGGGGTCTGAGCAAATACAGATGCCTCTTGCAGGAAGAGTGGTGATTAATATACCTTGTCCTTCACAAGATCCTGAAAAGGCCTGCGGGCCTAGAAAGGACCCCCGTGTGGCCCAGGGCTGCAGAGGCCACCCCATCCCCGCCAGAGGCATTTCCGGAGGCTCTGCCTTTGGGATGAGCTTTTACTGTTTTGAGCAGAACTGTTATTGCTTTGGCTTGTTAGGGTGTTTCTTGTTTTTATTATTTTTTCTTTTCCTATTTTGTCTGCAATGCAAATGCAGAAAATTCTCTATGTTAAATTATTAAACAGTATTTTTTCATGCTTTTATTTTGACATAGGTGATAACCTGTGGTTAGATTTTATGTATTTCCAGGAATCCGTGTCCTACATGGCGGCTTACTGTAATGTAAATGAAGGCATAATTTGGTATGTGATGCTTATTTGTAGGATTTGGTGGGCCTTGGTTTCTACTCTTGCCCACTTCAGTAAGGAAAGACCTGAGCCACCCTGGTCCCTAGGAGGATTGGCCGGCAGTGGAATTTGGTCCTGCCATAGGCGGATCGTTGGATGGGAGAAAACTACAAATGAGGGGCATTCCTGCTCAAGGGGTTTTAATTTAAAGTGACAGACAGGGCTTCCCTGATGGCGCAGTGGTTGGGAGTCTGCCTGCCGATGCAGTGGACACGGGTTCGTGCCCCGGTCAGGGAAGATGCCACATGCCGCGGAGCGGCTGGGCCCGTGAGCCATGGCCACTGAGCCTGAGCGTCCGGAGCCTGTGCTGTGCAACGGAAGAGGCCACAACGGTGAGAGGCCCGTGTACCGCAAAAGAAAAAAATAAATAAATAAAGTGACAGACAATATTTAGACAAATGTAGAATATGCAAAATGTGCTTCTACCTTGACTTACTCTCTTTCTGAAACCAGAAATCCTGGTAATTCAGAACCAGTCCTCTTCCTATAATGAAAATGAAATCCTGTTTCCTTGTAAACTTTCTTTAAATGATAGAAAAAGGGATCTGCTTACTAAATATTTTCAAAACTATGCAGTAGGGTTCAGATACACACACACACACTTATATATCTATATATATGTATAGATATATATACACACACACATATATATATAGATATAGATGATATAGATATACACACACGTGTGTGTGTGTGTGTGTGTGTGTGTGTTCTGGAGGGAGCTTGAAGATTATATAATTTCAGGGGCCATCTTTTACAGAGTATACAGTCAGGCATGAAAACAAATATTTATTAAAATGAAAAAAAAAAGAATTCACAACAAATTACTTTAGCCTTGGAGTTAGTTAGTCCCTTTTTTTGGAGTTAGTCCCTTTTTTTGGAGTTAGTCCCTTTTTTCTGAGCTCTTTTTAGGCGATTTAGCATTTATCACTATACAGCCTTTTCCGAACCAGAAGGTTCTATCCAGCCATGCCACGCCTAGCACTCACAGGGGCCGCACGAAGTGCCGTTTGTTTTGTGGAAAATCTGCTTCTGCTGATTTTAATCTCTTCTGCTGGAAAGATTAAAGAAAAAGAAGACCCCTCCCAACCCAGATTGTCATTTGTTCTATAGTTTATCGTTTATATGGTTTTCTATGAGTTTCTATGGGTGCCTGAGCAAGAATGATTTTTAAAACATTATATCTCAGTCCGGGTCCAACTTTAGATTTCAAATTTTTGCAAATTAAAACTTTTAGATTTTTCTTTTTTTGATTCAGTCTTAGTATCTGTTGGGCAGATTATTTTCTTTCCAAACAGATGGGGAAATTAAGGATTACAAAATCAAACATCTTAAGACCTCTTTTTTAAAAAAAATTAATTTATTTTTGGCTGCGTTGGGTCTTCGTTGCTGCACATGGGCTTTCTCGAGTTGGGGCGAGCTGGGGCTACTCTTCATTGTGTTGCGTGGGCTTCTCATTGAGGTGACTCCTCTTGTTGTGGAGCATGGGCTCTAGGAGCACGGGCTTCAGTAGTTGTGGCACGTGGGCTCAGTAGTTGTGGCTTGCAGGCTCTAGAGCACAGGCTCAGTAGTTGTGGTGCACAGGCTTAGTTGCTTGCGGCATGTGGGATCTTCCCAGACCAGGGCTTGAACCCCTGTCCCTTGCATTGACAGGTGGATTCTTAACCACTGCGCCACCAGGGAAGTCCCAAGACCTCTTTATTTTGATAATAACATATTTGTTAAAGTGCCTACTGAACTCATTGCCATATACGAGTTAATCACGTGACTGTGATCTTAGTACATTTGAATGTACCATTTACAAGACAGTTATTTTGGGGGTTCTTTGAGATTTTTCTTTCTGCAGAGTAGCTACAGCAAACATTGTAAAGCCTGTGAATGTTATGTTTTCTCCATCCGTCACAGGTCACATTTGCTTGTATGAAAGAATAAACACACGGTGGTGGTCCTCTCCTTGGTTTTTGAATTTGTGCACACATATGCCTTATACTATTTGCATACCCCGAGTGAGGGCATTTACACCAGCAGCGATGAAGCGGCAGCTGAGAACTCTGCCCTTGGCGTTTGCTACTCTGGGGTCGGCCGCGAGTATCAGCCGGCAAACCGGGGGAACAGGCTTTGCTATGCTGAGCAGAATGGCGCGGAGGCTGCTTAAGGAACTATGCACGTGAATCACTGCACGTGATTTCTCTGACCTGGGAGGCGAGCCTGGAAAACATCCTCTCACCCCCAAGAAAAAATACCCCCCCGCGCCAAAAAAATCTTGTCACTTAAAGCAGAAGTCTTTAAGAGAGTGTGTTCCTTATCCTTCTCAAGGTTCTACTTTTCTACATCCTGATATTTTCCCTGCAGATACAGTAACCAAAATGGAGGATCCGTTGCTCAGTTATCTAGAAGCTGAGTCTGCAGCACTGTGGGGAATTAATTTCATGTTTCTGACAGTGCTGAATGTCATTGTCTTGGCCTTTATTGAATTTGCTGCTTGAACCTGGCAGCTTCTGGTGTACAGTGCCTTTGGGATATGATCACAGCCCTCCCCGTGGATCTTGTCACCTTACAGAAAATCCATTTGGGAGTTAAAAGTTGTTCTTCTTTGCTTTTTGATCATTTAATAAATTTATGTGAAGAATGAGTACCCCAAGTGCTGCTCTAGGTTGCTGTTAAAAGATGATCCTCCAAAATACTTGTTTCTCTGTGATACAGTTTTCCCAACTGGGAAGAAATGTTTTTATGAGTCAATCCCTTTCCTCCTTCAGTTTGTGACATAATTGGTACCTTGTTAGTATTCTCATGAAGACATGTGTGTTGCACAAATACTACCCTCCGTGCCTCCTTTATTTTTCTCTACATCAGTTGTCAACATCTGGCGTTCAGTCTGCCTGTCTCTTACCTCCCACCTCTGCTAAAATATAAGAACCATGAGAGCAGAGATTTCTTGGGATGGGGGGGTCGGGGTGGGATCTATGTGCTTCAGTGTTGAATCCCCTGAGCCTAGAACAGTGTCTGACACATAGTAAGTGCTCAAAAAAAATTTGACTAAGTGAAGACACAGTTTTAAATTAGAGTTAACAATATTACATTTTCACTCATATGGGAGAGGAGGATCTGTTTGCTTTTCCCTTTATATCAGTTCATTCCCTACGTAAATACCAGAGCTTTCTAGATGTATCCGAGGCTCCCTTTCCTTTGCTGCATCAGCACTGACAAAGCTGGTACTTTCCGGTGCTGGGCTCTCACAGGTGCCCACCATTGGTTATCCAGGTGTTGTTGCCTGGAAACATGAAATCAGACCCTGACCTGCCTGCAATTAAATAAGAACGCCCAGTGATGCTATCAAATATGAGGGCTGGATAGACAGAGAGGGGTCTCCCTTCCAACACTTTGGTACTTCAAATACAATATTAATACATGACATTTTCTCAAGCTGTATCCTGTTTTGTAATGTTTTGAAACACTCACAAAATAGGCCTCGAACTTAGGCAAAAGTCCTACAGTCTGCACTTTCTGGGAACTGGTTTTAATTCAATCCTCTGCTCCACAGCAATATTTTTAGCGTGCTTCTCTGAAATTAGTTATGTCATTGACAAATTTCTGGTACAAATACTCTACTGCTTTCATCTTTAAAGAAACACAGATTTATTTTTCAGTAACTAACATCCAAGCTATATAGAGCTTTTTTCCCTCTGAAGTCTATTTAAGTCTGACAGTGCAATGAACCTTTATTTTTGTTCTAACTTGAAAATTTGGGGTGGGGTGGGTGAAGGAAGAAGGAGTAAGACTTCTATCCATCCTCCCTCCCTTTTATAATCAGTTCATTCCAGGAGAGTAAAACACTGGCGAGACTGCTTTTTTCAGTGGTTTTCTGTCTGACCTTGAATACATCCCTTTATCTCATTGAGCAGCAGTTTTCATCTGTAAAATGAACATCCTTGTCTGTCTCTGAAATTCTGTGACAGTCACATCAGCAGTACTGGTAATATAGGCATTAAAAAAAACAATGATGGATTAACTGTTGAAGATATGCAAGTGACTTTAGGCAGGTGGGACTCTACTTGTCAATTTCATTATGGCTTTTTATAAAAACACTTTTACGTTTTTTCGTTTTAGTTTGATCTTAAAAGCCATCTTCTAGATTTGAAGTTTTTACCTTAATGAACAAAAAATTCAAAAGGGGGGCTTCCCTGGTGGCGCAGTGGTTAAGAATCCGCCTGCCAATGCAGGGGACATGGGTTCGAGCCCTGGTCCGGGAAGATCCCACATGCCACGGAGCAACTAAGCCCGTGCGCCACAACTACTGAGCCTGTGCTCTAGAGCCCGCGAGTCACGACTACTGAAGCCCACGTGCCACAACTACTGAAGCTCACGCACCTAGAGCCCGTGCTCCGCAATAAGAGAAGCCACCGCGATGAGAAGCCTGCACGCCGCAACGAAGAGTAGCCCCCGCTCGCCACAACTAGAGAAAGCTCGCGCACAGCAACGAAGACCCAACGCAGTCAAAAATAAGTAAATTAAAACAAAAAAAAAAGTTCAGGAGGGGAAAACATTCAAGAATGTCTCCATATGTAATTATTTAGGTATGCAAGAAAGATAAGGAGCTTCATAAATGTGGCCACAAAGTAACGTTTTTCTCTGCCTACATGGGAGGAGATCAGAATCGTGTAATAGGGGTTGGTTCTGGCCCAGAATGAGTGCAAGATGTTGATAAGTGCCATAAAGACTGTCAGTCAATCTTAAATTACTGCAAAGACTTACCTATAAATGGCTGTAATTTTGAGGCTACTCCAGGGCACCCATGAATAGGATGGATGCTCTGGCCCACTTGAGGAGCGTAGGTAAGATGGCCTATAGCTTGTCCGAGTAACATACCAAGATTCAGACCCTTTCCCTTGGAGGGATCGAGGCAGTTAATGGTTTTCTAATGGTAACTAAGCCAAGAAAGGAAACATTAAATTTAGCATTTTATTTATTTTAAAAAAGTCCTTTAGGGGACTTCCCAGGCGGTGCAATGGTTAAGACTCCATGCTTCCACTGCAGGACATACGGGTTCAATCCCTGTTGGGGGAAATAAGATTCCGCGTGCTGCACAGCACAGCCAAAAAAACATTCAGCCTTTTGACATTTAGGTCTGAAGGACGTTCTTAAAACAGCTCCAGTTTCACCTAATACAGCAACCCCCAAATGGTCCTGGCAATGTATATGCTAAAGCACAATGTCCCTATACTATATGGAAGGATGCTTTGATAACATAAATCCTCTGATCTATATTTGTATATATCTCTGGAAGGTGTATTCTCTGAGCTTAAGTTCTATAACTTTTTAGCCTATCGATTGAGTCTTATTCTTGAGCGCCATACTTTGAATTTTTACAAACTGTTTTCGTAATTAGTGTGTCGGTACAATGTGATATCAAGTAGACCCCCCTGCCCCCCAGTTAACAATGCATGCATTAGTTATTTTGGTGAAAATTGATATATGCTGGATTGAATTAATTGAATGAACTGGTTGCTTTAATGTGTCTTAAACCGGACATGCAGTATTTAGACTGACACCAAGTACCAGGCAGTTATCCTGCTGTATTAGTTTGGTCGGGCTGCCATAATAATATATCACAGAATGGGTGGCTTGAATATCGGAAATTTATTTTCTCACCAAGATCAAGGTGCCCTCAGGTTTAGTTTCTCTGAGGCCTCTTCTTGGCTTGTGGATGCCGGCTTCTCTCTGTGTCCTGACTGTGTCCTCACCACTGGACCGCCAGGGAATTCCCATGACCTTGGAGTTTATGCAGTAAATTTTGGTGAGCAGGACTGTGTTTTCTGGAGGGATTAGAAGTAAATTCTGTCATCCAGAATTTGGTCTTTCCTCTGTGTGTGCCCATCCCTGGTGTCTCTATGTGTCCTAATCCCCTTCTGTAAGGCACCAGGCAGAGTGGATTCGGGTCCACCCTTACAGTCTCATTTTAACTCAGTCACCTCTTTAGAAACTTTCTCTCCAAATACAGCTACGTTCTTATGTGCTGGGGCTTAATGCTTCAACATACAAATTTGGAGAGGATGCAGTTCAGCCCGGGACACCTGCCTTTATGATTGTCAGCTGGAAAGCCAGGTTTGGGACCAGGAAGCCTCCGTGGGAAGGCAGTCTGAGGCTGTCTACGCCAGGCTCCTGCCCCCACTCAGAAGGCTCTTCTGCTTAAACACGGGAAGGTTTGGGGAGTTTCTCCATAAAAGGAAACCAGTTATTCCACTGGAGTGAGAATATGCCTCCTCCAGCTGCTCCCTGCTTCTGGTGCTGCCTTCTGGGGCTACATAGAACAAACTCACCTCCCTTTTCCACATCGCGGCCCTCTGAGTATTTGAAAACATTTATCGTGTCTTTCCTTTAATCTTTTCTCTTCTAGGCAGAACCTCCCCAGAGAAGACAAGCTGTCTCACATTCAAAGAAAAATGCCAGGGCTGATATATATATTTCAGATACGGATGTGCTTGATGGAAGCTTGCCAAGCATGACGGGGTATTAATTTCAATATTCCCACTTTTAAAGAAGAGTTTATTTCTCAGACTCTTTAAAACACGAGAACAGCTTAGTCTGCGTTAAACGAAGGATTACGTACTGGAGGAATTGATTGGAGGCGAGAAGTAAATTGTTTCAGAAGTATATAAAGGAGTTCCCCTATCAAGGATGTTGCTAAAGGAGCTACTGCCACATAGAATGAAGACAGGAGAAGAAAATACCCATACACGTTGGTATTTCTAACACTGGAATCCTTAGTCACCCTTTCGGTACTTCACCCAGCATGATCATAAGCAGACAGCCTTTACGTGATAACAGTAGCTAGAGATAAGAATAAGAGAAATCCCACTTTTCAAGTCATTGTTAGTTGTAAATAAAGTGGAAGGTCGAAAAGGTCCCCTTAGCAGAGCCACGGTTCGCCCCTAAGCAGCCTCTTGCAGAGAGCCCCCGGGATTCCTCTCAAGCTCTGTGGCCTCACTTAGTAAAGCTCAGTGTACGGAAAGGTGATGTCTTCCTCGCGCTTGTCAAGTCTTGGCCCCGACCGTTCCCCCAGTTGTGTTAATTTCTGATCAGTGTTCTAACACAGTAGGATTCTATCAGTGTCATCTTGATAAATGTATTACTGTTGGCATCTGATGCTATTCTGATCTTAATCCCTTGGGTAGCCCATTATCTCACGGAGTCCTTTTTGTCCTCCGTGTTCGGAAGATCTAACAATGATGGATCTTCATGTGAATCCACTTATTCAACATGCTGGGTTCGTGTGACCTCTTTCCGTCTAGAAACTCATGCACTTCATTTGTAGGAAGTTATGTCTTCCATTTCCCTCTTTTTCTTTGCTCTCTTTCCGAGATTACTATTGTTCAGATTTTAGAACTTCTAGAATGATTCTAAGTAAAACTTTTTTTTTCCTCTGGTTTGTATCTTTTTACTCTTGGAGAACGTCCTCGAGAATAGATTTCATCTTGTCACTATATTTTTAATTTCTAAGAACTGATTTTTTTGTTCTAAACATTCATTCCTTTTTTTTTTGGACTGTGCTGAGTGGCTTGCGGGATCTTAGTTCCCCGACCAGGGAGATTGAACCTGGGCCCTCAGCAGTGAAAGCTGGGAGTCCTAACCACTGGACCGCCAGGGAATTCCCATGACCTTGGAGTTTATGCAGTAAATTTTGGTGAGCAGGACTATGTTTTCTGGAGGGATTAGAAGTAAATTCTGTCATCCAGAATTTACTCTTTGTCTAGGCAGTGAATTCTACCTTGACTTTAAAAAAAGATATACTTTTAAAGATCACACTCTAGATTTGTAGAAAAGTTGTCTTTACAAGTAAATTTTAATTCATGTGACTACAGGTTAAATAAATGTATTACTCCTTCAAGTGTAAATTTTTGCTTTGCAATTATTTTTGAAGCCAGTCTAAATATACTAGCTGACCTTTTAAGTAAAAAAAAAAAAAGTCATTTTAAGCACTTTATCATTGTGTATGATTACAGTAAAAGTTGCTGGGAAAATAATAGATTTGAATATATTCACTCAAATTAAGAGATAATGAAAGAGACAGATGTACCAATTAAATCTATCAATGGCAATTTAATTCCTTGCCGCTTAGAGACCAGCAGGAACTCGTGTAGTCAAACCAAGTTAGGTTTGTTTAGCCTCTGCTGTGCTGAGGGAGGATTCTAGGCACGGGTGGCTCAGTAATGGAGTAATGTGGGAGGTGGGAGGACTTTTATTATAGAGTTTGGGCTTATGCTGGATGATTCTGAGAAAACAAAGGAGTCATCTCTAGATTGGATGCTGAAGTAAGGGCAGTTCTGTGATTGGATAGCTTGGTTGTTTCTGTCCAGGAGGCAAGGAGATGGAAGCAGGGCTAGAATTGTCATTGCAGGGGACTTCCCTGGCGGTCCAGTAGTTAAGACTCCGCGCTTCCAGAGCAGGGGGTGCAGGTTGCACCCCTGGTCGGGGAACTAAGATCCCACATGAATTGTCATTGGGAAATGAGTTAGCATAAAGGAGGGATGTTCAGTTATTTTTGGAGTTTTAGAAGTTGTGCTCTGGCCATATGTGGCTGTTGAACCCTTGGAATGTGGCTGATCCTATTTGAGATGTGTTCTACATGTGAAATAGTACAAAAAAGGAATGTAAAATATTTCCCTAATAATTTTTCTTATTGAGTACCTATTGACGTAACCGGACATACTGGGTTTGATAAAATATATTAAAATTAACCTCAAGTGTTTATTTTTATTCTTTTTAATGTGACTACCGGAAAATTTAAAGTTGGGGATTCCCTGGCAGTCCAGTGGTTAGGACTTGGCGCTTTCACTGCCCGGGCGGCAACTAACATCCTGCAAGTCATGCTGGGCGCCCAAAAAAAGAAAGAAAATTTAAAGCCTTGCATGTGGCTTGCTGACAGGCTCACATCACAATTCAGATGGACAACTGTGGAATGTCAGTGGGTCTTGGGTAGGTAATTATCATTATTTCTTCCCAGTGTGAACCTTCAGCTGGCCCCTCGCTCCCACTCCTTTTGAGAAAGACTTCAGGCAAATCAAAGATTGTCTCATTCTCTTCTGAAAAATCGAGAGGGAGCCTCAGGTTAATTACTTTTAGTGCAAGATGATGCTTCTCTTATTAGGATGCATTTCTGAGAAATTGATGATAAAGGGTATTCTTGCTTTTTACAGAAGTATTTTTCAAAGGACTTTTTAATAAATTTTTTTTTTTTTAATTTTTTTTTTGTGGTACACGGGCCTCTCACTGTTGTGGCCTCTCCTGTTGCGGAGCACAGGCTCCGGACGCGCAGGCTCAGCGGCCATGGCTCACGGGCCCAGCCGCTCCGCGGCATGTGGGATCTTCCCGGACCGGGGCACGAACCCGTGTACCCTACATCGGCAGGCGGACTCTCAATCACTGCGCCACCAGGGAAGCCCCAAAGGACTTTTTAAAATGAGACTTAACTATATTTAAAGCTGTATTTCTCAACCTTCTTTTCGTTACCGCTGCCCTGCCCCACTGAGTCTTTTCAGACATTTTTTTCCCTAACGGTCCCCGCCCCCCACCTAATATTTTAATAGAAGAGATATACTGCATATCAGGTTATGTAATATCTATATCTATCTAAATATGTATGTATGTATATATATATACATATACACGCACATACACACACACATATATACATATATATATATATACATATATATATGTATATATATATATATATAAAATCTGTGCTTCATATATAAAGAGTAAGATGAACCATGAACTAATTTTTACCCCATGGGGGAATGTGTAGTTTAAAGTAAGCACAATATCTAACATTTATTATGCTTTTAGAATACACTCAGTAGTGCCGAGGCTAACCTTTATTTGCACCTCAGAATAACATTAGCATGGGTGGTGTATTTATTCCCCCGTCCGTTGAAGCCCAGAGCCCAGAGATTTAAAAGAATATTTTACCCCGGCCACATTGCTATTAGAAGAATGAGAACTACAATTAGTTTCTCAACACTTTGGAATCTTCTTTAGACTAAACCAAAGATGAGAGTTCAGAGTCCTAAGAGGAATAGAAGAGTTGAACACAAAGCACTCAGGAAAGAATTTGGAATCTATGCAGATACTTGACCAAATTTGGTAGTGAAACATCTTTTTGCTTATTTCCTAATTTTTAAAAGATCACACTTTGACTTTAACCTGCTTGCTAATTTATATATTCCATGATCGGGAGTTGATCATGGTTTAGACTGCCTTGCATTTTTAATGGAAAATCAGAGGTATTGCTCTAAGGTTCAAAGTCCAGCAGTGCTGGACCACCCCGTGCAACCCCAAGCTGGATGTCAAAGGTGCCTGCATTCTAACCGTGAAAGTAACAGAGGTTGTTGTAGAAGATGTGTAAAGTGTTGGAGACTATCAGGGCAGAAATTACCCATAATTCCACTGTGGTTGGCTTTTGTTAGTCTTCTTTCTGGGCTCTTTTCTTCCTCACCTTCACTTATGTGCAGATATATATGCATTTTAGAAAGCAAAGATTCTATTGAATATATAGTTTATATACTGAACAAAGAGGTGTGTGTCTTTCTATATCCATGTAAGCATTTCTCCTTGTCATTAACTGCTTCAAACATGTTGTTTTGCCAGATAGTCCACTGAAGAGTTAAATGTACTATTTTCCTAGTATTGGGACACTTAGGTTCTTTAAACATTATATGTCCCAAGCAGTTAAATTTTCATACATAAATCTATACTTTCATTTGGTATAGCTAATAAAAGCAGAATTGCCAAAGCAAAAAATATAAAAACATGTGAACTCAGTAAGAGGAGAAATAAACTTATTCTGCGTCACTTTTATTACTTGGATTGAGTTTTTTAATAATTTTCCCCTTGACTCGTTTTTTTTCTTCTTTTTTCTTTTTTTTGGATAAATTATCTTAAGTGACTTTTAAATCCCCCTTAGCTTTTCTATTGTATTACAATAGTCCCTTTGAGGAGCTAGTCTTCAGATTATTTGTCTTGAGGATTTTGAATCAAAATAACCATGTCTACACAAACATGTCCAACTCAACTGGACCGTAAAATCCAATTAGCTGGTATTTGTCTGTGTTCATAGCAGAGCAGCAGAGACTTGAAAATACACTGAGCCCAGGAGAACCTGCCCAATGCATTTAATTCAGTGTAGATATTCATCTTCTTCATGGTTATTGGTTTGCAGCGGCTTCTAACTCAACCTGAGATTATCTCTGAAGCATTTTAAAGGGGTAACAGTGCAGAGATGCTCCTTTAGAGCTCACCTGCCCTTTGCAGCCAGAGGAAAAGTGACCTCACTGGGTTTGAGTTTATCTTCCTCCGAGTGTAAAACTGGGGTGAAAAGAAAACGGAAGGATGGGGTGATGGGCGGGGGCTGGATTTGGTGTGAGTCCAAGTCAACAGTTCCCGATGTTGCTCATTTTTGGGTTAAATACTCACGCCTCCTTGGAAGAAGTTAATGAACATAGTGTCAGTGCTAATCCTGGTGTCTTGGTCCTTGTCTTTATTGCAGCGTTTTGTCCACTAGTCCAGCCTCTCCTGACTGCGAGGCTTCCTCAGCTCTCATCCTGAGTCACCACTTTGTGAGTTGTGTCCGACTGTTTCCACTATTTCCATCTCCTAATCCTCTCCACTCTGGGCTTCTGATGCCATTTTCTCCTTGATGGCCACTAATCTCTGTTCATTCTCAGAGCCCTTCTTCAGATTCCTCTTCCTCAGGGTTCCAGACCTTTGACTTCACCTGCCTCCTACCATTCTGATGATCTCAGAGATGCACGTGGCTGCTGCTGCCTTCCTGCATCCAACAGTGGGTGGTGTAACTTTTGACTCCTTCCCCTCCTTGGTCACCACGGTTTCCATCAATTTTATTTCTAGAGCATCTTCCTCCTTGTCATTACTGCCTGCTTACTTTTTCTAAATCACAGTTCAAATTTTGTGCCACCAACTCTACTCTAAAACCTCCAATGATTCCCTGCAGCCTCCAGAACTCATACAAAATTCTTTTTTTTTTTCTTAAAAAAACAGCTTTAATGAAATAGTCACATACCATGCAATTGATCCATTTAAAGTATAATGTCTGGGACTTCCCTGCTGGCACAGTGGTTAAGAATCCGCCTGCCAGTGCAGGGGACACGGGTTCAAGCCCTGGTCCGGGAAGATCCCACATGCCGCGGAGCAACTAAGCCCATGCACCACAACTAATGAGCCTGCAAGCCACAACTATTGAGCCCACGTGTCACAACTACTGACGCCTGCGCACCTGGAGCCCGTGTTTCACGACAAAAGAAGCCACCACAATGAGAAGCCTGCGCACCGCATCGAAGAGTAACCCCTGCTCGCCGCAACTAGAAAAAGCCTGCATGCAGCAATGAAGACCCAATGCGTCCAAAAAAAAAAAAAAAAGTATACATGTCAGTGGTTTTTAGTATATTCACAGAATTGTACCACCATCACCACAATCAATTTTAGCACATTTTCATTTCCTCGTAAAGAACCCCCTTACCTGTTAGCAGTCTTTCCAACTCTTTGGTTCTGAGTAACCGCTACTCCACTTTATGTCTTTATAGATTTGCCTGTTTCTAATGGAATTAAATAATATGAGACTGCGTGCTCTTTTGTGACTAGCTTCTTTCACTTAGCAATATTTTTTCAGTGGTTCTCCATGTTATAACATGTATAAATAGTCCATTTCTTTTTGTTGCTGAATAATGTTCCATTGGAAAGATAAACCAGATTTTATTCTTCCATGCATCAGTTGATGGACATTTGGGTTACTTCTACTTTTATGCCTGCTATAAATAATGCTGCTACCAATATTCTTGTACAAGTTTTTGTGTGGACGTAGGTTTTCACTTTTCTTGGGTATATATCTAGGAGTAGAATTGCTGGGTCACACGGTAAATCTATGTTTAACATTTTGAGGAATTGCCAGACTGTTTTCCAAAGCAGCTGCACCTTTTACCTTCCCACTACCAATGTATGAGGGTCCAGTTTCTCCTTTCTTTGTTATATTGTCTGCCTTTCTGATTACAGCCATCCTAGCGAGTGTGAATTGATATCTCATTGTGGGGTTTGATTTGCATTTCCCTAATGGCTCACGATGTTGAGCATCTTTTCACGTGCTCATCAGTCATTTGTGTTATCTACCTTAGAGGAACGTCAGCTCAGATCCTTCATCCTTTCTTTTTTTTGGCCACACTGCACAGCTTGTGGGATCTTAGTTCCCTGACCAGGGATTGAACCCGGGCCACGGCAGTGAAAGCGCTGAGTCCTAACCACTGGACCGCTGAGGAATTCCTGATCCATTTTTTAATTGGGTTATTTGTTACAAAGTTCTTAAGGTGTTATTCAAAGCCCTTCATAATCTGGCCTCCAATGTAATCTTTCTTGTCTCATTTCCAGTTATCACCTCTGTCCCTCCCTTCTCCTGGTCTCCCCAAGTAGACTCTGAGCCTGTAGCTATAAAGAACTCACTTATATTCCCTAAACGTTGTGTTCCGTCGTGCCTTTCCGCATGCTGTTCCCTCTGTGGGACTGCCTTCCTCTGGGCCTCAGGTAGGGCTATCCCCTCACATCCCCCATCCTTTCAGAGGCTAGCAGAGATGATACCTGAGGTGGGTTAAACTGGAGCGTGCGTGCTTCTTCCTTTGGTGTGTCTACCACCCAAGACTGAGCTCCCCGAGGTCAAGGACAGTATCCAATTGTATCCCTAGGGACTTAGCATAATTAACGTGGAGTAAGAACTTGGTAAATATTTGTTGAATGAACCATGAAGTTTTGGGAAAACACGTTTTTTTTCATCCACCTATTTATGATATTGGTAAACATTTTCCCGTCGTTTTTGCTTTGGGTGATGACGTCTTCCTCTAAAAATTCTGATGTAACAAAAACAAGCAAATAGGGAATGAAAGTAGTAACCAGAGAAAGTTGCCTGCATTGTACACTGACCTCAAGTCTGATCTTTACTCCAGCTTTTATCCTGATTGATGACCTTTCTTTGTAAATCCAAGACACACAGCGGCTTATCGGGCAGCCTGCCACATGCCCTGTCCTTGATTACTCTTCAAGGTGGATGGAGGTCAAAGGAGGACTGTCTGCTAAGAGAGGCAACAACTTGCCACGTGATCCCTTGCTCTGCTTTCTGGTTTAAACCACCACTCCAAGAATATCAAACGGGCTGTGTCACTGTCTTCACCAATGTCTTGAAAAGAAACAGAAAGTTTATGCACCAAAGCTGAATAGCGATACATTTACCTTTTTAAATGTTGTTGTTGTTTTTTAATTTTATTTTTTATTTATTTATCTTTGACTGCGTTGGGTCTTCATTGCTGCACCCGGGCTTTCTCTAGTTGCGGCGAGCGGGGGCTACTCTTCATTGCGGTGCGCGGTCCTCTCGTTGCAGTGGCTTCTCTTGTTGCGGAGCATGGGCTCTAGGTGTGCGGGCTTCAGTAGTTGTGGCTCACAGGCTCTGGGCACGCAGGCTCAGTAGTTGTGGCGCACGGGCTTAGTTGCTCCGCGGCACGTGTGATCTTCCGGGACCAGGGCTCAAACCCATGTCCCCTGCCTTGGCAGGCCTATTCTTAACCACTGTGCCACCAGGGAAGCCCTGGACCTTGCATTTGTAACTAGTGATGTTTCTTCCATTCAGCTCAGGCGAACAGCTGATGCCGGTCCTATTGTTAGAATTTGGACTTTTTAGAAAGGAAAGGAGCTGGTGGCACAGCCAAGCAAGGGGAGAATCAACAGATGCACCCAGAACTTGAATATGTGTATTTCAGGCGGTGCCGGACGATAGCCATCTGTGGTCCCCAACTGCTGGTGCTGAGAAATGATGCAGAGCTGGGAGGTCAGATCCTGGAGGTAGCCCAGGCCGATACACACGCTTGGGAAGGCTGTAGACCACTCATTTAGTGTACAGTGGTCTACATTAAATGCAGCCTTCAGGGTCGGCTTTATCCGTGATTTGCACAGCTAGGACTCTCGCGGGTTGGGGGTGGGGTGGCAGAGAGAGGAATGTGGAGCTGCCCAGACCCCTTAACTCTGTGGACTGCACAGGGACCATTAACACCAGCAACGTTTCAGCTAGGGAAGATAAAGGTTAGGAAACTGCTAAGTGGCTCACTCTGGGAATCAGCTCCCAGGCCTCAGGACAAGGCGCATCACTCCCTGTTCCCACTTGGACGTATGGCCAGGCTGGGCGTTCGCCAGAACATGAGGGAAATCCAATCTATGGAGGCTGAACTGATTTCTGTAACAAGGTCTGGTTGCCAGAAACGGTGCCGCCTTAACCTTGCTCGGTGTAGGCCTGATAGGGTGCGTAGCGCCCCCTGGTGGCCAGAGGGAGCAACTACGTGCCATGCCAGCCAACAAGTCTGTGCTCATTAGCATTTTCTTTTCTTTTCTTTTTCTTTTAATTCTTGGCCGCGTTGGGTCTTCATTGCTGCACGCGGGCCTTTTCTAGTTGCAGAAAGTGGGGACTACTCTTCGTTGCGGTGCACAGGCTTCTCATTGCGGTGGCTTCTCGTTGCAGAGCATGGGCTCTAGGCACACAGGCTTCAGTAGTTGTGGCACGTGGGAGTAGTGTGGCTCGCGGGCTCTAGAGTGCAGGCTCAGTAGTTGTGGCGCACGGGCTTAGTTGCTCCACGGCATGTGGGGTCTTCCCGGACCAGGGCTTGAACCCGTGTCCCCTGCATTGGCAGGCGGATTCCTAACCACTGCACCGCCAGCGAAGCCCTTATTAGCCTTTCTTGATAATTCTGTTCCCCTCCCCCCTCCTCTTTCCTGTGCCCACTCTGGTCCACTCCAAGCCCCCCACCTTCCTCCCTGCCCCCGAGCAATGATGAACAAAATCTTCACTGCCTGAAGAAAAAAAGGAATAGTAAACCTTTCTTTTGTTTACTTAGGGGGAGAGCCTGTGCTAATGGGGTCAGACAGGCAAGGCATGAAGAGATAAAGAGAAAAAGGATGAAAAAAGAAACAAACCCAGGAGGGCCTAAATGGAAATAGTGTGTCAAAATCGTAAGAACCCCCCAACTTATCCTGTGTCTTTATATAGAACAAATCTGAAAAAAAGATTTTACAAATTTAGGGCTGCTTGAAGTTTTCTGAACTTTAAATGTCGGCTCTGACTGATTTTCATGCTGTGTGCCTGTATGTTAGAGATGCCATAGTGTCTCCAAATTGGAATACGGCATAGTTTGAAAGTTTAACTAACTTCTACCATGGCTTGGCGTGGGGCGGGGCGGGGCGGGGAACAGACGTAATGCTCATGTATCTAGACTTTGAAAAAGTTGCCTGGACCAAGTGTTGAAGACACATGTTCGCCTTGTAACAGCCCTTCTCAGAGAGTTCAGGAAACAGGACAGCTGAGGGTTGCCAACCCCGGATCAGCGCAGTGTGTGTGCCTGTGTGAGAAGCAGGTGGTGAAAATATAAAAAGCTATAGGTGCTAAAAAGGAAAGAGCGTTTTTGCACCTCATCAGCCTCTAAACAAACATAAGGGTACGGAACACAGTCTTTTTTTTTAAATGGCAGTGGGATTTAATATCTGTGTGGTTATTTCCTTTAAGTAATATTAAGAGCTAAGAGACAAGTATATCGGTGCCAGGAATGAAGTAACGGTTTAGATAAAATGCCGCTGACTCTGGTCTTACTCATCCCAGCAACTCGGAAACCCTCCCTGGGTCTCTCTGCAGAGCCTTACTGACCACGAACAGAGGCCAGCTACAGGGAGGGCTCCTCTCCTTTACAGCGAAACACATGACTGGAGAGCGCCGAGCCCAGTCCCGGAGCGCAGGGAGGGCGGGCCAGCCCCGGGCCCCCAGCCCGCAGGCCCGGATGGGTGGGTGAGTCCTTGCATAATTAGCCAGGGAAATGCAGCCTCAGTCCGCTTGCGACTGCAGCTCCGCGGGCACCTCTGGCTCTCCCTGATCTTCCGAAGGTGGCCTGGCGCTTCGTTCTTGCGGGTCACAGGGTAGACTGCCGGGGGAGGGGGAGGGGCGCCGGCAAGACCCCGTGCCGCCCCAGCCAACCGCCCGAAGAGGCCGAGGGCGGCCGCTCTTCCCGCTCGGAGTGCGCCGTCCAAGATGCTGGGGATCATCACCATCACAGGTAAGGCGGAAGCCGGGTCAGCTGTGTCCTGCCTCCGTGGCAGGTGGAGGAACCTGCATTTGGACATGGGCGGGTCGGGGGCCGCAGGGCAGCGGCTGGACATCCTGATGGGCGTTTAACGCTCTCACTGTGCTGACTTTTTGATCAGAAGATCATTCTCTTTTGGGCTCAGCAGGCACCAAGCAAACCCAACGTTTTCTTTTTGCCTCTGCAGGAATCTTCCTGACCCGGGCCCGGGGGAGACCTGGAATGCATTTTGGGAGGGGTTGCACCTCTTCCCCTGGTGGAGGGGAACGACAACCCCACCCCAACAGATGCATGTTAGATTGGGGTGAATTTGAAAACAGGTTGTGAAAGCCTAATTGCTTGCTATAGTCATTTAAAAAAGGTAAATTCCTGTTGTTGAGAAATTGCAGTATTTGACATTTTGACCTGCTTATTAGGAACTGGCAATGAAGGTACACTTGGCCATTTAGGGGATGAAAATGTTATCTCTGGTTTGTGTGGTGGGTGTTTTTTTGGCGGGGGGCGAGTAGAAAGGGATAGCTCTATTGCTTTGGTAGGCAAAAGGAGACACATCAGGTCTTGCCTTGAAAAACTGTGTCCCAACCTGGGACAGGATTTAATGAGGAGCTTCATAAGGATACTTCACGAGCGGAGTTGCTGACAAGATGAGGGTGTGTGCGGGGTCTCAGGTGGCTGGTTTCCTAACCTTGAGGAGCTTCTCTGGTTCCTTCAATCTGGCCTGGGATGGTTTCTTGGCTGTGCTGATTAGCAACTGTTCGAATCCACCCTTTGGAACTCAGGGAAGGTCATGGAGGCTGGAGTCTTGCCTGGTCTCAGGACTTAATGAAGCTCAGGTTCTTGATGTCTCATCGCAGAGAGAATTCAGTGAGAGACAAAGTGATAGGTAAGAAGCGGATTTATTTAGAGGGAAACACACTCCACAGGACAGAGTGTGGCCCATCTCAGAAGGTGAGAAAGGCCTGTGTGGTGGTTCTCATAAAGCCATAGTTACTGTAAAATTGGTGACTAACAGGCAACAGTATTTGGGCAGTGAATAATAAAAATGTATGTTTCTTAAGCTTGCTTTCTAGAAATCTGGCTGTTGAGTGTGAATGATAATATTTAATACCTACCTCCAGCAAATAAGTTACAGACATCAAACTTGTGGAACGTACTCAGAGCCCTTCTTGCTTGTCATTTGACCTTCTCATGATGATGTACTGTAGCCTGAATCCTTAGGAACCTGCCTGTTTTCTCCTCCTTTCTGCCTTTTGCCTCCATCAAAATTCAACTCCATTTGCTAATTTAGGTTTATAAGACCAGCTCTTCTCTAAATATTTGAGATCTTTGTTCTCCAAATACATGTTTTCTTAAAAGGGCAGTATAGAATTTCTAGGACTTAAAATTTTTCTCCGTATCTCTCACGTCCTATAGATGAGCTTGTTTACTTTGAAATTTCCTTAAAATTCCTTCCGCAAGTTAACTCAACTTGCCTTTCTACCCTGTACGTAGCGTGAAAATTTACGATACCTAGAAAGTATTATTAGACTACACAAAACTTAAAAATTAAAAACACAAAATGCATTTTTTCCCCAGATCATTAATTTTTCTATGAATGAGATATATAAATGCTCAACCCTGAGATAGCCTGCCTGGGAGTGTGATTTGTGCGGTGTCACAGCTGGGGGTGGGGCTTCTATGATCATGACTTTTTCCGGGTGCTTTTTGTGTACAGTATAATCTTTATTATATTCACTATTTGATGAGTTCAGCACATGCTCAGTTTCTTATGGGAAAGGAAGGTGGTCCTTTTTAAGCAGAAGTTGAGTTAACAAACTTGGGATACTTGGGGGCTTTAAAAAATTGGTTCAGATAATCCTAATGGGATGCTAAATGAATGGAAACAGTTGCAAGGGCTGTCTAATTTTTAAGGCAGCTTTAAATAATTGGGTCAATTGCTTTCTGAGTTTTATTACAATGTTGGTATGAAGGATGTGGCAAAATATTGTGTTTTTTCCTGGTAAAAAGAAAGTGTGCAGAATATCTTAAATTCCAAAAGGTTTATAGCAAATAAACATTTCATAATGGAAGAAGTAAAAATTAAAAAGGAGTTTCAACCGTCTTTTTTTTTTTTCCTCTGCAAGTTATTCTGATGAGGAAGATTTACAATCAATAGTCTTTAAATAACTGGTCAGAATCTTGAAAAGCAATGAAGGCTTTTAAAATTGGCATTCAGGATTAATTGAATAGCAAAGGTTTTTGTAACTTCGGGATTGCTCATTTAAATAATGTAGCAGAGGGACTTCCCTGATGGTTCAGTGGTTAGAACCCCTCGCTGCCAATGCAGGGGGCCTGGGTTCCATCCCTGGTAGGGGAACTAGATCCCCCCATGCTGCAACTAAGAGCCTGAATGCCACAACTAAAGATCCCGCATGCAGCAACTAAGATCCAGCGTAGCCTAAATAAATAATTTTTAAAAAATAAATAATATAGGAGAAAGTTATTCTCGGCTGCTTTAGTAGGACTGCCTTATGTGAGAATGTGTTTCAGTTTCACAATTAATAGGAAGGAAGCAGGATTGATGACATTTTTGTAGAACTGCTTAGGAATGAGTTTTCATTTTGTGAAGCACGGAAAGCTGTCACCTAATACTGACCATTATTCTCCCCTCCTCAGACCCTGTGTGCACAACCCCCTGAAGTGAATACAGCAGACCTTCAAGTAGGAGATGATTGATTATTCACATCACATTCTGTTGCCTTTCCTGAAGTCTTTCCCTCACATCATGTTAGCAGTAGCTTAGTTTAAGAACTAGAAAATAAGTAATTGGACACGATGATGAAAGAGGTATCCCCTCCCCACCCATGTATCAGTGGCATGCCAGCAAAAAAACAAAAAAAACCACCTTTTTGAATTAGGAAAATATCTTTCCTGTTTTCCCTAACTCACACACAGTATTGAGACAAAATATAGAGTTATCTTGAGGAATTAGGGCAGCAGTATTCTCTATCTCTAAAGTAAACTGGGAAGAAAGAATCCTCCAATATTCACAAAAGTTCTAGATGATTGATAATGCACTTCTTTATGCAAATCACAAATCCCCCCCACATGGCTGCTTCTCTCTGCTGTGCAGGCAGACTAGTTATCAAGGGATTTGTGAAACCTGAAATTAATACCCTCACAACTCTGGCCCAGTAACTGCCGTGTACCGAGTGCCCACTCTGAGGTGGCCATTATTATGATTTCCCACAAAAATCCTGCAAAAAGTGGTTTTTGTAACCCCCTTTTTAACATGAAAACTAAGTTTCTCTGTGTTCCACAGCTACTAAGAAGCACAGCTGTGGGCTTCCCTGGTGGCGCAGTGGTTGAGAGTCCGCCTGCGGATGCAGGGGACGCGGGTTCGTGCCCCGGTCCGGGAAGATCCCACATGCCGTGGAGCGGCTATGCCTGCGAGCCATGGCCACTGAGCCTGCGCGTCCGGAGCCTGTGCTCCGCAATGGGAGAGGCCACAACAGTGAGAGGCCCGCGTACCGCAAAAAAAAAAAAAAAAAAAGCACAGCTGTAGAATAGCTTGTAAAGAACCTCTTTCTCGTTGTGTAACGGATGCTGATTTGATTTCGTGGTGCCCACATTTTTACATGCCTGCCCAGGTTATAAGGGACCACGGGACGTCACTATCAAGGCCAGGGCCGATGATGAGCATCACCTGTATGCTCCTGTGTGGGGTTTTGCTTCTCTGAGTTTCAACCCCAGTTACACATCTCCCCTTGGAGGTTTCGTGGTTGATCAGCATTAGAATGAGAATAGTTGGTTGGGTGTGTAAGATATAGAGATGGATTTAGAATGTGGAGAATTCCTGGAAAAATTTCAGGGCAATGCTGCAAATCATGGGGGAAAGTTAACCAGTTCCAGATGTCACAGCAAGCAGCCCCAATTTGCGTGGGGAACGGAGAGCATGGGTTATACTAAACCTTAAAAAAAAATCAATGTTATAGCTGTTTACAATATTGCACTTTTTATCTGACAAATATATCTATCTAAGTTTGGATAAAAACATTAACATTTTGTAATCTATAATATGACATATTTCTTAACGGTTTTTTTTTCTTTTAAACCTCTAAAGTAAAAGAAAACAAGTCATACTTTTATCTCTTAATCTCTGAGTCTTTGGAAGAGTGAGAAAAGAATGCTGATCTCGCAGCTTTTGGACCCATAAATGCTTGTTGCATTTTGTGGAGCTTGGGAGCAGGGTGTCTGCGCGGGAAGCAGGGTTCAGTACAGGACCTTTAACCTCTGGGACTTGGAAGACCCTTTGGGACTTGGAAGGTGGAGGATTATGAAATTGTTCACAGGGAAAATGTATATTCGCCCATACTCATAGATCTCCTGTGCTTGATTTTATGAATTGGCATTGACTGGACATTTATCTGCAGATAAGCATGGTTTAGTAGACGATAACACCGAAAAAGGAAAAGCTTTGACAATTCTCTTCCAAAGTGGAATTTCTGTCCGCAAAATGCTTTCAAGTTTTGGTTTCTTTTGACGCTACTGAAGATAAAGCTATTCGTATATTTTCGCACTTATTTGACTTCATTAATGTTCTGTAGGTTTTCTAAGCCTTGGAAGGGCTTGTTAAGCTGTTCAAAACATTAAACAACTCATATTACTATTACAGATATGCTATAAGTTTTCCTATTATGTAGTACCTGAGGATAGCTTATACTTTTAAAAGTAAAAATATCGGGGCAGAAAGTATGTACTACCAGCTGTCATTTTTCTTCTCCGTTTCACTTTCCATACTTTTTTCTTTAAGGAGACCTTTCCGGACTTCCCTGGCGGCCCAGTGGTTAAGACTCCGCACTTCCACTGCCGGGGGCCAGGGTTCGATCCCTGGTTGAGGAACTAAGATCCCACAAGCGGCGCAGTGTGGCTAAAAAAAAGAAAAGAAAAGGAGACCTTTCATTTGTCTTAGAAAAACACAAAGACAAACAAAAAGCTTATTCAAAGTCTTTGATAAAACTTCAGAAGCTGCACCATCGCTTCACCCGTCACTCGCCTTTATCTTTTCTGCATCTATAAAGCTGTATGTCCACCCTAAAGAGCCTCCTTCTGGGGCATATGCAGAAAATTAAGTGAGTGAAAGCACTTCCTATGTCATTTTTAAATCATCTTTTTCTTTTCCAAGTAATGTTTCCAACGTAGTAACACTCACTCACAAAGGCATATGACTAGAATCTCCTCCCAGAAAAAGGGACTAGAAATATTTGGTTTCTATGTTGATGTTTATTTACGAAGCAAGACTTATGACGTTGATGCCACTAACGGTTTTAGTGGAAAACCATGTTGACACAAATCACGTGTCCAGGTAAGACTGTGTTTAGGGTGCTGCCGATAAGTGCGGGGATCCTTGCAAGAACTGTAGTATTTTCTTGCCCTTTGAAGTGTCTGCGGGGTGGGGAGAGGACCAGTGACAAGCAGGACTGCATGGAGATGAAGCATTTGCTGGTTCCGCCTCCTAGAGCTTTCCCAGTTGACACATTGACCGACTCCCTTTCCCAGCCTTTTGGCCATCTTTGATGCCTGGCGAGAACGTGGAGTTTCTAGGTAAACCACAGCATCACTGAATATGGGAGCACTGTGTTTGGACTTTATGGGTATTTGAGAAACTTGCAGGATTAATAGCAGCGTTCTGCAAAATGACTGGATAATTCAAAGCCCCACGTGTGGGATAATTATACATTGTATCAGAAAGGCCCACCCTAAACCAGTTATTTTGTGCAAGGTCTTTTTGGATGCCAAGAAAGTGCATCCCCAAATCAGTGATGCTTAGATGATGAAGGTTTTTGATTTTCCTCTTCCTATCCAACTGGACAAATCTAAGGCAGACAGCAATTCCATAGGGAGCTGATGTGTCAAGTTAGAGTAGAGGAGGTTTTGAAGTCATTTAAAAGTAAATGTATTAATGAAATGCTTGTAAGTGTGGTTGTGAGTAGATTCTGCTATGCTAAGTCCGAACAGGTGAACACTGGACTATCTTCCTCGAAAGCCGTCGCCACCATTATTATCTGCTTCCTGTCACTCACCTGCTTCTTCTACTCCCAACAGCTGAACCTGCTGACGTGGTCCGCCCCTCCCTACCACCCCACGTTTTTGGTTTTTTTTTTTTTGCAGTACGTGGGCCTCTCACTGTTGCTCCGTTGCGGAGCGCACGCTCCAGACGCGCAGGCTCAGGGGCCATGGCTCACGGGCCCAGCAGCTCCGCGGCATGTGGGATCTTCCCGGACCGGGGCACGAACCCGTGTCCCCTGCATCGGCAGGCAGAGTCTCAACCACTGCGCCACCAGGGAAGCCCCACCCCACATTTTTGGGCTGTTCTTCTTTTTTCTTTTTTTTGATAAGTTGATTATAATTTCATGGATTATAAGCTGTATTGTTACATTTTTACACTGATATTTATTTATTTAGCTGTTCTTTTATGCGTTTAACAGCCTCCTTGTTTGCTCACCAAGCTAAGATCTTTGAACTCACTTAGAACCTGCATGCAGACAGCTCATAGAAACACCTTTAAAGAGCTTTCTGCTAACCACAAACTGGAACGTGGGTGGGGTGGATGATGGTCTGGGAGTCTCTGCCTTCAGCCGGAACCTGGGAAATGTGGGGTGATTTTGCTGTACTGTGTGCAGTTGGGCTGGGAAAGCAGGGAAGGGGAGGAAGGGAGTTCCAGACAGAAAGTAGGGCTCATCTACGTGTGACCTTAACTTGGTCCAAAATCGGGGAAAAGGATCTAGATCTGGGTGCAAATAAAGAAGAAGAGAGCAGATAGGGAGCTAACTCAGAATGCCCATTTCCCCCCTTGAAGTGTTTATGCTGAGAGTCGAAGAGGTAAAAACAGGTGTGATATGACTTCACAGAACTTGAAAGAGCACCTAAACTTTATGTGTTGATGGGTTTCTGCAGCGTCTTGTGGTGCTGAAGGTCTAGGAGTGTCTCAAGGCTGCCAGGTCTGGAGAGCTGAAGGCTGCTCAAGACTGCCCTCTTCTGTTCAAAAACTCCTTCCCGGGTTTGGACAATGACTTTATACATGTGAGTGTGATAATGAAAAACTGGACCAACATAAATTGTCTGAAAACAAGGGGACATGAAAAGAAATTATGCAACCAGTATGTCATAGTTTTGAAGACTATTAGATAATTTATCCGGAAGAAAATACAGCTATTAATAGCCGTTATCACTGGACATAGTCTTTATGGATGTTACTCCCAATTTTCGGTATTTTTAAATCTTCTGCAATTCATATAGTTCACTGTTGGAACTGGTGAAAAGTAATTAAAAGGAAGTATTTCTGTTCTGAGGAAAACAGTGAAGCAAAAAAAAAAAAGCCATTCTAATGGCTTTTGTTTTATTTTTATTCTAGACTGCCAGTTGATGTTTTACCCTCCTAACTAGCCTTTGCTAGTAGCGGAGGGGACCTATGTTATAGGTGAGGGCACTGAGAACAGAAACTTCAAGAGATGTGCCCAAGGGCCCAGTGCTAGTAGGTGGTGTAGCTGAAATTTAAACACCAGTCTGTCTCTAGAACTTCTGGTCTTTAATCTTCTTCCTTTCTACCTGAATTCTGTCTCTTCTTTGAGGGGTAGGGGAAGAGTTTTCCTGTTATTTAATTCATTGATAAAAATTTGTTCCATGGTGTATAATACGAGGCAAAGAGCCACTAAAATCAGGTAGGGTGAATCAGTACCTCTCCATTTTTGTTGTTCTCTATATTTTCACTAGTCGTCTGCACTCGTTCATTCTTCTGATTGATTGTTTCAAACAATAACTTCAAACTTAGAGGAAGTAGCAAAAATAAAAATGGTACAGGGCACATCATGTACTCTTCACCTAGCTTCACTTCTTAACATTTGCCGCATTTGCTTCATTATTTACTCTCTCGCTCTACGTTGGAAAACAAAACAAAATAAAAAAACCAACATACAGGTTCCTGTTATGTCTTATGTAGGCATGAGATGTGGAGCTTTCTGAATCATCTGAGGAAAGGTTATGTACATCATGGTCCTTCACTCTTAAATGCTTCAGTGTGTATTTCCTAAGAATAGAGATATTTCCTTTCGTAATCGTAGTACCGTTATCAATGTCAGATATTTACATTATCACAATACTTATTTTATAATCTACCATTCTTTTTTCAATCTTGTCAGTTATCTAATAAGGTTCTTTTTAGCATTCTCCCCTTGCATTGCCAGATCCATCCTCAGGTCAGGTATTACATCGTAATCTGTTTAGCCTCTTTTAATCTGGAGCATCTGTATAACCTTTGTCTTTTAGATATTGGCATGTTCAAAGCATATAGTTCTCTTCCCATTTCTACCACATTCCTTATTTTGTGTTTGTTTTCTCCTACTTGAATTTAGGTTGTGCATTCTTAGCCGCAGATGACATTGTTTCCTTCTCAAGGTATTGTACACAATGTCCATGTGTCCCTCATAGGTTGATGTTGAGCTGTTGTCCGATTTCACCACCCTTTCGACTATTAGGCATGTAAGTATCCAGCCCAACTCCCCCCCTCCCCCATTTAGCACCCATTGATTCTTTTTTTTTAATTTATTTATTTACGGCCGAGTTGGGTCTTCGTGGCTGCATGCGGACTTTCTCTAGTTGCGGCGAGCGGGGGCTACTCTTCGTTGCAGTGCAGTGGCTTCTCCTGTTGCAGAGCACAGGCTCTAGGGCTCGTGGGCTTCAGGAGTTGCGGCAAGCGGGCTCAGTAGTTGTGGCGCACGGGCTTAGTTGCTCCGGGGCATGTGGGATCTTCCCGGACCAGGCATCGAACCCGTGTCCCCTGCATTGGCAGGCGATTTCTTAACCACTGCACCACCAGGGAAACCCAGCACCCATTGATTCTTGCTTTTATCCAATCTTTACCTTGACAAAGTGACAAAATGATGGTGAGGTGATCTTACAACATTAAAAAAATTTTTTTAATGCAAGTAGAGTTGATGTACAATATTATATAAGTTACAGATGTACTCAGGTGATCTTTTGAATCATTATCTTTGAGTGGGCGCATAGTATATATGTGTTCTTTATTTTTTTATTTATTTTTTTTGCGGTACACGGGCCTCTCACTGCTGTGGCCTCTCCCGTTGCGGAGCACAGGCTCAGCGGCCGTGGCTCACGGGCCCAGCCGCTCCGCGGCATGCGGGATCCTCCCAGACCGGGGCACGAATCCGTGTCCCCTGCATCGGCAGGCGGACTCTCAACCACTGCGCCACCAGGGAAGCCCTCTTTCTTTTTTTAAAGCATGACCGTAACCATGAAAAAACCGCTTTTTACACTGAAATAGAATTTGAATTGCTGTCCACATCAGACATAGCAATTTTTCTCTTAAGTGTAGGTGTTGACATGTCTAAATAATTTTTCTTGTCATAAGTGGCATTTACAAATTGTAAAGTTACAATGTTTGGAGAATAAGAATTTTAATGCTTTGAGAGTACATGGAGTTTATTTCTCTTTTAAAAAGACAAACTTTGTGTTTAGCATTTGGTAAAAAATAGACTTTATTTCTTAGAGCAGTTTTAGGGTCGCAGCAAGAAAGAGTGGCAAGTACAGTTCCTATACACGCCCTAACCCCACACATGCCTAGCCTCCCCCACTATCAGCGTCCCCCACCGGAGCGGTACATTTGTTACCATCCATGAGCCTACACTGACATCATTATCACTCAAAGTCGATAGTTTACATTGGTGTGGGTTCGTTTACATTGGTTCACTCTTGGTGGTGTACATTCTGTGGGTTTGAACAAATGTATAATGACATGTATCTAGAGTATCATGCAGAGTATTTCACCGTCCTAAAAGTCCTCTCTGCTCTGCCTGTGCATCCCTCCCACCTCCCTGCCCCCGTAACACTGGTCTTCTTATTGTCTCCACAGTTGTGCGTTTTCCAGAATGCCGTGGAGTTGCAATCGTACAGTACGTAGCCTTTTCAGTTTGGCTTCCTTCACTTAGTCATCTGCGCTTGTTAAGGCTCCTCCATGTCTTCATGATCTGCTAGCTTGTCTTTAGTGCTGAATAATATTTTATTGCCTGGATATACCACCATAGTTTATTTATCCATTCACCTATGAAGAACATCTTGGTTGCTTCCGAGTTTTTCCAATTGTGAGTAAAGCTGCTATAAACATCCATGTGTGCGTTCTTGTGTGGACATGTTTTCAACTCATACCAAGTGTGGGTATGAGTAAATACCAAGAATATTTAGGGAAAAACCAAGGAGCGTAATTGCTGGATCAGATGGTAAGAGTGTGTTTGGTTTTGCAAGAAACTGCCCCAATGTCTTCCCAAGTGGCTATACCGTTTTGCATTTCCCACATACAACCATGTTTGAAGTCAGTTTATTCCCCTGTAAACCAGCTAGGGGGACCAGGTGACCTCTGCTTTCCAGCTCTAAGGCTCTATGATTGGAGATGATAGCTTCGTAACGGGAACCCAGCTCTTATTCTAATACTTAGGAAGTTAAAGTACTTACAAACAAACCCACCCAGGCACAGGTGCCTGCCATGCCCTGGGCCACTGATAGGCAATGCGGGTTTTGGATCAAATACTCGATGGAATGTTGTGCGGGTAAGAGAGGCAGTACAGGAACGCTGCGGCAGTGAGGTTTGGCGGCCTTTGGCCAGGGAGGTTTGGCTGGTTTCTGGCATCTAGTGTGCTTCGCCTGGAAGAGGGGCCCCTGGGGGTGATGCTCAGGGCCTCCTGGCTTTCCCTTGCAGACTGACGAGGAGGCTGAGCCCTCTGAGACGTGCGCGACTCTCCCAGGGGCGTCTCCATGCAGCGATGGGGCAGCCGGCAGAGGAAGGCTGGGGCCTCCGGGGCCTCTGTCGGATTGCCCCTGCCGGCCAGCGGCGCGTGCCAGGCCCTGGTAGAGTATCCTCTGCTGTGAGTAGCGCGCGCCCCCCAGCGGCGGTTCGCCCCGGGGCTTGGCGGGCCGGATCGCCGGGAGCGCCCCCTGAAGTGTCAGTTAGATGGGTTTGTGGGTTTCCATCCTTCCTCCTTTCCCTTGCTTTCATCAACCTGCCGGCGCAGGGTCGGGGGGGGGGGGGGTGTTAGGGAGGCACACCACAGGACACCATGCCCAGGGCTGCAGAGCCACCCTCTGGGCTCCATAGGGTTCGCTGAGGCCCGTGGAGCATGTGCCCGAACCCTGCACTCTCCGAACCAGCACCTCGCCCGGAAACTGAAAAACAGAACCGCAGCGCAAGGGAGGCCCTAGGCTGCACGTTGCTTCTTGCCAGAAAGAGGCACATCGGGAAGACAATGACCTAGGAGGAGGGGCGTGAGGATTGGGATAGAGATTGTGCGGGCTGGGGTCACCTGGGAAGGTCTTTGCCCGGCAGGCGGGTGAGGTAGAAAACGATACAGGCCTCGAAAAATCACAAGGATTTAGCCAAGACCAGAAAGTCGCCCCCCACCCCTCCCCAAGAGCCCAGAGGCAGGCGAGCAAAATGGGGGATGCAGAACAGGACGGAGCAGGCCTTGCTACTTGGGCTGCAGCACGCCGAGCGCCTGGCCCAGTCATAGGAAACGAGGCTGAAAAAAAAGGATCTAAGTTTCACTGCCTGCGGGTTCCCAGCTGAGTGGGTAGCCACGTGGTCGCACGTGGTTTGAGGCAGGTTACAGACCTCTGAAGTGCAAGTGTGCGATCAAAGTTGGCTTATTTTTATTGGAGTATAGTTGATTTACAGTGTTGTGTTAGTTTCAGGTATACAGCAAAGTGAATCAGTTATACATATGCATATATCCAATAAAAAAAATTTTTTTTAAGTTGGCTTATATGTTAGAATGTAATTTAGACAGCCTTGGCTGCCAGGTTAGTAGTGTAGAAGACACTCCCCTAGATCCTGGAGCCCTTAGGGATGTTTGGCAGCTAGCTTCATGGTGTGATCAAAGGGGTATTTTAGGAAACAGGGCCTCTCTGTAAGGTCTGTACAGGTCTAGCTGGTACAGAAGGCAAGTGGAAATCAGGGCTGAGTTGGGTTTGTCCAGCCTTGTGCATAAAGCACAAAGGCGCCATCTGGGCCAGCGGGGGCCTTGCCCAGTCTGGAAGATTGTTCTGACAATAGTAGCTCCTAGGATTACTTAGGTAAAAAGAGACTGCAGACCAGTTGACCAGTTAGGATTTTAAATTTTCCTGTGATCTTAAATACTTTTCTTTTTTAATGGGTTCAGCCATATAACACTCTAAAGAGAACATCTGAATATTGCTAAGCTATAAGGAACCACCAATAGTTGTTTTGTAATTCCAGTTAGCAGCTGTTCAGCTTTGTTTCCCGAGTTTTGACTATAAACATTCCAGTCATCCCAGAGTTTCATAAAAGGTGTTTCAAATTGAAACACAGATTTAGGAACATGGAGGGGAAACGGGGGAAATGGTGTGTTACACCTACTTTCTCCTACTATGTTAGCAAAGCGTCTCTGCATTTTCTAATGGTTTCTAGAGAGGTTAGTTAATGAGTGTTTTTACCTCCGGCTTGCTGGCAGGAAATTTAATTTTTATATGTGTGCATTACTAGTAAACTTATAGTAGAAGAGAGTTTACGTTTGGGCTTTGACTTTTTCCTCTAGTGTATTTCCAATGATATCATCCATCTTTAAAAAAAGAAGGTCACATCTCTTGTGTTGCATTAGAAGTGTTTGCAGAAAGTTCTCTGATGAGTGTGCTTTTATAATTGGGAAAATTTGTAAAGTAGTTCATCGAAATGCACTTAACTTCAAGAAACCCTTAGACTTAACTGTATAAACTGGATTATAATAGGAACAAATGGAAACTTACAGCATATTTTTTTTTCACACACACTGTATTTTATTTTTACAAGAGATAAATAAACAGCATATTCTTATTTCAGAAGATTATACATACTTTTAAATAAATAATGGGGAGAGAGTGTTCCCAGAAGGAAAGGAATGTCAGGGTTGGATACTCTGAACAGTCTATCACATATGTCTGAATTTTTCTTTCTCTTGGGATATTTGCCTCAGTATTTAATGTGGGTCGTAATTTTTCCTTTATTTTTTAAAAATAAATTTATTTAGTTTTGGCTGCGTTGGGTCTTTTTTTTTAATTAATTAATTTAATTTTGGCTGCATTGGGTCTTCGTTGCTGGGCACGGGCTTTCTCTTGTTGTGGCGAGCGGGAGCTACTCTTCTTTGCAGTGCGCGGGCTTCTCATTGCAGTGGCTTTTCGTGTGGTGGAGCACGGGCTCTAGCCGCGCAGGTTTCAGTAGTTGTGGCACGCAGGCTCAGTAGTTGTGGTGCACGGGCTTAGTTGCTCCACAGCATGTGGGGTCTTCCCGGACCAGGGATCGAACCCATGTCCCCTGCATTGGTAGGCGGATTCTTAACCACTGCACCACCAGGGAAGTCCTCCTTTATTGTTTATAAAGTCTAAAGTTGGTCACAAATGTGTATTTCAAAGTGATTTTTTTTATCACCTGGGGAGCTTTTCCCCCCAAATTTATTTATTTATGAAAAATTTTAAGATATGAAAAAGTTGAAAGAAAAGTGAATATTAGACATGTATATTTATCTAGATTGTATAATTAATGTTTTACCATAATTGCCTTCTCACATATCTCTCCAACTATCCATCCTTGTATCTGTTCATGAGTCCATCTTACTTCTCTTTTATGCATTTCAAAGTAAGCTGCAGACATCAGTATGCTTCACCGCTAAACACTTCAGCATGCATGTTATTAACTAGAGTTCAGTGTTTGGTTCTCAAATTGATTTTTCTAAAAAAGGAAAGGAAAAATTTCCCTTTAAGAAGAATACTTCTTAAAAGTAATCAAGTTGGTTTTTCTTCAAACCTTCTTTATCTAAAATGTTCAGTTTGGGGGGCTTCTCTGGTGGCACAGTGGTTAAGAATCTGCCTGCCAGTGTGGGAGACGTAGGTTCGAACCTTAGTCCGGGAAGAGCCCACATGCCGCGGAGCAACTAAAGCCTGTGCACCACAACTACTCAGCCTGCGCTCTAGAGTCGGCAAGCCACAACTACTGAAGCCCGTGTGCCACAACTACTGAATCCCACGCTCCTAGAGCCTGTGCTCCGCAACAAGAGAAGCCACTGCAATGAGAAGCCCGTGTACTACAACGAAGAGTAGCCCCCACTCACCACAACTAGAGAAAGGCCACGGGCAGCAACGAAGACCCAACGCAGCCAAAAATAAATAAATTAATAAATGAATTTAAAAAAAAATGGTCACAGTTTGGGGAGTTCCCTGGTTGCCTAGTGGTTAGGAGTCCGAGCTTTCACTGGCGTGGCCTGGGTTCAATCCTTGGTCGGGGAACTGAGATCCTGCAAGCCTTGTGGCGAGACCAAAAAATATATATAAATGTTCAGTTCGGTTTTATTATTATTATTTTTTAATGCTACCTTAGATGCTGATATCAGTTAGAAAAAAATGAAAATTGGCTGAAACTCCCAAAACTCTTACAGAGACAGCTACGCACTGTCACCAAAGCCGAGGCCCTGCCCAGCCCTGTAAGTATGTGGGTAGCGTTAGAGCACCTCCTCAGTATCCTTCCTTCCTCTCTGCAGAAGAGGAGGTCCAGATGGTCACAGGTTTTATCTGTGATTATCCGTAAATCTGGTAACGTTAGAAAAGAAAAAGGAAGGGGAAAAGGACTTTAGGTTGATTTCTAGCACAGTACAAGGCATGTTCAAACGGGGCTCTGCACGCGGGCTCTGGTCTTCACTTGGGTGGTACTTTGGACAGCTTTTCAGTGAACTTTCTAGGCTTCACTTTCAAAATGAAACCCAATAAATAGTAAAATGGAAATTTGTAGACATAGGTTTGTAATATTTCATATAAAGTATAAAATTATTTTCTTGGAGGAATTTATGGATTTGGATATGCATATGGTTTCTGTATTTCCACATTGTTCTGTGTTTCTGTATTTCAAATACTTATTGCCACGTTCTAAGCACTGGTATTGGAACTGGTTATAATTATTAAGCTTCATTTTGTGCAGCGGGCATTAAGTATGTTGTTCCAACATTATTGGGACCTTTTTGTGCGTCAGTTTTAATTGACCTTTTTGTTTATTACAGAAAGCAATACTAAATAGAAAATGAAAAAATTCAGATAAGCAAAACTATACTATATCACATTCCCATCCTCCGGAAGTTGTATGTGAGGGGTGTGAGAGAGAGAGAGAGAGAGAGAGAGAGAGAGAGAGAGAGAGAGAGACAGTGATGCTCTGCATTTTCAAGGCTGAACGGCTGTTTGCTGGGGCCTAGAGAGAGGGAGAGAGAGAGAGAGTTTTTAAACCAAAATGAGGTCATAGTACATACACTGTTTGGTAACCTGCTTTTCTTCAGTCAAAATTTCTACCCTTTCATTTTGCTAAGAATTCATCTCCTCTAATCTGACATCGAGTATCCCAAGTAGACCCAAAAATGTCATTAAGCTGGCTTGCCCTAACAAATATCCAACCCAGGACCATGCCTGGTGTCTCTGGTTGTTATGTTTCTTAAATTTTTAAATTTAGCACAGAATCCCACCCTTTATTAAATAACATTGACTTGCTTCTTTAACCCCCAAGTTTTAAAATTCAAACCTAAATTCTAAAACAGAAACTAACACACCATTGTAAAGCAGTTATACTGCAATAAACATGTTAAAAAAAAAAAACAAAATTCAAGCCCGGGCTTCCCTGGTGGCGCAGCGGTTGAGAGTCCGCCTGCTGATGCAGGGGACACGGGTTCGTGCCCCGGTCCGGGAAGATCCCACATGCTGCAGAGCGGCTGGGCCCGTGAGCTGTGGCCGCTGAGCCTGCGCGTCCGGAGCCTGTGCTCCGCAACGGGAGAGGCCACGGCAGTGAGAAGCCCGCATACCGCAAAAAAAACAAAAAAAAATTCAAACCTAAAGAAAAATACAGTGAACACCCATATACACTTGACTTTATTCACCATTCACTGATACTTTACCACATTTTCTTTCTCCTCTAGCCGTACCCCTTCATTCTCTCCCCTTAAACTCTTTGAAAGTTACTTGCAGACAATCCATTTGTATTTATGTTTGATTTTTGTCCTTTGCGACATTTATATTTCAGGCCAGGCTTCCATGTGGGCTGTTGTCTGACTGTTTCCACACGATTCAATTCTGTTAAACATTTTTGTCAGGAGTACTGTGTAGCTGATTTATTGGCCCTCGCAGTGCCTCACATCACGTAGCATGATGACAGTTTTGTCCCATTATTGGAGATGTTAATTCTGATCGCTTGGTTAAGGTGGTACCTGGCAGGTTTCTGCACTATAAAGGAAGTTGTTGCTTTTGAAACGAAGTAATCTGTGTGTTGATACTCTAAAACTGTAAGTGTGTTGGAAACCTTTCACCCCAAAGTTTTAGCATCTCTTGATTCTTGACTGAATGAGTTATTAGAATGGTGTTATTAGTAAACGTGGTTTTTCTAAGTCTACTGATAAACAGCCAACTAGGCTTTACCAAATAAGGCAACCACTTAAGCTACAGCCAATTTCCTTGCTTTGCTTCCAAGTCTCATCTATTAAAAACTTTCCCCCTAATTCCTGTCTTTAAAATTTGTTTCTGAATAGCTGATTTTAATAGTGATATGACTAGTTCCAAATGCCTTCAGTCAGGCCCACATTCAAAAGAGTAACCTCATTGGCCATGAAACAGTGTTGCATTTATTTTATATAATGAGAAATTATTTTTATTTTTCTAAGCAATTGAAAAAGTTCAGTTCAGTTGACACTACAGTTGAAGTGAATTAAAACATGGCTTTCTCCTCTCCAAATTAACTGCAAGCGAAAATCCACTTATATTATTTCCTTTAAGTTAATTGTTTGATGAATGATACAAATACGTGTTTAGAGACAGTGATGCTCTGCGTTTTCAAGGCTGAACGGCTGTTTGCTGTGGCCTAGGAAGAGCCTGGACAACTGTCTATAAAAGAACCGTTTTTCTTAACTCTCGTCCTTAATAAATATGAATCTTGATGTGGTAGAATTCTAAATTCTAAAGAAATAGCTCTACGGATCAAAGTGCAAGTTATATCTAAATTTATTGATTGGCGTTTTTTCATAAGGAAGTATCCCGTACTCCTCACTTAATTTTTTGGTATCACTCTTTTATAATTGAAGTATAGTCGATTTACAATGTTGTATTTGTAGTGTCACTTTTGGTTCATAGATTCTATTTTTAGTCAATGTATTATAACCTATCATTGTTATTTTTTTACGCTTCAAAGTTTGGCCAGCAGAAGCCCTTTCAAGCTGGCTCCTGTGTCCTTTGGATATGCCCGCCCACACACAAGCTTTTGAGCACCCCCTTTTGTCGCAATAAAATGTTCCTTGTACTTTCCCTGACCTAGCCCAGAATTTCCCCAAGGAGCTCTGGTCGCCTTTGGGGACTTGTTGAAGAGGCCAGGTAGTTATCACATAGAATGCCCCTCCTTTAGATTTGTCTAGGTACTTATTTAGCTTAGTTTCTCTAACCCTATATTTCCTATAAAGTGGAAGTTATCTTTAAAGCTTGATGGATTCTAGATCCTAGGTGTGATGTGTGATTCCATTTTGCATACGCCGTCTGGTTGACCTACCCTTAGTGATGTTGTGACTACTTACCTATAACTAATTTTTTGCCTAATCTATTGAGATTTACAGATACTGGTAAGACCGTTACCCGATCTTGGAACTGCCTGATGTTAAAGAAAGTATTCATTGGCCGTGTTTTTTAAATATTTAATTTTCTTGAATTGTAATCATTTTCAACCTTTTTCTTCCCCACCCCACCCCCTCTTTTTTTTTTTTTTTTTTCTGTTAATAGCTGGACAGAGAGAGTCTGAAGATGTGACTGAAAGGGACTCAGACAAAGACATGGCTGCTAACTCAGCGGCGGTTCAAGACATTCAAGACATCACGAAGGAGGGGCAGGAGGAAATGCCTGAGACGATGGAACAGATCCCTGCCTCAGAAAGCACTGTAGATGAGCTGATGCAACCCGCTGAGCCCCAGGCTAATGACGTAGGATTTAAGAAGGTGTTTAAGTTTGTCGGCTTCAAATTCACTGTGAAAAAGGATAAGACAGAGAAGTCTGACACTGTGCAGCTTCTCACCGTCAAAAAGGATGAAGGCGAAGGGCCAGGGGGGTCCGACGGGGCTGGTGACCGCCTGGAGCCCAGCCGGGAGACAGGGGATGCGACACCCACAGACACTGAACTCAAACAGTCCACAGAGAAGCCCGAAGAGACGCCCAGACACGAGCTGAGCCGCCCAGAAGTCTCCCTTCAGGCGGAGTCCGGTCCACCAGCCGGGGAAGGCAAAGACGAAGGAGAAGAAAAACAAGAGAAAGAACCCGCCAGATCTCCAGATTCTCCGACTAGTCCAGTGGCCAGCGAAACCGCATCGCCCTTCAAAAAATTCTTCACTCAAGGTTGGGCCGGCTGGCGAAAAAAGACCAGTTTCAGGAAGCCTCGGGAGGATGAGCTGGAGGCTTCAGAGAAGAAAAAGGAACAAGAGGCAGAAAAGGCAGACACAGAAGAAAACGAGAAGACGGAAGGTCTCTCCGAGCAGCCGTCCTCACAGGAGGCCCGCGAGAGCACCCAGGATGCCAGGCTGTCGGCTGAGTATGAAAAGGTGGAGCTGCCCCCCGAA
Organism: Phocoena phocoena; assembly: GCF_963924675.1. Lineage (NCBI taxonomy): Eukaryota > Metazoa > Chordata > Mammalia > Artiodactyla > Phocoenidae > Phocoena > Phocoena phocoena. The sequence goes on along the minus strand of NC_089230.1, from coordinate 14,621,384 downwards.
GACCAAGGGCAAGCACCTCCCGAAGAGAAACCCGCCCCGTTAGCAACAGAAGTGTTCGATGAAAAAGTAGAGATTGTCGCGGAGGTCCACGTCAGCACTGCAGAGAAGGGCACAGAGGCGCAGAAAGCCGAGGTAGAAGGGGCAGTAGAGCCCTCACCGCCTGAGCGATCGCTTGAAACGGACGCCGACCTTCCGGATGCCGAGCCCCCGGAGGCGCTGCTGAAGATGCAGGAAGAGGCGGGCGCCCCCAGCGGGGACCACGCCCAGCCAGCCGAGCTCTGCGCAGACGCGAAAGCACCTCCCACGCCCCCTGAGGGCGTCGCGGGGGAGGTGGAAGTGCCGTCCTCGCAGGAGAGAACTAAGGTGCAGGGAAGCCCTTTAAAGAAACTGTTCACAAGCAGCGGCTTAAAAAAACTCTCTGGAAAGAAGCAGAAAGGGAAAAGAGGAGGAGATGAGGAGTCCGGGGAGCAGCATCCAGCCTCAGCGGATTCTCCCGACAGCCCAGACGAACCCAAGGGTGAGAGCTCAGCCTCGTCCCCCGAAGAGCCCGAGGAGATCACGTGCCTGGAGAAAGGCGTGGCCGAGGCCCCCCAGGACGGGGAGACGGAGGAAGGGACCACTTCCGACGGAGAGAAGAAGAGGGAAGGTGTTACCCCCTGGGCATCTTTCAAAAAGATGGTGACGCCCAAGAAACGCGTGAGAAGGCTCTCTGAAAGTGACAAGGAGGACGAAGTGGACAAGGTTAAGAGCGCCACCCTGTCCTCCACGGAGAGCACCACCTCTGAAATGCAGGAGGAGGGGAAAGGAAACGGAGAGGAGCAGAAGCCGGAAGAGCCAAAGCGCAAGGTTGACACCTCCGTGTCCTGGGAAGCTCTGATTTGTGTGGGGTCATCCAAGAAAAGAGCAAGGAAAGCATCCTCTTCTGACGACGAAGGGGGACCAAAACCCCTGGGAGGAGACAGCCAAAAACCAGAGGAAGCAGGGAGAGACAGGGAGTCGGGCCCAGACGCGCCCCCTGCCGGCTCCCAAGACCACGACCAACCCCCAGGAAGTTCCTCACCCGAGCAGGCCGGCAGCCCCTCCGAAGGGGAGGGGGTCTCCACCTGGGAGTCATTTAAAAGATTAGTCACCTCGAGGAAAAAACCGAAGTCAAAACTGGAAGAGAAAAACGAAGACTTGGTAGCTGGGTCCGGCCTAGAATATTCAGCCTCAGATGCTGAGCTGGGGAAAGAAGAGTCTTGGGTTTCAATCAGGAAGTTTATTCCTGGGCGAAGGAAGAAAAGGCTGGATGGGAAACAAGAACAAGCGGCGATGGAAGATACGGGGCCAACGGAGGTCAACGAGGACGATTCGGACGTCCCAGCCGTGGTGCCTCTGTCCGAGTACGATGCGGTGGAAAGGGAGAAAACGGAAGCACAGCGGGCTCCCAAGAGCGAGGAGGGCCCCAAGCAGAAGGTGGCTGTCGACGTGTCGGAGGAGCTCAGTAAGGGTCTGCTTCACGCCGTGACTGTGGCTGTCACGGACGGGACAAGGGCCGTCCCTAGCATTGAAGAAAGGGCACCTTCCTGGATCTCTGCTTCGGTGACAGAACCTCTTGAACAAGCAGAAGACGAAGACAAGCCACCATCTGGGGAGGTGTTTGAAAAAGAAGTCTTTGCAGAGGAAACCCCTGTCGAAACCAAAACGCTGCCGGAGAGCCAGGAGGCCACTGATGACACAGTCGCCAGCAAGGTGGAATTGACCCCTGAAGCTCTGACGGCCGCAGAAACCACAGAGCCGTTCTGTGCTGAAGAAGCCACAGAAGCCTCTGGTGCTGAAGAGACCACCGACATGGTTTCGGCTGTTTCCCAGTTAACCGACTTTCCAGATACCACCGAGGAAGCAACACCGGTTCAGGAGGTGGAGGGCAGCATGCCCGACATGGAAGACCAGGCGAAGAGGACCCGAGAGGTGCTGCAGGCCGTTGCAGAAAAAGTTAAAGAGGAATCACAGCTGCCTGACGCCAGAGGGCTAGACGACACCATCCAGACAACCCAGAAAGGACAAGCGAAAAGACTGGAGCAGGTGGAGGAAGCAGAAGAGGATCCTTACGCACTCGATCAGAAGGAAGCGATGGGTGGAGCACCCAGAGTACGTGTACAAGAAACGAAAACTGAGACTTTGACACAGGGGACGGCGATGGTACAGGCCACCGCGGAAAGCTTGGAAGAAATTCCTCCAGGCACAGAGAGTGCAGAGGCCAGGGAGCTTACAAGCACTTGTCCAGCTGAAACCGTGGCTGCGGTAAAACCAGAGACTGTCCCAGAACAGGCTGTTGCTCCTGACTCAGCTGAAACCCTCACAGATAGTGAGACCAATGGAAGCACCCCAGTAGCAGATTTTGAAGCTACAAATGTAAGCCAGCAGACCAAGATCATGGAAATCGATGAAGATGGTGAGGTTCCATCCGGTACCCAATACCAGGTCACAGAAGGTGAGGCACTTCCTGAACTGAAAGAGATGCCTCCAGAACCTTCCAATTTTCAATCCCAGGAAGAAGAGCGTTCAAAAGTGGAAGAGGTTCTAGAACATGCAGATAAAGAGGTAACAGTGGAAACTGTACCCATCCTTTCAAAGACTGAGGTGATTCAAGAGGCTGGCCAATGTGCTGAAGAGGAAGCCAAAGAGGAGCCATCTGTCGAAGGACTTGTGTCCACTGACACAGAAACAACCGAGAAAAAGATAACTGAAGTTGCCCTTGAGGATGAAGTTACGAAAACTGAGTTTCAAAAGAATGATGATCTCGAACTCCAGAGACCTGCTAAGTCTCTTCTAACCCCAGCGGAGAGAGAGAGGGTAGTTCAAGTGGAAAGGGACAAAACGGAATTCGAGCCAACTCAAGTAAATGAAGAGAAACTTGAGTGCAAACCAGCTGTTACCACATGTGAAGAGCTCAGTAAGCAACTGGTTCAGGCAGTGAATGTAACCGTCATAGACGGGGAAAAGGAAGTCATCAGTTTTGAAGGAAGTTCTCTGCCCGTTCACGAGGAAGAGGCATGCACAGAAATTCAAGTTCAAAGCTCTGAGGCACCATTAGCTCTAACAGCTGCAGCAATGGGGGAGAAGGTCTTAGCAGAAGCTATCAAGATTTTAGAAACAGTGGAAACTTTGGAATCTGCAGAGGCACGTTTAGTACCGGAAGAAAAGTCCTCAGAAAAAGATGAAGGCTCTCCTGCTCAGCCAGGGGAAGACGCGGTGCCCACAGGGACCGAGTCTCAGGCCAAATCAATCCCGGTAATAGTATCTGTTATGCCTGAAAAAGGCATCAGCGCAGACCTGGAAGGAGATAAAACCACATCACAGAAATGGGAGTCAGATGGAGACGGTGAGCAGGTTCGTTGTCAGGAAGGCGGAGTAAGCAAAACAAGAGAGGAAGATTTAAAGGCTGAAGATGAGATTTTGAAACTTGAGACAGAGAGCTGCAAGCTTGTACAAAACGTAATTCAGACAGTTGTTGACCAGTTGGGGAGTACAGAAGAAATGGCCTCTGCTTTCCAGACCCAGGCTCAACTGACGGAAGCCGACAGCCAGGAAGCTGGGCAGGAAATCGAGAAAGAAGAAAGCAAACTTCAGCCCTGCACGTTGGATGAAACACAAACCATCGAAGCCAAAGAGGAGTCCCCGCTAAGTGCCGGGGAACACACACATCCAGATGTTTCCGGAGATGTGAATGAAGCTTTAGAGAAGATGGCGGCCACGAGGGTAGAAAGTTCCCCGGTAGATGGCCAGCAGCTTGAAGAGGTAGCTTCCCCATCCAAGGAAAAGAGAGAAGCCCCTGAAACAAAGTCTGTGCCAGAAGACGACGGTGGTGCCGGGTTTGGAGAAAGAACAGAGAAGTCACCGTTTGAATCCCGAGAAGATGAAAAAGGTGATGCTGCTGTTGACCCCGGGAACCAAACCTCAGCCCCGGAAGATGCTGAGGCATCAGGAGGCTCGACCAAAGAGTCTCCAGATACAATTGGACCCAAACTGAAAGAGAAGGGAGATGGCCAGGAAGTAGAATTTCAGGAAGAAAAAGTGCAGAGCGAGTCAGAAAAAGAGATCAAAACACAAACACAGGAGGAGACACAGGACCAAGAGAGAGCACCGGCAAAACCCGAGCCCACAGAATCCTAAAACGTCACGTAAGTAACTTCCTTTCCTTTGAAAGTAATTTTGCCCTCTTTTCTGTCATCTGGTGGCAGATTTGTTATGAGGGAAGCAGGAATTCAAATAATTAGGATTTTATGCAGAACCTACATCTGGGGAAATAACCATCAACCAGACTAGGAGATCCAGGTTAGTTTCCCTTTTTAAAAATTTATTTATTGGCTGCATTGGGTTTCGTTGCTGCACGTGGGATTTCCCTACTTGCGGCGAACGGGGCTACTCTTCGTCGCGGTGCGCGGGCTTCTCACTGCAGTGGCTTCTCTTGTTGCGGAGCACAGGCTCTAGGCGTGCGGGCTTCACGCAGGCTCAGTAGTTGCGGCTCGCGGGCTCCAGAGCGCAGGCTCAGTAGTCGTGGTGCACGGGCTTAGTTGCTCCGTGGCGTGTGGGATCTTCCTGGACCAGGGCTTGAACCCATGTCCGCTGCATTGGCAGGTAGATTCTTAACCACTGCACCACCAGGGAAGCCCCCAGGGTTAGTTTCCTTTTTCTCATTGACATGCTCTTCAGTCTTACAGGTGTCCTGAAAGTAATGACTTCGTTTTACCCCCAGTGTGACTGTGTGTGTGTTTGGCTCAAAGACATAAGAAATATGTGGTGCTCACAGCTACTTTGTTGCATTTTTTTTAATAACTAGAAGTCCAAAGTAGGTTTATACGGTAGTGCTTGAAATTTATAGTTTATAGCTCTCTGGGAAAAAATTGGATTTCTTCCAGCAGTAGTAAGAAGCATTTAAAAGAATTTCCAGTGCACGTGAGATCCTGCCTACTGGTGTTCAAGTAGCAAAGGATGCTGTATTACGGACCTTCACCATCTTTCTTTCTCACACGGTTAAACCGTGGTTCTCACTAGGGCTCCCACTGGCTGCAACTCACTTTCACAGCTCTTCTGTGGTTGAATAAATGAGGGAGGCGAAGGATATGTTATTTACTTTTGATTCTGGCTTCCTTCTACAGTTACTGTTGTGTATTTGCAAGACCAGAATGTGAAGACGAGTGGGAGAAGAAAACGAATGCTGCTGACGAGACCGATCTTACAGAACTTTGGGAACGGAAGAACAGACACATCAACTGCTCTCATTTCTAGAGAACCCCTGACAATCCTGAGGCTTCATCGGGAGCTGTAGCCAGATAACATTTCTTCCTTTCAAGACCACCCTGATATTTTCCCTTGGTACCATATAATGTTTCTGATTCAAGGTCCTTAATTCTTAGCCCGGAACTGGAGTTGGCAATACCTAGTTCTGCTTCTCAAACTGGAGTATCATTCTTTATGTATTTATATGTATGTTTTAAGTAATTCTCCTGTATCTATTGTATATTTTTTTTTCTTAATGTTTAAGGAAATTACAGTATAGTGCATTCCTTCTGTATCACACAATATACGACGGGGCATGCAACCACGGTGAAGTCTCAGGAAGCTGTCTGCCTCAGTTACAACCTTTGAAAACAGAGCTTCCTAGAAATAACATTCCTGATCAGAAGCTACACTTCTTGTTTTAAAATTCACTAAGGATTAGGTCCTTTCAGAGTGTTTAGTATCACTCTGAAATTGGTCACTTTCCTATTATGCACAGTGCACTAAAAATAGAAAGTGTATTTTGGAGGGAAACATACAGAATGTTCCATTGTTACTGGGAAATTTTTCTTTCTATCCCCCAGTGGAGGTTGGAAGGAAGTTTTCTTCAGTAGCAGATTAATTTAAAGTCTTCTCCGCTAATTGTTATACGGCTGTTACGGACAGATGAGTGCTTAATTTTGAGGCAAAGTAGTGAAATGTTTTTCATGTTATCAAGAAAAAAATCGACTGGTTTTGAGGCAAAGTAGTGAAATGTTTTTCGTGTTATCAAGAAAAAATTCGACTGGTTTTGAGTCTACCTTCTATGCTGGACCACATCCACACATAGCACGAAATAAGTTAGGTTCTTTACAGATGGTATTTTGATAGATGCTGGATTGTGTCTGTGCCATATTTGTGCCCACTCTTTTAAGAACAATGTAGCATTATCATTTGGATAAATTGTGATTTGACAACTGATTTCAATAAAACATTTGCTTCACTTAGATTTGTTGGATTTATTAGATAATAGGAAGCCTGGGACATATGTTTACTGCATTCTAAAAGCAGAGAAGCTAGAAGTTTCTAATGTAGTCACTACACGATGTCACCACTTTACACCAGTTTGAGTTGGGGATCAGAGGAAGTCAAAGGCAGAGGGGGATCCGCTGAAATAAACCAGGAGCTTTTTAGATTGACGGTACTGAAACAATGCTACCATCTGGTGGTGCCTTCCTGAAAAAGTCAGTTTTCTTTATTAATATCTGTTAATGACAAATGTCTCTAGAATGACATTTTAAGAAGGCTTAGTGGTAAAAATGCCTTACCTAACAGGTGATCTTGGAAAAAAAAATTTTAAGTGTCAAAATGATTTCTGATTCACGCTAATACCTAAAGGATTCTGTCAGACAGGTGCCACACAAAGGACAGTCCCCCATCTACCTGAAAGTCCCACTTTTTCATGGGTAGCACTGGCCTGGTGTGCACACTTCTTAAATTGTACTCACACTCAGTACTCCAGTTTGAGAGCTTAAATTTCAACTGCCAATTAAATTATTTTGAAGTATAACATTCTAGCAAAACTAGAACAGTCTTTTAGCAGAAAGACAGTTTGCTGTCAAAACTGGAAAGTAGTTTCTCATAAACCAACAAACCTGACTACGATAAAAAATTGGCCATTATCAGAAAGACCCCCTCATGGTAAGAGCATATGGTAGTTGGAAAACATTTAGCATCTTTTTGGGAGTTTTTCACACATAGATAGCCACTTACTTGTGCTTAATTACTAAACTTTAAAATCCCCAACTTAAAAAAAACACCCTCTGATCTAAAGATATTTCTTTCGCCAACTTGATACTTTAAAAAAACCCGAATGCTGGTGTCAATTTTTGAAGATCAGCTGAAATTTGGAGATGGTAGCAGTTTTTAAGGAGTTCATTACACTTCTAAATATCAACTGACTTCCTTTCTACGGCAGGAAGAAACTTCGTGCTATTTTGAACAGATTAAAGATTTGTGTAGTTTGTGGTAATCATTTTTGGGGGGTTTAAATTCCATCCTGCCACTTCATCCCATTTGTATTTGGTCTTGTCTCAGTACACGTGGCCAGGTCATTCTGGCCATCACGATTGGTTTTCCAGTAGTGGTTGCTTCATGATTGTGCCCTTGATGTGCCCTGGATTACTTCCGTACAAGCTCTGGACCTATGTCCATTAAGCATCATTGTTTTATTAACAGGAGGAATGCTATTAACAGTAGCGTGAAATACAATTCTGTATTGTAACTCTAAAGCGGCTGTTAATTTGTGAAGTACATAATAATCAAATGCAAACTGCAGAAGTTGAAGCAAGTGCCTAAACTTTGCTATTTTTGGCATTCCTGTGGAGCCATGTTCAAGAGAAAGCAACGCAAGACTTGTAAACTCTCGCCATTTCTTGTAATCGAAGAATATAAAATGTTCCCCCTCAGGTTCTTTTGCTAATGGTACACCCGAGTTGCCTCTCTCTGTCACACAGATACTTTTTTCCGGTATTTTCCTTTGATGTTTGGAACGACAGGTAGTGAAGGGCTGGAAATTTTAGCTTTTCAGTGTAAGCTTCAAGCTTAGCAGTTTCCTTTTTAATCTGAGACAGTATTTGATTCCTAGTTCTGTTTGGGGGGTAAATTTTCATTTATCTAAATAAAATGCAACCTAATTAAATGCCATGGATTTTCTTTCTATAATTGCACCATAATTCAGTTTTGATTGCTCTTAACTGTTATGAGATCCATCACACATTTCACTTCTACTTTTAACTACTTAATCATCCTTTGAGACACTGGCCACAAAGCTTCGTGGGAGTTTGGAATGTATCTGGGATTCTGTGAGTGCACAGAAGTCTCTTCTTCACCTTTTTGGGTCAGGGCCCCTTTAATTAGACTCTCAGTAAAGCTCTGGCTCACCTCCAACTCCCTAAAATGAACACAGTTTCAGGTCGTTTTTGGATAGCCACACTCAAATCCCAACGGTAACCAGAACCAGAGTTAGAAACCCCTCATCCAACTGCAAGAAAGGAAATGGACACCGTCCAAGGATTCCCAGGAAGAAGTTGGCACCTGAACGTGACCAATGTCACGTGACTTCATTTGTAATGTGATGCTGGAGATGAATCTGATGGATAGCCTGGCACAATTTTTGTGCAAATGCAAGTTTTCTCCTCACCACCAAATTCCTTACCATCTCTTACAATTAGGAAAATGACCTGGCTCTGCTTTTATAAATAAGGAAGTTGAGATATAGGTCACCAGCCCTTATGTGATAGCACAGGTTTTAGCTAAGGTGACCAGGACGTGGGGGTGGCATGGTGGTGAAGATAAAGGTAATCATGACTTTTTTTTTTTAGTGCTGTCACAGCTTAGAAATCAACCCCCTTTTTTGATATTTAAATAGAACAGGCCATCTGTACAGTATCCTACACTTAGGACTGAGGTAATCTCATGACTTTGCGTATTCTCCCATTTCTTGTTGACATGAAAAATTTTAACACAAGAGAAGTATAACATGTGACTTAAGCTTCCTTATAGATAGTACTCATATTTGGAGACCAGAGGTAGAGTAACATTTCATAAATGATGAAATTAGGCCCCAAGGTGTTATTTTCCCACAACAGGATATTGAGTGCTAAGTCCTAGCTCTAACTCACCCCTGTGCGTTTTCTTGTTTGTTCTAATAATCCCAAATAACTTGGTATAATTGTGAGCACAACGACAATCCTTTAAATTAGGCCAATTTAAAAACCACATTGTGGGGCTTCCCTGGTGGCGCAGTGGTTGAGAGTCCGCCTGCCGATGCAGGGGACATGGGTTCGTGCCCCGGGCCGGGAAGATCCCACATGCCGCGGGGCGGCTGGGCCCGTGAGCCATGGCCGCTGAGCCTGCGCGTCCGGAGCCTGTGCTCCGCAAAGGGAGAGGCCACAGCAGTGAGAGGCCCGCGTACCCAGCCCCCCCAAAAAAACAACAAAAAACCCCACATTGTGCTTGATGCTACTTAACCACTGTCAGCCTCAGGAGCTCACCTGATTCCTGGAAAAGCAGGTGGGGTTGCCTCTAGGACTTGAGACCTGGATACAATTAGGGTTCTTTGTAAAGGCCTTTTGAAAAGGGTACTACAGTGTTGGCCAGCGGGCCATTTTAAGGAGTGGGATTTATCCTAAGATATCATTAGCAGAGAAATGATGCTATCCTCCTGCCATTTCCAAGGCAGTGTTAGCGGTTGTGATTCTGCCCCACTCCCCTGTAGAGTTTTTGCTTATCGCAATGGCTAGGGTATTACTGAATTTTAATGAGTTGGGACCAAACACTTGTGATGCTGCAAGGTCCAGAACAGCCCTTCTTAAAAAGAGAGTTTCTACCTAAAATGCCAAGCATTCTAGAGAATTGCTTCTAGAGAATTGAAGACCAGAGGTTGGGAGGAGACTAGCTAACATGTTACTATAATAACCTAGCAAGAGCTGAAAATGGCCTATATTAAAGTAGCGACACTTTGGCTGGAGGGGTGTGAGGGGGTCGACAGATGTTAGGAGGTAGCCTCAGGGCAGGATACCTGATTATTTGTCACAGGAACAGCTTGGCCTGAAGAATGAGGTTTCCGGGGAATTGCCTGGTGGTCCAGTGGTTAAGGCTCGGTGCTTTCCCTGCAGGAGCCTGGGTTCAATCCCTGGTTGGGGAACTAAGATCCTGCAAGCCACGAGGTGCAGCCAAACCCCAAAATAAACAACCAACCCCCACCCCTCGCCCCAACACACGCACCGCCGCCCCCCAAGCAATAAAATGACAAACCTTTTTTTTTTAAATGAAGTTTCTATGTTGACAGCCTGGATATGGAGCCATGTACCGACATGGGTAGAGGTAGGTGATGATATTTGTTTGGGTAATGTTCAATTTGAGAGGCCTGTGAGATCCCCAAGGGAAAATGCAGGACCAGTAGCTGGCTATATGGGTCTTATAAACAGAAAAGGATTCAGGACAGAGACATCAATGGCTCTTCTGTCCTCTCTACGTCCTTGGAGACACAGAGGGGGAGATAACCTACACAGATCCCTACGACATTTCCTAAAAGCTCATGCACCAACATTGGTGACTAAGAAAGGTGAGGCTGTTGCATTCACTTACCCTGTCACAGCCGTTTCCTCATTTCAGAATGCATGACAAGGTGCTTCACAAGATTTTCCTCTTGTGAAGGTGCTTGACAAAGTAAAAAGCAAAATCAACCATAGTACATTAATATTAGTAATTAGAAGAGAAGTTTTAGTAAAACCACCCATTAGAAGCAACCTGATGACTGTTGTGCCCTTGAGTATTTTGGAAGATTCAGAATAATGACACTGATCTTTCTAAAAATATCATAAACTTCTTTTTCAGACATGCTCGCTTTGTGTGTCATCTGCATTTCTTATCTTTCTTCCTCTCCTTGTTGCCTTTTCAGCTTTTGTGGCCTGCTGGCACATCTCCCCAGGGAGACTGGGGTGGGGGGCATGCAACATGGGGTGGGGGGCATGCAACGTGGGGTAGGGTACTCTGGCTGGGAGGGGACCAAACCTGCAGTCTCTTCCCGGTCACTCCCGGGACTCCCTAGACCGTGCATCCTCCTGGCGCCCAGTTCTCTCTGGCTGGCTACCTTGTGACCTTTGTCTGCTTCTGGGCATCTTAATCTAAATGGAAAGATAAAAGGACTCTTTAGTCTTTTATCTTTTGCTAATCAAAAAAAATTATAGAAATGAATTTAAATGACTAATGGCAAGGAAGGGTTTCCTAGGCAGAGTAATGATAGCAGAAAGAGCCCTGGATTAGGAGACGTGGACTCTGTAATTACCACCATTTTGTTTCCTCATCCAGATCCTTGCATCTCTTAGAGTAAGGAGGATAGTCTAGGTGACCTCCTCTAAAACTTGTTAGGGTATTTTGTTACTATGGCTATGACCTTTTCTGTGCTCAGAGATTACAAAGGCATTTAGAATGAGAATAGGGAGGTTTAAAATAAATTCTAGAGCCTCTCAAACATGCATTTTTAAGGGCTCATGCACCAATCTGTACGTTGCACACATCTCATTAAGGAGCCCTTTGCTTCAAAGAGAGAAGCATGCTAGACATGGCACAGATCCCTTTCTGGCCCTTTATTAGCTCCCCTGGTTACTTATTTATTTATTTTGGCTGCGCCGGGTCTTAGTTGCAGCATGCAGGATCTTTAGTTGTGACACGCAGACTTCTTAGTTGCGGCATGTGAACTCTTAGTTGCGGCACACATGCGGGATCTAGTTCCTTGACCAGGGATCGAACCTGGACCCCCTGTATTGGGAGCGTGGAGTCTTACCCACTGGCCCACCAGGGAAGTCCCTCCCCTGCTTATTTCAATTCTGAGAAGAAAGTAGAACCAAGAAAAGGCACTAATACTACAACACAAATTGTATAGCGATGCTGTTGTTCTCAAAATGTTGCTTCTGGCATCATCATCTCCATCATCATCTTTTGGGAACCTGTTTAAAGCGCAAATTCTTCAGCCCCGCCCGGACCGACTGAATCAGATACTCTGCAGTCTGTTTTATCGAGCCCTCCAGAAGATTCTGATGTGCTGAAGTTTTAGGACTACTGTAGTAAAGGCAATAAAACAGAATTAAGTTAATCGCTTCAATAGCAGAATGAATAGGTTAACAGGTGGGAAAGGTTTCCCCTTCCAGATTCCCACCCCTCTCCTGACATACCTTCCCCCCAGTTGCTTCTAGCCCACAGAAATATTTGCACATTGGGGAATATAGCATCTGAGCCACATGGGAGTTTGAATCCTGTCTGGGTGACCTCAGAAAAGTTTGTTAACTTCCTTGGGCCTCAATTCCCTCAACTGTAAACATGGGACACATGTCTGACAGTATTGTTGGGAGGAGCACACAGACACCCTATAAAGGATCTTGCTTCCCCATCAGCTCGGTGCTTTGTGACCAGCTAGAGGGGTGGGATAGGGAGGGTGGGAGGGAGGGAGACCCAAGAGGGAAGAGATACCGGGATATATGTATATGTATAACTGATTCACTTTGTTATAAAGCAGAAACTAACACACCATTGTAAAGCAATTATACTCCAATAAAGATGTTAAAAAAATAAAAATAAAAAGAAGGATCTTGCTTCCCCAGGTTCAGCCCTTCAGTTTGTAATGTCTTCTTCATAAGGATCGATCTTCACAACAACCAGGGAATTTAGGTAGGGTAGGTTTTGAATATTTTCCAGAGACTAGCACAAGCTTGAGTCAAAAATTTAATAACTATTCCTTATGTTAAAAAATATTTTGGGAATTCCCTGGTGGTCCAGTGGTTAGGACTCTGCACTTCCACGGCAGGGGGCCGGGGTTCGATCCCTGGTGGGGGAACTAAGATCCGGCATGCCGCATAAGGCGCCAAAAAAAAAATTTCTTTTTTGATCTGCCTGAGGAGAACGAAGCCACCATATCATTTCATCCTGATCCATTCTTTTCCCACACTGAGATTCTCATTCTCATTTTTATTTATTTATTTATTTTTAATTTAAAAAAATATTTTATTTTTGGCTGCATTGCGTCTTTGGTTGCTGTGCGCGGGCTTTCTCTAGTTGCGGCGAGCAGGGGCTACTCTTCTTGCGGTGCCTGGACTTCTCATTGCGGTGGCTTCTCTTGTTGCAGAGCTCGGCCTCTAGGCGCGGGGGCTTCAGTAGCTGTGGTGCGTGGGCTTCAATAGTTATGGCTTGTGGGCTCTAGAGCGCAGGTTCAAGTTGCGGTGCGCGGGCTTAGTTACTCCGCGGCATGTGGGATCTTCCTGGACCAGGGCTCGAACCCGTGTCCCCTGTATTGGCAGGAGGATTCTTAACCACTGCACCACCAGGGAAGCCCCTAGTCTTTCTTTTATTTAGAGAGCTATTACACAGTTTAGTGATCATCACAGTTTAGTGATAGTCTTCCAGTTGTTTTACGAGCTAGTTCTAGAAAAAGGAGTTTCATTGATCATATCTTAAGATAATTAGTTTTTTATTTACTTAAAGATTTCCAAGCCTAAATCTGGCTTACCCGCAAGTGATATATAGCAATAATTTGTTCTAGACCAAAATGGAGGACTAAACCAAAGCAAAAATTGTCATAAAAATGCAAAGTCAACCCGAAGAGCAAGTTAAATTTCATTACAATAAACTATACTCACCGTGCACATACTTTTGTCTTAGAATTCACTCCTAGTGAATTAGTACGAGAGGGCTCCCCCTCGCCCATCTCAATTCCTAGCTAAATTTCAGGAGGTACCACGCACATCCTCCACAATCATCCTTCTAAGTGCCTATATCTTTTTTTTTTTTTTTTCGGTACGCGGGCCTCTCACTGTTGTGGCCTCTCCCGTTGCGGAGCACAGCCTCCGGACGCGCAGGCTCAGCGGCCATGGCTCACGGGCCCAGCAGCTCCGCAGCACGTGGGATCTTCCCGGACCAGGGAACGAACCCGCGTCCCCTGCATTGGCAGGCGGATTCCCAACCACTGCACCACCAGGGAAGCCCCCTATATCTTTTTAAACGAAGCAGTTTAGTATTTTACCTGAAACGCATGACTGAGGTCTGACGTTTTGAACTAGAAATGTTTATTTTGGATGTCTCAGCTCTTCCCCTCTCTTGCAAGGTGAAACTACAAAAAAGAATGGTGGCTAGTTCTTATGACTTTAACAAGGAGGTTTGGGGTCCACTCTACTCTCCATTCTTCTATCATTATCCAAGCTACCTTGTTTATTTATTTTTCAGCTTTATTGAAGAATAATTGATAAATATATTTTAATGGAATGCTTTCTTCCTATTAAAGCCATATTTCCTATGGTAAAATAAAATCCTACAGTTCTTTATGAATCTATCATTTAGCAACATCTGTTGAATGAGTCGTTTATTGTTTTCCCTAAGAAAGGAAAAGTAATAGAACCAGTGGGGTTAATAAGGGCTAAAGCATGGAGAATGACAGCTCAAAGTAATTCTAAAGCTTAGGTGTTCAGATTGCTCTTAATGAAACAGGAGGAAAGGGGGAAGGGCACAACGTTTAAAAGAATGACATAGCCATAGGACATGACAAAAACTGGTTAGAAGAAACTAGGTCCAAGATGGCAGAAGATTTGACTTCCAGAGGACTTTGTACCTCATTATACGCTCATTGTAATACATTAGCATATGCTAAATGACACACCCACCAACGCCATGACAGTTTTGAGGCCAACCGTAAAAGGCCAAAAAGTGGGCGATGGCCCATTCATGGAAATCTCCGCCCCTTCCCCCAAATAATTGGAATAATCCTCCCACTCATTAGCCTATAAAATTACCCAGCCCATAAAAATTGACAATGTTGTATTTCAGGGCCCTCTTGCCTTCTGAGTTGGCCCACACTCTGTCTGTGGAGTGTGTTTCTCTAAATAAATCCACTTCTTATCTGTAACTCTGTCTCTCATTGAATTCTTTCTGCGAGGAGACGTCAAGAAGCTCAAAGTCACCAGGAACAGTACCATCAACTGAAATGTCCAAAGCTTATTTAAACTGGTACCATCAAAAACTCAGAATAAATTATTAGTTTATAACCTCTTGGGATTAAATAGGTACCGAGTATCCCAGGGTAGGGTGGGCTTCCTTATCTGTACTCAGCTTCTGGTTTGGGGAGGCAACTGGCATTGTCCAGGTCTGTCACGTGGAGGAGGTGGCCGCAAGCTGCTAAGAGCCCCTGCACCCCAGCATGAGTAGGTGAACACAACACCTACCCTTCCTTCTCCATCAGGGTGCAGCACTCACCCCTCTCTCTTCATCCACCAGATCCTTTGTGATTCCCATGACTTTCTGGTCTTCAAGACCCCCTGTCTGCCTGAAGGGCTGTGGAGGCACACCTTGATTATCCCTTTCAGATATTCAGAGGAGTTAACTAGGCACAAGACTCTCATCTAAGTTGGGAGATGTGAATATACAGTACTACCCTTATCCGAGGTTTCACTTTCTGCCGTCAACTTCCATCTGAATAAATGGAAAATTCCAGAAATAAACAATTTATAAGTTTTAAATTGTGGCCGTCTGAGTAGCAGGATGAAATACTGTGCCGCCAACTCCATCTCTCCTGGGACGTCAATCACCCCTTTGCCTAGCATATCCCGCCTGTTAGTCATTTAGTAGCCGTCTGTGTTATCAAATCGACTGTCAGGGTATTGCGGTGCTTGTGTTCAAATAACTCTTATTTTACTAAAAATGGCCCCAAAACGCAAGAGCAGTGATGCTGGCAATTTAGATATTCTCTTACTGTGTCTAATTTGTAAATTAAACTTAAGTATATATGTGTAGGAAAAAACATAGGGTATATGGGGTTTGGTACTGTCTACAGTTTCAGGTTCTTGGAACGTATCCCCTGAAGATAAGTGGAGACTACTGTAGTTTTTTTAAAAAAAGATGAAATTGGTAGAAACCTCTTAATATTTAATAATCTAGGTTTATATAGCCTGTATTCGTGTCATCTTTAGGCAAACACCTTAGCCTCTTTTTTACCTCCTTGTAAAAAGAAGTTGGATAAGACAATATCTAGACCCATTCGTGGTCAAATCCTGATTCTTCATAGCATCTTCTTATATTGTTGACTCGTTTGATTCTCACAATCTTATGATCCAATGCAGTTATTGTCTTCATTTTACAAATAGAGACAGTACCACTCTGGGTAGGGGAACTGCCCAAAGTTCAACAGATAGAGAGAGGAGGAGACATAGCAAGAAATTGACTCTTGGGGCAATGTTCTCTACTTGGCCTTCCTGCATCTTTTTGGGTAGACAAAGTAATGCATAGATAAAATCATGTACCCATTTAGTCAAATGTTTATTCAATGAAAGTATGTATAAAAACTTACAAATCTGAGAACTATACATGAAATAGGATGACGGGATATTCAGTTTTTAACATATACGTACAGCACAGTTATTAACTGTTCTTCCCTTTCCCCTTCGGTCCTTATTTCTGGCTCCTGTTTTATCCTGTGAGACCATTCTGTTACTGGCCTAAAGGAAGATTAATGGACAACGTTTACTGCTTTCACGCCGATGGAGGAAATTTCAGTGTTAAAAAAAAACAACTGGAGACTAAACATCAAAATTAAGTTTTTTCCGAAACAGCAGTTAAGTGTTTTGTCCTGATTTCTCTTTGCCATTTTTGATGCTTCAATGAATGTTGCCAGTAAACTATTAGCAGTAACATTTAAAGTTATTGAGGTTGCTACATCTGCTCACAAGTTTCCCTGTAAGATGCATATTCCTGTATCCTTTTCCCCACATACACACACTGATTTAAAAGCAGCTGACTGGTGCTAAAAACAAATTTACCACTGGCAACTGCTAGAATGGCAGGTTGTTTTCCATTCAGAAAGACAATCTATAGAACAGTACTTTCAAATCTGGTTTTTAAAACAACTGACAGATTTGTCAGAAACTAAAACACAGTATTTTGTTGTTGTTCAACTTTGAAAGAAGCCAGCAATTAGATAAGGCATTTGCATTAATTCACCTGTTTACATCAAGTATCCACACATTTTCTCTTCCAGACATACAAACTCACAGCTTGTCATGTTTTATCCAAAAATTAAGATTGCCATCACATTATTACTTTTTCTCTTTTGTGTTTTGTTCAAGTAGGTTTCTTAACTAATAATTTTTCTTAACTGGACATAATCTCAAAGGATGCATTCTGAAATAAGACCTCTGGAGGATAAATACTAAGTACGTTTTCTTGGATTTAAAGTTTCCCCACACCTCTAGATTTTGCATAGTACAGAGCCCCACTGTATCTCTAAGCAGCATGCTGTATTTTCAGACATTGTCTTTCTGAGAAGGAAGACTTATTACCCAGGGAAAGTCATAATTTTAGCTTACCAAATTGCATTCGAATTGTTTTGTTTTGTTATATACCCTTCATTAGTTCCAATCATCCAAAACTTCTTGAAGTCTATTTGAGCTTATAAGTACTACTGACCATTATCTTTCCAATATCCCCTGAATTAAAGTAAATATGTTCCAGGTTTATAATGCACAAAGCCTTTACGGAGGAGGGGGGGCTGGGGACGGGGCAGGGGGAGGGGGAGGGAGGGAGTGGGGACCTGTTTGTATCATGCCATGGAGAACAAGAGTTCTGACTTGGGGGAAGGGAAGGAAGATAGTCTTTGTAAAAATGACAGTTTTTTAAAAAGATAAGTAACATTCAGTCTAACAACACTGTTTCCTGCTCCTTTTTGATGGACGCTAACACTGGGCGGTCGGGCTCCGTCACTTCAGAGTCCCCACTGCCCAGGAGAATGGACCGCCCCTCGTCTAGGGCGAAAACGTCTGAGTTCTGGTTTTGGCATGAATGTTTAACAACCTCATTGGGAGTTGAGAACGTTTTGTCACACAGGTTGCATTTGTAGGGTTTGTTCGTCTGTACCAACATGTTGTCCATCTGACTGCCTTCCTCAAAGGTGCAGAGTTCCAGAGTCTGTTTGTCCACCATGGTGTACGTGTCGATGCTCTGGTTGAGGCACACGTGCCGGGCAGCCTGGTTGGCCCTGCAGAAGCTCTTGTCACAAGTGCTGCATTTGAAAGGCTTCCCGGTGTGTATGTACATGTGCTCCCTCCAGTGGCTCTTCTGGATGAACTTCCGACCGCAGATCGTGCACTCGTACTTGCGCCTCTTGACCTCCCTCTCCTGGTCCGCCTGCTCCAGGTTGTCAATGTCCGCGATGTCTGAGGGCGGCGGCGTCTCCGAGTGCGGCTGCCCGTCGATTATGGGCGAGTCTGAGATGTGCCGCAGCTCGCTGTCGCTGATCATCCCCGCTTCAGGCACCTCCATGGCGTCTTTTCCTAGGTCCGCCGTGTTGCTGCAGAGAGACAGGGGCACGCGGCTCTCTCCGGGCTGGCTGGCTGTGAAGGGGACCCCCGTGTGAATCTGGAGGTGCTCCCGCAAACTGCTCCGGAGGGTGAAGCGCCGCCCACACAGGTGGCAGGCGTAGTACTTGGGGAAGCTTCCGTTCCTCTTCATGATGCTCGGCTTGACGTGGGCTATGGTGAGGGGCGCAGGCTGCTCGTCCGAGGAAGAGGCTTCCAGATTGGTCTCCTCCCCGGGGGGCGGGGGAGGAACAGGAGTGGAGACGAGGTCGGGCGACAGTGAGGTCTGCAGCGGGTCTGAGGGGGTCATGTGTGTCCGATTCACCTGGGTCAGGTTCGAGGGCAGCTGGGAGAGCTGGGAGGCCTCAGGCACCTGCTCCTGGCTCATCCTGGACGGCTGTGGCCGTGGCTCTCGGCCAAGTTTTTCCGGCGCTGAAGCAATCTTGGTGGCTTGTCTCAACTGATGATCTGCAATCTGAATGCCATACAAGGAAGACGCCAGCGGAAAAACCTGGTCAGGATGAGAGAAGGCTCCTTGACTGGCCAGGCTGGCCTCCTGGATCAGCGGGTAAGCGTGGAGAAACTTGATCCCCTGCTCTAACCGCACAGGGTCGATCAGCTGAGGTGCCATCTTCCCTGTGTACATCAGATGCAGGAGGTAGCTGAAGATGTCGGGCTGGATGTCAGTGGGTTTCAAACGGACACACTCACTGCAAGAAACAGGCAAAAAACAAGCCTGTGAGTGAACGTCAATTCATGACACAAATGACAACATAAAGCCTGGGGGAAAAACCCGGTACTTATAAAGGCAAATGAAACAAGACCATCTCACGTATATCTTACTGTTCATTTCATGAACTAGAATACTGGAGCCTATATAATTTAACTCTAATCCTATTAAGAACAGAGAGAAATACAATAAAGATATTTTAAAGGACCGAGAAAGGAAAATTCATGTTAAACAAATGTGGTATCTTAACTCATAGACTCTTGAAGCAGTTTTTCTCCTAGTAATCTACGTAAAATTATATCATATATAAAAAACTTTGTGTTTTATGGAGAGGATCCATTGCTTTCTATCTGAGAGTGGCCTGTGGCCCAGTAGATGGTTAAGAACCACTGACCTGCAGATCTTTTAGCTAAATGTCTAGGACTCTGTATTGATCCAGGGCCATCCAGAGCTCAGCAGATCTTTCAAGGTAAGAGTCAAACAATATAACATGGAGGAGCTGGACTAGTGCCTAAGAGCAAGACAACAAAAGCGAGAAACAGGAAAACCTCATTTTACCCCCGCTCTGCAACCCTCTGCTCTCTCCAGCATGAGGATGGGGTGCTGTAGAGCTGGGAAGAACAGGAACGGCAAACCACATTCTAGCTCGAATGGAGTCAGATCACTGCCCCAGCATTGCTAGATTGCATGAAAAGCAGCTCTGGGACAACTCAGTTCCTTAACAAATGTAATCATCCTCATCATTAGAACTGTAGCTGGGATTTTTAAAAAAAAATTGTTTCTAATATTCTCCAGTTATCTTTAAAAGAATTAATTAATAATTATTTATTGGCTGCTTTGGGTCTTCATTGCTGCGCGTGGGCTTTCTCTAGTTGTGGAGCATGGGCTCTAGGTGCGTGAGCTTCAGTAGTTGCAGCACATGGGCTCAACAGTTGTGGCGCACGGGCTTAGTTGCTCCGCGGCATGTGGGATCTTCCCGGACCTAGGATCGAACCTGTGTCCCCTGCATCGGCAGGCGGATTCTTAACCACTGCGTCACCAGGGATGTCCCTGCAGCTGGGATTTATAGGCATTTTCTCATTTAATTGCCATTAATTCTCATTTTACAGATAAGGAGTTAAGGTTCAAAGGGATTTATACCTTGCTCAATATCAGAGTTAGTAAGCAACGGAACTGGGATTTAAATGAGTCTTAACTCCTAAGCCAAAGCACCAAGATTCTTTGGAGCATTAAGACAACCCTGTGTAGTAGATGAGGCAGATCTGATTATTCCCATCTGACAGACATGGAAACTGAGGTCCCCCAAAGTTAAATGATTTATCTGAGGTAGCTAAAGCAGTTGTGGCAAAATTGATTTTATAACTTTTAGACTTTAGTGTTTGCATCATCCCAGAAACAGCATTCTGATTCAAGCAACAATAAAAAGGTCCCAAGAACTCTCCCTGGGCCCTTAGGGAAACTCTAATGCATCATTATAAATCAGTGAGATATATATCTACATATTATGAGGTATGTGTGCTATCACACACTGAGTGAATATATTCTATAGACAGTGCATTTTTTAAAAAAAATTTATTTATTTAATTAATTTATTTTTGGCTGTGTTGGGTCTTTGTTGCTGTGCACGGGCTTTTCTCTAGTTGCGGCGAGCGGGGGCTAACTCTTCGTTGTGGTGCGTGGGCTTCTCATTGCGGTGACTTCTCTTGTTGTGGAGTACGGGCTCTAGGCACCTGGGCTTCAGGAGTTGTAGCACGAGGGCTCAGTAGTTGTGGCTCATGGGCTGTAGAGCGCAGGCTCAGTAGTTGTGGTGCACGGGCTTAGTTGCTCCACAGCACGCGGGATCTTCCCGGACCAGGGATCAGACCCGTGTCCCCTGCATTGGCAGGCGGATTCTTAACCACTGCGCCACCAGGGAAGCCCGACAGTGCATTTTTAAACTTTAAAGACACCTTCCTTGGATTCCTTTAGAATTTACAATCATTTTTGATTATACCACTTATTACTATTATGATTTACTATTACTATTAAGCTATTTATCTTATTAACAAATATTTTCCAATATGCTAAAATAGTATCGGTATATTCTGCTCTTCTAAATTTAATATTTTATTCTGTTAAAAAAAGGGGGGAAAGTGACTTTAATAGCAATTTGTGACAAAATAGATTTGGATAATTACTGCATCGCTATCAATGTGTGTATATTTCAACATGACGGCATACAAATAATCACGTGGAAAATGTTTGACTATAAAGTATGGAAGCCAAAGAATAAAGATCGAGCCCAAAAACCAGCACCCCTTTGAGTTTATGTCACTCTGTTTTTAAAAAAGACACACAGATCATTCTTGTCTTTATTGGGTGGGCCTCCCTTTAAGCACAAGGTAAGTGCCAACAATATTATGTGAATACTAGAACATATTTAGATGCTTTAGGGAAATTCAATATTCAAAATAAAGCTGCAGGGATTAGGTGTGGTGAAGGGATACTTTCATAATATAAGCAATCAACTCCAGATTGAAGACTTAACTACTGGGGATCTTTCCAGGGCCAGGCAAAGGCCTAATGAACCGGAAAGCCAAAGGCCTTCAGAGATGCAAATCACCCCCAGGAGACCGTAGGGCACCTTTTGTTCTGTGGGTAGGAATGCTCCTCCGGGCAGGAGGAGGGGAGAGTGAGCCCCGCTGCCCCCAGGGCAGAGAAGAGGGAAGGGCAGAAATCCAAAGCAGGGCTATATTTTTCAGCATCCATGAGAGGTAAACACAAAGCAGGGCCCCTTTCTAGAAAAACTCTATTGTAAGTTTTATAATGTCCCCGTATTTGTTATTGTATAGGTTGTCCTCTGTCTACCGACTGTGAATGGAGGTGACTGGACAGTAAATCTCTCAAATTTTAAAGAACTTCATACAGTTTCTGATGGCAAAGAAGGGATGGGGCTCGGGAGGCCCCGTCCACACTTCAGCCAGGCTTAGAGGGAGAAGGAAGGACTCCAGGGGCCGCAGAGCTAGTGAGGAGCCCCCAGGGAGAGGAAAGGGCGTGTCCCTGGGGTTTACTGCAAGTGCCCAGGGCTCTGGGAGGTTTCCAGATGCCAATTTATCCTGATTTGTTCACATTTTTTTCTTTTCTTAAAGCAGAAGCACATAGACACACTCAAGACACTTCAGAAGTTATTTTAAAAAGCTCCTTAGGGTTTCCCTAGTGGCGCAGTGGTTGGGAGTCCACCTGCTAATGCAGGGGACACGGGTTCAAGCCCTGGTCCGGGAGGGTCTCGCATTCCGCGGAACAGCTGGGCCCGGAGCCACAACTACTGAGCGTGCGCTCTAGAGCCCGTGAGGCTGGAGCCCGTGCTCCGCAGCTACTGAGCGTGCGCTCTAGAGCCCGTGAGCCTGGAGCCCGTGCTCCACAACTACTGAGCGTGCGCTCTAGAGCCCGTGAGGCTGGAGCCCGTGCTCCGCAGCTACTGAGCGTGCGCTCTAGAGCCCGTGAGGCTGGAGCCCGTGCTCCACAACTACTGAGCGTGCGCTCTAGAGCCCGTGAGGCTGGAGCCCGTGCTCCGCAGCTACTGAGCGTGCGCTCTAGAGCCCGTGAGGCTGGAGCCCGTGCTCCGCAGCGGGAGAGGCTACCGCGATGAGAGGCCTGCACACTGCAGCGAGGAGTGGCCACCTGCTCGCCGCAACTGGAGAGAGCCCCGGGCGCAGTAACGAAGACCCAACGCAGCCAAAAAAAAAAAAAAAGTTAGCAACCAATTAAAAAAAACCCAAAACACTCCTTATGTTACGTTCCAGCCATTGCTGTCCTTGACGGCTCTCCCTCCCAGTCAGCCAGACCTCCTGTCGATTCGCTCAAGCTTGCTCTGGGCCACTCTGGTCATTTGCAAGTGCTCTGGGAAGGACACAGCTCTCTACAATATGCTTACACCTAAGTGGTTTAATTTGCAGATGTCTGTTTGACGTAACACTTTTATGGAGGAAAAATATAGTTTTAGCACAGCTACAAGCCCTTCCTGTAAACTTTCACAGTCATTTACATTTTCAATCTTTCCTTCACTAGACCCTTCAAGTAAAAGTTGGGCTTAAAGAACTTTGAAAGTAAAGATTTTAAAATAACGTTAGATGTTGTCAGAGGTTGTACTTAGCAAGGCCTGTCTCTGTTTTATTTTTGAGAGCTCCAAGTCTGCAGTGCTACAGGATTTTAAACTTTCACTTAGAGAGTGTCCATAAGACAGAGACATCTAGTGGTAACTGCAGACATAAAACACTCTTCTTCAGTGTGAAAAAACTGTATTCTTGGTCTATCTCTACAGTAGCCAGCAGTTAAAAGCATGGCTGTGGTCTTCCCGCAGTATTCTCCTCTCACCAGAGGTGGTCAAGGCCTCAGGCAGCCCAAATGGCATGTGCCAGCCCTGGGGCAATAACACACTGTTGCTGAAACTTGGGGCTCCTCTCTGCACCAACATCACATTCCTTTGTTAGAAAGGTATTTGCTTACTGTTCTACACTTAAGTTTCCTGCATCTATTTAAAACTCATTATATTCTTTTATTCCTCAAAATGAAAACCTGTCCCTTTGCAAGACAATTTAATTCACTGCGTAGAGACTTCCAGTGCCTATTAGCTGTGATGTCTCTGACAATGAAGGAAACAGAAGCATCCTTAGTGTCCCAAGATAAAGCAAGCTCCGCCTGCCATTAATCCTACTAATCCCCCATTCTGCTCCTCTAGACATTTATCAAGTGTCTATTATGTACAAATCCCCGAACTATTGGCTGCAAATGTTCAAAAACATTTGTAAAACCCAGTCTTTGCCCTCAAGCATCTTACAAATGATGAGGGGCGGTAAGTAAGTACGCAAATAACAACAACAAAGGGAAAATATGTTGCTCTTACAAAATGGCATAAATAAAGTGCTATTGAGAGAGGAAGAGACTGCTTTTGATCATTTCGGCTCACTTGACTGTTGCGGGGGCGGAGGTCACGGAAGAGGTGATGTGTAAACTAGAACTCAGGGAGTGGGCAGAAGGCCAGCAAAGCGTGGTCCGGGTGGGCGTGCGGTCGGGAGACAGGCTGGAAGGAGGTCAGGCTTCATGCCTGCAGGGCCTTGAAAGACAGAATGAGGAATCTGTGTGCTATTTTGATGTGTGATGGGTGTCCTCCTGGTTTCCAATCAAAGGAGTAACACAATCTGGTAGGTTTCAGATCAAAGGCACACTCCAATCAAAGCAATGCTTAGGAATATTAATCTGACAGTAATGTGGAAAATGATTAGGAAATAGAAGTGAGAAGGGAAGGAAAGAACTAATGTGAGAGGTAATTATGAAGAAAACATGATTTGGGCACCGACAGGATACGATTTTAGAGAGATTTTTAGTATGGCTTACTTGAAGATAAAAAAATAGGGAAGTCAGAAGGGACTTCAGGGAAGACTTAATTCAGTTTTAGGCATGCAAAATGAGATAAAAGAGGATATTCAATTCTAGATGTCCAGCAGGCAGCCTGTGGCCTTGGGAAATAGAGTTCTGGAGACAGAGAAAGATCAAGCCCAGAGCTGTCAACGGGTTTCCAGCAGAGGCAAGACCCAGGAAAAGATGAGCGCCCATCAGGAGAGGCAGAGAGAAAGCAGCGTGGAGACCCCACTCACCAAAACTGCAGGAGGCGCCTGTGGAGAAGGCAGAAAAACAAGGGGGATTCAGAGTCATCAAAATGCAGGTGACAGCCCTTCAGAAGGAAGAAAACAGTCGCAAAGGCTGCAGAGGTCAGGGACGACAGAGACTGGGAAGAGGCAGTGATTCTGATGAAGAGGCAACCTTGGAAAAATGATGCCAGTGGAGCGATGGGTGGAAACCACAGTGCCAACGGAGAGGAAGAGTGTGGGATGAGGAGAGAAGCGAGGCCATCGGTCATCCTTTGTAGAACTTTCACAGTGAAACAAAGGAAAAGCAGCACCATCACGCAGGTAGACAGCCATGTCACGGAAGGGCTGAGCCTTCACAGGCTTGGGGATGGCAATGGGCGTACAAGTATAAAATGGAAAGTACAGAATGGAAACTACAGGGTAGGATCTGGGAGCATAAGGGCAGGAGGAAGATTGTTTTCCTTAGACAACCAGGGGCCCTTTTCCCCAAGACAGAGAGATGGGAAGAAAAAAAACTGTGCAAAGATAAGGAGACTGAGACATTTTAAGAGAGAAAAGAAGGAAATTGTGGGAATTCAGGCCGCCAAGCTTCTCATTAGGAGACAAGGATAAATACTCAAGGCCTGGGGGAGAGCCGGGACGGGGCCGGAGGAGTGAGAGGAAGCTGCCTTCGTAGTGGACCCGACCCTACCGATCCTGACTGTGTAGGTGACCCCCAGCGTGGCTACTCGGAGGTGGAGGGGCTGCTCGGGGCAAGCGAGGTGATGAGGGACTGGAACCTGGGGAGAGGCGGCGAGACCGCGGTGGTGATGAGGGCGAAGCGCATGTTCACGGGAAAGAGGGCCACGGAAGTTCAGAGTCATTAGATTATTATCAACCACGTTAGTTACCTGGTCTGATGGACAAACAACATCTTAAAGTAATTGGAGAATGAAGCAAGAACTGATTTGTGTGCCTTGAAGTACACATCGCCGATGGCAACCGTGCAGTCACACAGGAAACCAAACTCTCGCTGAGCGTTTAACTGTTGCAGAAGAATAAGTCCATGGTTGGCCAAATCCATTTTTTAAAAAATCTGCAAAGCAAACAATTTTGTTTTAAGAAAGATGATTCACAAATAAGTAGTGTCTTTATAGTCACCAACAGTAATGGTCACGGCTAATATGTCAGGCACTGCTAGAAACGTTACATAAATTCACTCAGTCTTCACAACAGCCCTGTGACGTAGTTCTGTTGTTACTCCCATTTTATAGATGATGAAATTTATGGTGAATTCGGGGACTGCGTGCTTTGCCCAAGTTTATACAGATGGTAAGTGGAGGAACCAGGAAATGGGCCTGAGCAGTCAGCCCGCCAGACAGCAAACATTCCTGGATCTTTTGTCTTTGAGTTTAAGATTCCAAACGCAAATTCTAATGATCCATCAGAAGTTGTCCAACCTTCCAGAGAGAGAAGTAAATTAAGGTGCTGGGGTGTGGCCACAGCAGGGTAGGGCCAAGATCTCACCAAGTCTGGACAATCTTCCAGCTCCTGCCGTGTGGACAGGGCTGCAGCCGGCCGGGCTATAATAACCCCACATGGTTACTCCTCAAGGGTAAGGGCTCAGGAATGGTCCTCTTCTCCATCTTTTGTGGAGGAGGAAATGGTCTTCGAGAGGTGCAAGTAGTTAGCCTGGTCCATCTGGCCAGAAGGTGGGGGGAGTCAAAATTTAAATCTGAATGTTCTGACTCCAAGGTTCTAACCTCTTTAATTCCTCATACTTCACTCCAGCAAACCACATGGCCTCAATCTATTTGTAGTAGGGGAACTGCCTCTGGGGGAGCCGGTGTATCAAATCCTGATGTGTTCCTTCCCACAGGCAAACAGCATTTATAAAAGCCCAGCACACAAATATCAACATTATATTCAACAGTGTACTTAATGGGGAGAAAGAGCGAATGCTTTCTCCTTAAGACTGAGAACAACGCAAGGATGTCCATTCTCACTATTCAATATAGTACTGGATATTCTAGTTAGAGCAATAAAGCAAGAAAGGAAATAAAAGGCATACTGACAGGAAAGGAAGAAATAAAACTGTCCCTATTTGCGGATGACATGACTTTTATATACACAGAAAATCCCAAGGTATCTACAAAACCTCCTGGAATTATTAAATGACTTTGGCCATGCCACAGGATACAAGACAAACATATAAAAACCAATTGTAGGGCTTCCATGGTGGTGCAGTGGTTAAGACTCCACCTGCCAACGCAGGGGACACAGGTTCGACCCCTGGTCCGGGAAGATCCCACATGCTGCGCAGCAGCAAAGACCCAATGCAGCCAAAAACAAACAAACAAACCCAATCGTAATTCTATATACTAACACTGAACACGTGGATACTGAAATTAGAAATATATCATTTATAATCATACAAAAAATGAAATACATAGATGTAAATCTAACAAAACACGTATAGGATTTGTATACTGAAAACTACAAAATGCTGGTGAAAGAAATCAAAGAAGATCTAAATAAATGAAGAGACATCCTGTATTTATGTTTAGGAACACATAATATAAATCAATTTTTTCTAAATTGATATATGGGTTTGATATAATTCTTTTCAAAATCCCAGCAAGATTTTCTTTGTAGATACAGACGAGAATATTCTAAAATGTTTATGCAAAGGCAAGGAAACTAGCATAGCTAAAACAGTTCTTAAAAAGAGTAATAAAGCGGGAGGAATCAGTCTATCCAATTTCGAGATGTATTATATAGCTACAGTATTCAAGGCTGTATGGTACTGACGGAGGGATAAACACACAGATCAATGGAACAGAATAGAGAAACCCACATAATTATGTACAGTAGATTTTTGACAAAGGCACAAAAATAATTCAGTGGAGAAAGAACAGTTTTCAACAAATGGTGCTGGATCAACTGGACTTCCATAGACAAAAAAAAAAAAAGGAAAAGGAAAAGGAAAAAAGAAAAGAAAAAGAACTTTGATCTCTAAGTCTCATATCTTACATAAAAATTAACTCAAAATGCATCACAGACTTAAATGTAGAACACCAAAACTATAATTTTTGGGGAAAAAAAATGGGATAAAATCTTAGAGAATCTAGGATTCATCCAAAGTACAAACCATAAAAGGAGAAATTGATAAATTGTACTTCATAAAAATTAAAAACTTTTGTTCTGAGGAAGACCCTGGTAAGAGGATGAAAAGACAAGCTAAAAAGTAGGAGAAAAAAATGTGATAAAGGACTAGTATCTAGAATATATAAAGAATTCTCAAAAGTCAACAGTACAAAAACAATCGGATTAGAAACCTAATGGGCAAAATACTTGAAGTGAGGATATGCAGATGGCAAACAAACACATGAAAAGACAGTTCAATAGCCATTAGGGAAAAGCAGATTAAAACCACAGTGAGATTCACCACATGCCTAGCAGGGTGGCCAAATATAAAAGAACAACAATCAAGTTCTGGCAAGGATGCGGAGAAATGGACTGCTCGTGCCATTGCTGGTGGGAAGGTGAAACGGTGCAGCCGCTCTGGAAAAGTAAGCAGTTTCTTTAAAAATTAAATATGTAACTACCATACTACCCAGCAATTGCACACATGGACGTTTATCCCAGAGAAATGAAAACTTAGGTTCACACAAAAATCTGCACCTGTGTATCCACAGCAGCTTTACTCCTCAGTTAAAAACCAGAAGTGATCCAGATGCCCTTCGATGGCTGAACAGTTAAAACAATGTGGTATGCCCAAACCACAGGAAACTACTCAGCCTTAAGACGAAATGAACTACAGAAACAGGCAACAACCTGGGTGAATTATGTCCCCAAAGGTTACATACTGTATGATTCCATTTACATAACATTCTTGAAAATTACGGAAGTAGAGAACAGATTAGTGGTGGAGGGGCGAGGGGAGAGGAGGGCAATGATGCTTGACTGTAGAAGGGCAACAGGAGGGAGCCCTGTGGTGACAGAAATGTTCTGCAGCTCAACGGTGTCAATGTCAATACCCTGGTTGTGATGGAGCAGAATTTTGCAAGATGTTTCCATTAGAGGAAACTGGGTAAAGGGCACATGAGATCTTTCTGTATTATTTCTTGTAAGTCTACAGTTATCTCAAAATAAAAAGTTAAAAAAGGAAGGCCCATCACACATTAATTAATTAGATTAAAAATGGATAACCACGATGCTTAACTTCAGAATCGGGGAAGTGACTGTGGAGAAAGCATTACCAGTAAGCTTAAAAACAAATATAGAAACAGAAACACATCGATTCTTACTCAGCTGGTGCTCAACGCCTCACCCTCTTTCCTGTTCTAGCGTTAGGGTTAGGTTCTGGGGATGATCTGGCAGATACAGAAATTGACAAGTGTGCCCTAAAATAAATGAACAAAGTGGAATGATTCTTTAAGAGACTGATCTGGTCACCGAGCAAGACTCCAGAATGTCAAGTATCGTGTTTTCTACCAAGAGCTATATATCCAAGCATGAGGGGCAGGAGAGCCATCCCTGTTTGCAGGAGCTTGAGTGTGAAGAGACCTGGACTGTATTCCTGCTTGCAGGTGAACGTCAGTGGCGTGGATCGGCAACTTAGTTCCCCAGGGTTTTCTGCGTAGGTCAGAGAAGGCGAAAGCTTGAAGATCAGGAAGGAGAGACAGGGACATTGCCAGGTGGCAGAGTAACCGGGATGACTAAGAAACATCGCTCTCATCTGACCTCCACCAGGATATAACTTTAGAAACTTGCCTTCAAGGCTGTTCTCTGAAAAGCGCCAGAACACTTCCTTTCCCATCTTACTAACTTGCCTTTCTCTACAAAAAGTATAATACCTATATGTCATTCATTTACTTTCACACTGACTTGAGCTATTTGAGGTTTTGCTAACCACATTTTACAAATGAGGAATCAGGCTTAGGGAAGTCAGGTAGCTTGCCCAAGATTATAGAATACCTAAGAACAAGAAGTAGGGTTTAAACTGGGGTTCATTTGATTTTTTGGAACACACTCCATACAAGTATGTCTGTTTAAAATTAATAGGGGATTTTTTATGGCTACTTTAAAGTGTATATACTTGTTATAAGAGATTCAAATATTATGGACACACAATAGTGTCCATCCACCCCACCCATTTCCCCACACTCTGGCCAACACTGGGTATTATCACTTTTTAAAGAATCTTTGCCAATATCACTTTTTACCTTCTATGGATTTAATGATGAGCTGAAGTATATTTTTATGTCCTCTTGCTTCTCTTCATGAGCTTTGCCCATTTTCTATCAGGTTATTTGTTCTTTTTTCTTATCTGTAAAACCCTTTGTATATAAAGAAAGCGAGCTCTTTGTCACATATGTTGCTAATATTTTTCTCTCTTATGTTTTAGAGAGATTTTTGACATATAAAATTTTCATCAAATTTATCAACATTTTATAGGACGATTTTGAGGTTTGGGATTTTTACATGAATGGATATATATCATCTCTTCGATTTAGCAAAATGTATGGCTCCCCCCTTGTTCCAAAACGGACTAGCGTAAGTATCTTATTCAGATCATAAGAATAAAACTATGATAAAACTGCAAAATGTTTATTATTTATTTATTTTTGCGTAAAATGTTTACTTTTAAAGAGGGTCTACTAGTTATTTTAGGATCTCAATTTAGGGGCATCTAGAATAGGAAATGAACTGAATGTGTCTTTCAAATACAGAAGGCAGAACACATGTCCGGAGTCTCTGAAAAGTGGAAAAACCAAATGAAAGGAGAAACAAAGAAGATGTGTCATATGTTCATATTTCACATGGGGGGAAAATCCCATACAGATCAATTTTTAAAAATCTTCTTTACTCTAGAGACCAAAAAAGCCTTTCTCAGTGGGAAAAAGAAAAACAACCCCCTAGATTGTCACATATATAAATGAACCTGAGAAAATGGGGTAAGAGGGTAGAGGGAGGAGAGGGTACCGGGCTTGGAGCATCTCAGGGAGCTCCTGCCCCACCCCCATCCAGCTGACAGTATCGCCCTTTCACCGATCTTCTCTCCTTATCTCGGCACCCTTCATGGGCTGGCTCTGCTCCAGGCTACCCCCACTTGAGGAAATGGACATCTGCTCTTCCCACCGCCATCGACTGCTCACCCAACCATATTGCTGCTGCCCGTGAGCACTGAAACGGCCCTGCACCGCCCACCAAAGTCACTGATGGCCTCTTGCTCCCCAGCCCAATGGAAGGGTAGCTTATTCGACCTGTCTGCCGCATTTAATACCCTTCTTCCTGCTCCATAAATATTCGGGCCCTGCTTCCAGGCCGCCGCACTTTGGTTTTCATCTCACCTCTGGCTATTCTATTTTAATCCCCATCAAGATTCCTCTTTTGCTCCTCTGCTTTTGGTCCACAGCCCACTTCTCACTCTGCAGACTCTCTGTGGTGATCTGGTCCACTCCCACTTGGCTGCCCCAAAGGAACCTTAAATTCAGTCCAGGCAAAACAACTCAGATCCCAAAGAGACAATAAAAGCGATAGACACAAACCTGTCCCATCTGTATCCCCAGCTCAGTGCATGGCTCCATCATCTACCCCTCGACCAAGCCAGGAACCCCGACTCCCCTTTCAGGCCTCTACCTCTCACTCCCCATATGCCACCCATGTGCCACCAATTTAAACTCTTTATCCCACCCCACGCCTTAACTCTACCTCCCTACTCATCTCCCCGTTTCCAGCTCTAGCCTCTCCAACCTATCCGTATGGAACAGCTAGAACCATCTTTTCAAGGGCAAATCTGATGTTACCATCCTGCTGAAAATCCTCCTCTTGTTTCCCCACCGCCTTCAGGATGAATCCCAGATTCCTCAACATGGCTTACAGGTGACCTCACCGCTGCTCACTCTGCATTCCATGCTCTAGTGCTAATCTAAACTATTGGTTTCCAGACTTCTGGGCTGCCAAGACCTACTAAAAACAAACCAAGCAACCTTGAAACTGGGGGTCCAACAGAGTGTGCTCCCTCTTTATTTTGAAAGAAAAGACATAAAATATTTACGTACCTGCTAGGAATGGAGGGCTTTTCAACATAAAAAGGTAGGCAGGACATAACTTCAGAATATACTTCTAGAGGAAGTACAGTGGCACTATATCCAACATATGGAAAAAAAGTTTTTCTAATGCAAAAAAAATTACAACATAAAGTTTTACTTTATGACATTAAGTTGTGCCTAATTGTTTTCTTGATACAAGACTGTCCGTTTGGTGGTCTTTACCAAGTGATCAACAAGTGTCCCATTGTTCTGAAGTCCAGGTATGATCACAAATCCAGTTTTATCTGAGTATGTTGACGATAACGAAGACAGAATGATGTATTTCACTCACTTGGGAAATTCTGCGTGAACAGATAAACTGCAGTTTTCTTTGCCCAGAAAATGTCCTGAATGCCCAGGCCATTCTTGGGCTCCTAACAGAACATAACACTCACTGCTCAGGGGCCTCCCTCTCAAAGCTGAGCAGCTCAGCAACCTGATTTCTACTCACATGGTCAGGAGACGAGGCCTGTTTGAACTGGGCCTTGGAACTTCTGTGCAGGACCTTTGAATGTGCCACTTGCAGAGGGACCACCACTGACCGCCTGCCCCTCCCCCCCAGCTCTACTTGTCCTTTGCAAAATTTCCCTGACCTTCAAGACTGGAGGGTCTTCTTACCTCCAGAGCCTCTGTGAACCTGCCTGATGCTTCTGGAGAGCCAGCATTGAGTGCTACTTATCATCTATTACTTTATCCCATGTGCCTAGCATACTGTCTGAGGTTCAATATTTGTTAAATAAATTAAAAACTGCATGTTTAGAGAGGAGAAGCGCGTTGAGTTCCGATCATCGGTTGGCCCCTGACTAGCTGGGTGATTTGGGGGTAAAAGTTCAGTTTCTGTTTTTCCTAGATTAACTCCAAAATTCTCATCAATTTAATGTGTGCTCTATTTTGGAACAATTTTTCAATTTTAAAATGTCACCTCGTGTTTCTTCATGCTAATAATTATGTTCTTAATAGTGCTTTATAGTTTATAATAACCCTTCACACACATCATTTAATCCTGGTCAATACCATGGTATATTGTCTTTTACTATTTGTTTCATTATTCATTATAATAATAACCACAGCATTAATAATAAATGACCACGTATGTGTCAAGGATTAATTAGCCTTTTTCCAGAAGAAATTTAGACTTAGGGAAGTTAAGTAACTTGCCCACATGCAGAGCCAGCTCTTAAGAAGCAGATCTGGGAAGTGGTCACGCACATGATGAGAGCTTCCTAAGGTGCCAGGGGCAGTGGATACAAGTGTGCAGAATACACAGAGCTCAAGGGTATAATCAAGTAAGCGCACAGATTTCTAATAGCCAACTCTGATAAGAACTATCAAAGAAAAATATAAGGAACTATGAGGTCACAAAACTAGGGTCTAATTTGGGGATTGTGGGTCAAGGAAGGTGTTTGTGAAGAAATACAAGTTAAGGAGATATTTAAAGAACGAGAAGAGTTAACTGGACAAAGGTAGAGTATTCCAGGCTGAGGGATCGGCATTTGCAAAGGCCTTAAGACAGGAGGGAACAAGATGCAACTGAGGAACTAAAAGAAGGTCAATGTGGCTGAAGGGCAAAGAGCCAGAGACGAATGAGGCAGGTGAAGCCGAAGACTCAGGATTCTGGTTAAGGATTCTGGTCCATATCTTAAGAGCAGTGAGGAGCTCCCAAAGGGGATTTGAAGAAAGGTGACGTGACCAGATGTGTACGATATAAATACCATTCTGAGCTGATCTGCGTGATCAGATGGCTGCAGCCGAAGGGCCAACCAAACAGGGGATGGTGGCAAAGAGGTGGGCAAGGGGAGGCCTGTTAGAAGTGGTTGAGAGGGGAGGTCTTCCAGTGGTCTAGAAGAGAGATGACAGATCGGGTGGTGGCGATGAAGATGGGAGAGAGATGGACAGAATTTGAAAAACAGAAGATAAAAAAATCAGCAGAACTGGTTGTTGGTGGATTCAATGGAGGAGGGTGGGGGAGACTAAGGTGTCCTAGGTGATCCCCAGATTTCTAACTTGTGTAACTGGATAGAGCATGGGGCTCCCCCCAGTGGTGGGAGCACAGGCAAAATCCCAGTTTTGTGGGGGAAGATCATGAGGTTAGGTCCAGACATGTTGGGATTGAGATGCTTTTGAGACATGCCAGGTAGGGATGTAGGGTACTTGTCGGTCAGTAATGTTGGTCTGGAACTCCGAAGTCTCGTGTCTGTAATTTATGTCAGAGAGTCTTTGGAGAAGCCAGGTGTGTCTGACTCTGTAAGTCACATCCTTAAATCATTACATGATAGTTCAAAGAGGTTAAAACTGTAAACTAGCAGGAGTCCACTGAACCCTGGTCTTCTGGGTGTAAATTTCACACTCCTTCCAGGACACTACTTTGCTCTACAGGTCATTCCTAAAAGTTCTTACCAGTCGTAGTCACAGAGGGCCAACAGCCTGACATAAAACTGAAGACCTATATAAAGCCCCCACCCATTCAACACTATAAATGGAACGTTAAAAAAAAAAACATTTGTCTTTCCTAAATCAGAATAGTGAGCAGAGAGGAACTGAAGACAAGTAGAGATAAAGAGGGGAGTCAATTGTTAAAAGTGAGATTTCACAGAATGCCTTCTTATGTACGTATAGGTGTACAAAGTGGCTTTTTTCTTAAGCAAATTCAGAGACTGTAAGACGTAACATGTGGAAATAAACTAAAAACACTTTCCAAAGCCAAATACAAATAATCATTTATATTATTTAATGCTTTGGGTTTTGCCTTCACCACTGTATCACTCTGAAAATGGGCTACTACCTGGATGTCGAGTGCTGTCAGCTGCCATCACACAGCACACGGTGGGCTGATCCTTAAGTAAATGACTCATCTTCTGGGGGAACAGCTGAATGGGATGTATGTAATCACATTATATTTTGACAACCCAAGTTCCTCCTTCATTTTTGGTATAAGAACAGGAGACCAAAACAGCTTTTGGGAATTGATGATTCACTTTTTAAAGATAATAGCCCTTCTAAGATACTAAATACCACTTAGATTACCCATTTCAAGGGCACTAAAAGGGTCCTCTGGAGTCCTTGATTTTATTTAAGTGAAGCATAAATGAATATTGTAATGCACAGGACACCTCAGTAATAGAAAAAGCACTACCCACAAGTAAGATTGATTCTTTCAAGTAGTAGTTTAGACCACTTACCAGGAGGAAAAAACTGCTTTTTCAATTAGTATTATTAATAATTAATATTTGAGGGCCTATAAAGTAAACTTGAATGAGGCTGGTTGTTTGAATTTTAATATATTTTAAAACCGTATTTCGAGGCTAGGAAATGTCTTTAGTTGTGATGATAGGTTGACATATTTTTCTTAACATTTCTTTAGTCAATCCTCCCCATAGTAATTAGGAAAAGGAGGGACATACACTTACCACTGGCACTTATTCTGACTTTGGAAAGCATTGCATTTGTAAAAGATTTCTTTTTAATTGTATTTTGCTTAAGTTAACATTAAAATTAGTTTTTAATTTCTGAGTATAAGTTGAGGTCAGAAGGAGGGAGTTCAGGGATAGTTCAGATGTCAAGGAGAAGCAGGTCAGAGATTTATGGCTAAAAAGAGTTGATATTTAAGTGATAACTTGAAAGGTATTATGCTACAACCAACTTTAAGGAAACTTAGATGTGGATGTGACCACAGAGCAAAATTTAAAACCTAATCTAATTTGCATCTAATAACCCTCCAAAGTAGAGATTGCCTTCCTTTTTCATATGTTGTATGATGATTAGTAAAATTAATTTGAAGAAAACATAATCACCTCTAGGTGTAGCTCCATGTATGCCAGAGAGGAGCTCCAAATATATTTTAACTCAAAGACTTAACTGACTAATTCATTTCAATATTTTATTCCAGGGTTCTCAAACTTTTTGGTATTAGGACCCCTTCACACTCTTTACAATTACTGATGATATCAAGAGCTTTTGTTTATATGGAATATAACTATTGATATTTATATTAGAAATTAAAACTGAGAAATTTAAAAACATTTATTAGTTCAATTAGACATAGCAATAATAAGCCCGTTGCATGTTAATATAAATAACACATTTTTGTGAAAAAAAATTATATCTTCCAAAATAACAAAAAAATAGTGAAGTGGCATCTTTTTATATTTTTACAAATCTCTTTGATAGAAGACAACTGGATTCTGCATTCACCCTGCTTCTCCATTTACTCTGCTGTGACGTCTGTTTTGGTTGAGTATTAAAGAAAATCTAGTCTCACTCACACACGCAGTTAAAAAAAAACAGAAAGCATTTAAGTAGACTTTTCAGGTAATTGTGATTATTCTTCTTTGATATTACACCAAAACTTGACAAGTGGTAGTTTCTTAAAGGTTAGTTGTGCTATCTAAAAGTTTTACACATCAATGAATGAAATTTACCTGCTCTATTACAGTAAAATTCACTGCTGCCTCTTACACTTTGAATGGATCGTTTACCCATTCATGACTTTTAACACTGCCTATTGGTTATTTGGAAAATGTCAGTTCATTGAGTTATGCAGATCTCCCCAATGTTGACACATTTGGTCAACAGTGAAAAAGGCCAGTAACATCTTAGTATCATTAGGAAAATAGCTTTGACCTTATGGAACCCTGAAAGGGTCCTGGGGATTCACAAGGGACCGTAGACCACACTTAGACAATCCCTGTTCAGAATCACTCTGGGGACATGGAGAATCTAAATGA
Organism: Phocoena phocoena; assembly: GCF_963924675.1. Lineage (NCBI taxonomy): Eukaryota > Metazoa > Chordata > Mammalia > Artiodactyla > Phocoenidae > Phocoena > Phocoena phocoena. Next base: position 14,585,093 of record NC_089230.1, on the reverse strand, counting down.
CTAGGTGGGGCATAGAAGAACATGTGTACGCTTTGAAATTGTTCTCACATTATTTTGAAGTTCACCCTTGCTTCATGCAGAACTTAGGGGTGCACAATATTTAAAGAAACTGTACACGAAAGCCTCTTGTAAAGTAAAAGATTTGTTTGATAAGTACTTAACCAGATACAGTAAAGTGTTTTACAAATTCCTATCTTTGCATACGGAGCTTTCTTGATGTGAGAATGTCACGTGATGCAAACCTCAATGCATGTGAGCTGGGGATTCTGCATTTGAGCATAAATATGAGCCTCAAACTTGCCTAAAGTCTTCACTGTCTTGGCCAGCCAACTCCTTGTAAGTGTTCTTTCTGTGGCTACTGACTGCATCAAGGGCATACCAGCACTGTAAAACACAACCGTATTTACTATGGATTCAAAGAAATATTTAATTATTTAAGTTTAATTTGTTAATAAAAATTACAACCTACTTGAGCATAAAAAAGGTTTAGAAGTATTCTTGACCTAATGCCTAGAATGTTAAATTTCTTTTTCTTCAGGGGAAAAAAAATTCTCAATTCCCTTTTTGGTTTTCAGGGTCATGCCTTGTGACCCAAAGATCATAAGGAAGTAGGAAAAGTGACCAATGCCCTTTTGTCAGGTGGATTTTGAAATTTATGGTAAAGTCTCCGGCTGAGCAGCAGTTCCTCCCTTACTGTGATGGCCTGGCGCTACACTACTTGCCCAGTCTCAAAAGTTACTTCACAGAAAGGTGAGTGGGTCTAGGGATGAAGCAACAAGCCACAGGTAAGAAATGGTAGGAGAGTCTCCCAACTCCAAAGAAGCTGATCCCAAGCCAACGCCATAGGTCAGCCTTAGACATCTCCTTCACTTCCCACCTCTATGCTGGTGATTCTCAGGCTGGGGAAAAAGCATATCCCCTTACACAGGGACATGTATCTTCTTGGAGGAACTGGGGTAAATGCAATTTTATATAATTTAATATAATTTTTATATCACAAAAGTGCAGATTTTGGAGGACACTGCAAAGTTCATATTAACCATTAAGATAAAAAAGAAACTGTCATAGCTTTTATTCTATGACCTAATACATCTAGTGTTTATTCTCTGCTGCTGGTGTATTCCACTGGAAGAGTTGGCGGAGCACCGGTTATTTACGTCCTCTCTGAAGAGAAGCTTTGAAACTGGCAAGTAAGCGGCTGGACTGTACAGCAAAGCTTTAGGGGCGGTTTATCTGCCATCCTGTAACAGGGTTCCTCCACTGTTGACTATCTGTGGCACCGATACCATTGGTATGCCACTTCTTGTACTTTGAGATCTGGTGATGGTTTCAACACAGGTCAAGTCTTTGGCTAGAAAATAAACTTATACAAACCACACATTTATTAAGTGAGAAACGCTCAGTTTACAGGAATGTATTATTAGTCGTAAACTTCCTTCTTCAAAATTACTTTTAACAGTTTGAAAATGCCCTGGACACATACCAAGATCACTTAGAATGCAAAATAAAAATTTCCTTTAACAATTAATTTTGGCTTGTAATAAATCAGAGAAATTAGGGTTTAAAATGTCTTAGTTCTGATTTCCTAATAAAATCTCAGGCCCCTCAGACTAAAATGCTCGTGATATTTATACCCTGCTCCAGTGACCCATTAGGGGTCAACATAGAGGGTCGGTCCTGGGAAGGGCTGGGTTTAAGGAAACCCAGAGCACCTTGGAATTCTGCTTGAGCCCGTGATTCCGATCTTTTTAATGCTTTATTTTACTAAAACAATAACCTATGAAAATGAATAGACCTGAGACTCACACGCCAAGGGGGCCCATTGTATGATGAAGAGCTAAGGAACACCGCAAACTGGGGGCGGGGCAACGAGCCTAGGTTATTTCCCTACGGCATAATTAGGAGTTCAGCAGTTGAAGTTCTCGCAGTAAATGGCGTAGCAATAACTAACTACATTTTCACTCTGCCCAACCACTTTCTTGCCCGCTCTGCTACCCCTGCTTTCTTTACTGCCCTCTTAATTCACTACCAGCTAAAAGGAACAAAAACCTCGCTTCCTAAGCACCTTTTGCATCACCATGTCTCTTTGCAGCCTTGTTTAAAGATGAATGGTGTGGGGGTTCCGCTACACCGAGAAAACGATTCCGGCCCCGGGAAGCAGCCTCCGCGCCCCAACCTCCCCTCCGCGGAGCCCTACACGGGTGTGAAGGCCGCATCGGCCGGGAGCGCGGCTCGGAGGCCGGCCCCAAGGCCAAGCAGCCAGCAACCACAGCGCAGCTCTGGGCTAGCCTCGGCCTTACCGGAGGCGTAGATCGCCCGTGGAGCGGAAGCTGGAAGCCGCCGCTCAGCGCGCCCACCCCCGCGGCACGGGCGTGGGCCAGCGTTTCCCCCCACCCCCTGCCATAAAGCGGCTCAACGGCCGCCTACTCAGCCTAGCCCCGCCAGCCTCGCCCCGCCAAGGGCGGGCGCCGGGCCGGGGGCGGGGCCAAGCGCCGCACACCCCGGCCCCGCCCCCATCCCCGAGGTGCTTAGGGGAGAGGAGGAGCGACGCACTTGGGCCGCGCCGCACGCTCTCCGCTTTCCTCAGTCCCGCGTGCGCGCGCGCGCTCGCCCAAGTCCCGCGGAGTTTAACACAATGCCGACGCCTACGCCGTGCGCAACGCCCCGGCCGGCGCAACAGCTCCGGCGCCGGGGGCGGGGGGTGGCCAGACAGGGCGAGGGGAAGAGCGCGCGCGAGAGCGGGAGACAGCGCGAGACCCGAGGAGGCCGGAAGCGCGCGTGCGCGCCCCCGCCCGCGAGCGGGGAGGCGGAGCCGCAGCAGTAGCGGCAGCAGCTGTAGGAGCCGCTGCAGCTGGGAGAAGCGCCAGAGAGGCCGGGCCTGCTCCGGTCGGACCGGATCCCTCCCCTCCCCCTCCCTCTCCGCTCCCCTCCCCCAAACCCACTTCCGCAGCTCGCAGCCTTGCCGCCGAAGAAGCAGCGGCGGTAGCAGCAGGAGGCGGCGGCGAGGCGATTACGGAAGGATTACGCACCTGACGGGCCGGCCTCTTGGGGCTCCAGCGCGGGACGCTCACCGGCCGCCGCCGCTCGGGACGCGCTTCGCGGTGGCGGCGGGAAGGGAGGGACCGGCGACGGGGAACGGAACGCGAATCGCCCCCCTCCCCTTTCTCCCTCCCTCCTCCTCTCCGCCGCCCGCCCTCTCGGCTTCCGTCCCCTCCCCCTCGCGCAAAGCCCCGGATGGAGCTGCTGCCGACTCGCCGCCGCCTGGCTCCGGGGGATGGTTTTGTCAGGCGGCCAGAGCCCCGGCGCCAGGCGCAGCCGCCCCCGCCCCTGCGGGGCGCCCGTGCCCTCGCTTCCCAGAACCGGGTCCCCGTGTGGCCCGGGCCCTCCGCCTGCCTTCAGCTGAAGCCCCGGGACTGGGGTCATTCGTCTTCTTTGTTGCCACCGTCGCTGCCGGAACCGTTTGCGAGCTCCGGTGGCCCCCGCCCCCCCTTTCGCTTTCCCTGAGCCCGGGCCGGGGGCGGCACGTGGGCACCGGCCCCGGGAGGAGGAGGCGGTGCGCGCTTACCTGTCGCCGGTGCCGCTGCGGCGGGGGGTGTGGAGGAGGCACCGCTGGGCAGCCTTGGCCGTGCTCTGCCCGCCGCCGCCGCCTCTGCTTCTCGCTGCTGCTGCTGCTGCTGCTGCTGCCGCCGCGGTCGGTGTCTCCGGCGCGGCGGCGGCGGCGGCGGCGGGGCTTTTCCTGTCCGGTTACGTTAAGGTCACATGACCGAGAGAGCGGAGCGACTAGTGCAAAGAGGCTGAGAGCGGCTCCCGCCGGGGGGGAGAGGCGGCGAGAGAGCTGTGGCGGCAAGAGCCCCCTCCGCCCCCCCAGCCGCCTCCCCTCCCCCCGCCCGCCTCCGCCTCCTGCTGCTCTGCCGCCGCCGCAGCCGCCGCCGCCTGCAGCACTAAGTACGCTGCCGCTCCCACCCAGGCTCCGCGCTCTACTCCAGCCAAACTTCTGCAGACCATGTGCAGCCGAGGCGAGGAAACTTCTCTCCACCTATTGGGGCTGGAGGCTTGAGTCACAAGCCCCATGTTTACATGAAGTGTTAGGTAGGACAATCCTGGAGATGCTCGGGGAAGGGATGGAGAATTACTGCTTGGATCCTTCTGCAAGCTTGTGCTTGACATCTCTGGCCTATAGCTTTGTCCCTCTGCTTCCCGTATTAGCATAAATTTTAATCTTGAAAGACTTGAAATGGATTGGACTTGAGAACCAGGGAGATAGTTGTGAAATTACTAATAGTTTTTTTACCGCCAGTGGTAATTGAGAAGGCATACTGGAGTACACATGCTTGTTGGTGCTGTGTGTAGAGGTAGAAGTGCTTCCTTACAGACCAGATGAGTGTGATGTAAGACGTTTCTGTTAGGATTGAATTTGGTGCTTATTTCAGTAATTGGGTTTTAGCTTATGAAGCTTTGGTCCAGAAAAGTCGAAGTCTGCAAAGCGTGTTTGTTACTTACGAACAATTTACTCTCCTTTTAAGCTTTGGTCTCTGAGATATTGTTAGAGTGGATTCCAGAGTTGGCCATTCTGTTAAATTTAGAGGTCCTGAAATCTTTTAACGGGGAGGTCCTGAAACATGGTAACAGGGCAAGCATGGGGTTTAATATTCATTGATGGTCATTCTTAACATGTTAAAGTTTACTTTTGCGTCGTTGCCATTTTGCTAGAATTTTATATCTTTAGAAGTATGATTTAGTCCTTTGAGGAATGCATTTAACGATTTGTTTTACATATATAGGATTTTGAAGACTTAAAAAAGAATATGGCTTGATTTGTAAGAAAATGGAGGCAGCAGTTCCTAGGCAACTCTGGTTTTAAAGCATGCTATCCTGGATATAAGCTCCTTGATTTGATGTGGAACCCATTTTGGTTGACACAGCCAGACCTAAGCACAGTGCCCTGGCACGTAGTTCACAAAATACTTAAGGCAAGTTTATTGTCTTAAGACAGTTAATTTAACATACAGCAGTGTCCCTGCTAAAAATCTGCGTGTGATTCGGTAATCCAGTCGTACCTGGGGCTACTGATGACTAATTCCTTCTTCTTTGAAGACAAAATAAGCAGCTGTGTAACTTTAGTGGTCCAGAAGTGAGTAATACATTTAGTACATACCTGCCTTGAACTTTCTTGTTCTTTGATCAGCTAGATAAATGACTTGTGAATGGCTAAATGTCTGCCTTGCAAAACCAAATTCTGACCCTGCTGTAAGCATTTCTGGTGCACTATCACTAAAACATCAAAGTTGGCCATTAGACTGGCATGCCAGTTTCCTTGGATTTGCTTTACAGTTGAGATCTGTTTCATCTCATTAGGAAACTAAAGTGATTTTGATTGGTAGACATCGTTAGAGATCTTTGGGTTCTTAATTCTTTTAGACTTTGAACTTTCAAGTTTATAGTCTGATGAGTGCTTACATGGAGAGTGAACTGATTTAAGAGACACCAAAGGAAAAACTGAGCAAAACTAATGCTGAAGTTTTAGATGAAGCCATAGGGCAGAAACTTGGCTATGTGTCTCAAGTATTTGGCCTTGAGTCAGAGTAACTATGCTTATTCTTAAGATCAACAAATATTTTCTCAGTACCATACTCTATATAGTTGTATAGAAATAAACCCTGGGGTTATTCCTGAAACTGAATCTCCTTCCTTCCTAGAGAAGGTGCTGTCAGGAGCATCCTAGTGTTCTCTTTTAGAGCTGCTGCTCTGGAATTTAGAACTGGGGTGGCTTTGCTGCTAATTCTTGGAAGGCATAATGATGGATACTTGGATTTTGCCAAGTATGTCAATTATTTTGATTTTTAGTCACCACCATCAAGTAAAAGCTTTATAAGGAGTGCTATACAGACTATATCTGCTTTCTACAACTGGTTGAAGTAGAAACATTTTGATGGATACGTATGCAAAGGTTGGGGAGAAAATTTAGTTCTTGCAGAGAATGGCTAGTAGTCTGTCCGGATTGGGCCAAGGGAAGCTGTCAATTAGTCTGGTTATGGGAGAGCCACAAATGCCCTGAGTTAAGCAATAAGAAAAAGAAGTTAAGTCATCTGTTTAGTGTTTGTGTACTGATCTGTTTTTCATTTTGAAAATAAATTCGGCAAATTGGGATTTCAAAAATAGTTTCACACATTTTACCTCAAAGAAAATCTCAGTGCAAGCAAATAATCAAGTGGACTCATCAGAAGTTACGTTATGCATAAATATTCTGCAGAGTCTTGCGTTGCTGAAAGTTTTGATATGTGTTATGCTGAGGTGCAACCAGAGAGATATGCACTTGCTTGTGTTCTGAAGAGGGATAGTTCCAGGGAGACTTGGACAGTGGGCAGAAAGCAGTTTAACAGTACTGTACTTTCGGGTTTTTTTGGGGGGGGGGAGTGGGCAAAAATTTGTGTGCGCTCAGGTTGAAGATGGAATTTCCTTTAACACTGATGATGAAAGTAATAGTAAGAGGAAGTAATACATGTGGGTACATCCCAAAGCTTTTTCACTACATAATTTTTTGAAGAATGTCTTATGGGTAATTTCTTAAATTGGGAGAACGACATGCTTTTTTACATGCTAGATTTCTAAGTCTAGGGTAGATGCCACACCTGTGTTTGCAAGCTTAACGTATAAGTCAGAAAAGATGTATTTTGTGTGTCTTAGATTTTGTTCTTTTTGTTAAAAAGTCTATAGAAATGCTTATTTTATAGTTGATTGTTATTGAGACTGTATTCCTTCAAGGATTCCCTATACTTTAGCAATTTTTTTTGTTTGTTTTAAACCTATTAGCGTAGGCATGTGGGTTTCAAACTTTTCCTGTTGAGATTCTAAAAAAAATATATTTTATTAAATGCTACCTGGTACTTATATGTAAAGTTGAAACAAAATTTTCAGGAAATAGTACTTGTTACTATGGGTATATACTCTGCTAACTTTTGTTCCATTTTTTAAAAAAAATTAGCCGATTGTGGTACCTTAAATTGATTTCATAAATCACAAATGGATCAGGATCCACAGTTTGAAAAAACTGGTATTTCAGTTTTTAGTATTAGTTGCTGTTACAAATTATCCCAACACTTAAGTGGTTTAAAACAGTGAACATTTGTTTATCTCTGAATTTCTGTGGGTCAGGAATCTGGAAGTAGCTTAGTTAGGTAGTTCTGGGTCAGAGTCTTTCATGAGGTGTTTTTTATGTCAAGATGTTGACTGAGTTAGGATCTGCTTCCAGGGCAGGTTACACTCCAGCGGGTTAGTAGTTCTCGGTTCTTCTCTCTGGGGCTGCTTGAGTGTCCTCACAACATGGTGGTGGTTGGCTTCCCCCAGAGCAAGCGATCCAAGCAAGAGCGAGGAGGAAACATCACCATCCGCCACACGCTGTTAGTTAAAAGCAAGTTACTCAGTCCAGCCTGCAGCCAAGGGGAGAGGAATTAAGCTCCATGTCTTGAAAGGAAGAGTCTCAAAGAATTTATGACATTTTAATAACTACCACAGTTCTATATTTTTCCTGTTTATGGATGAATTAGGATTGAACCAGAATTCTTGCTGAAGTCAATCTGTAAGTAATTATCTTAGTTAATTAAGTCAGTTTTTTCTCTGAGGGCCTTTAGTCACACTCCTTCCTCTAAAATTTGAGAAGACAGGCTCAAAGAAGTTAGGTAATTAACTAGCCAAGCCCATTCAGTCTAGGAAAACGAAACAGATTTTCTGACTTTTTGTCATGAGAAAATAATAATCTGTGTGCTGATAGAGATGAGAAAATTGGCTGATTTTTTAAAAAAAATCTTTTCTGAAGAAGTTATAGTGTGGAACGTTTGTTCTCTAGTCTTGCAGCTTGTATTTTTACATGATCATAGTTATAGTGTCAATTTATTTGGTCTCTGGATAATGCTTGATGTCTTTATGAATTTGCAGACTCCTCATAGCAGCACCCCCGTCCCAACTGATTTTTAGAGGAAACGGAAAATGTACTTATTAAATGAATTTTAACTACTTTATGGTTAGCTCCATGTGCTGCCTATATTACTGACCCTGAGATTGTACTGTAACGAATTGTACTGTAACTCTTCCAATTAGCACATTTCCAGGACCTAAAAGAAGATGTTACAACTAAAAGGTAATCAGGGTGTGCGTGTAAAGGAAACTATACCATGTTTTTCTGCTGTGAATTTTTCATGGAAACTTCGGATCTAGAAGGCTTTGTTATAAGCCTAGTTTTGGCTGACCGCTCCAAGGAGTGGGGTGAGTCCCTGGCATGGGTAGCGTGAGTGAGGCCAGGATGAGTTGCCAAGGCTCACCTTGATTGTGGTTTTTTTTTTTTTTTTTTTCCATTAGGCTTTTCTGAGTAATAGATGGGGATACAGTAAATCGTGTTACACTTCTGCTGTTACAGAATTGGATAATGGCTGCTTTTTTCTTAGACTGCTTTCTAGTTTGTCTTACCACCGGGACACCTGACAGTTCTATTCTGCCCTAAAGCACTGATTGTACTTACTTATGTAATTACTTTTCTTGGTATTTATTTATATATGTTGTATCTCCTATCCCCCTGTAAGATCCTTACAGGGACTTACTTTCATATATACTGCTGGTACTCAAGTACTTGAAGAACTGAATTGAATTTGTAGTTGAAGGACTGAAGATGATAATTTCTACCACCACAACTGAATGGAGAAATGTTTATTTTTGAAGAAAGCCTCTGGATATATGTGGTAGGTGCAGCTGGTGTATGTGTTAATCACTATCTCTGTTCTTTAGATGCCCACAGTCCAGTGGGGGAGAACACAATCATACTTAATACACAGTTTGTTCTGTACTACACATGTGCAAAATGGTGTGCTGGTACAATGAAGTTGGTGTTAGAACTGAATCTTGAAGGGTGAGTGGATAAGATGTGGTTTTGTGACATGTTTGGGGTTGTGCATTTCTCAGCTTTACTCCATTATGCATCTACCTTGAATTGTTTTACTGTTGGCAAGTGGCCATCATAGTTTGATAAGTTGCTTCTTTCTGTGGCATGCGTGCTCTTGGTATATTATTTCTCTAGAACTGTGCTGGTCCAGTTCAGTAGCTCCTAGCCACATGCAGCTATGTAAGTTAATGTCACACTAGCCACACGTGCTTCAGTATCCACATGGGGCCAAAGGCTACCATATTAGATGACAGAGATATTGAACATTTCTCTTGTCACAGAAAGTTCTGTTGGACAGTGCTGCTCCAGAGTCAGTCTGCACATTTTCACATTATCTGTAGAGTGTTAAGTTGGGAATAGAGTGAGAAAACTTAACAGCTTCCTGGCATTAGGAGAGACAGAGTGGTTGGTGTTTATGAGTAGAGGGCAGAGAGTATATATTTACAGTGGTTAAGAATATAGGCTTTGGAGTCAGATCTGGGTTGGAATCATACTCTGTCCCTTAAGCTGTTTGGCTTTGGGCATGTTATTTAACCTCTGAGCCTTAGTTTTTGTTTTGTTCAAATAGGGATAATATTTATCTCAAAGGGCTGAGTATTAAAAAAGTGTATGTTAAGGGGCTTAGCACAGTGCCTCAGTAAATGACAGGATCATTAATATATTTTTAAAATAGTCACTGATTTAAAGAAATCTTTAGAGTTATCTTAAAGTAAAATTAACTTTTTTTCCTTTTGGTGTACAGTTCTGTGAACTTGAATATAGGTGCACATTTATGTAACCCCAGTCAGGATACAGGAGAGCTCTGTCACTTCAGAAAACTCCCTCATGCTGTCCTTTGGCATAGTAACCTCCTCCCACTCCTCTCCCTGGCAGCCAGTGATTCCTTCTCCATCACTTTTTGTCTTTTCTAGCATGGTATATAAATGGAATCATATAATATGTAGTCTTTTGAGACTGGCTGCTTTCAGTCAGCTAAGTTGAGTGGAAGAGTCATAAAAAGTTGTAACATGTATTAATAGCACAACGGATTTTTAAAGATATAGTTGTGAAATATTAAACAAAAAAAGTGAGTCTGAAATTTTGCTTATAGAATTGTGTGTGACTGGAGTTTTTAATGTTTGAAAGTGAAATTAATGATGAAATATATAGGGGAAAACTACTCCCCCCAATTGATGACAGCTGTGTATGTATCAACTTGTTTTTCTTTGTGAAGATAGTTGATCATTGGTAGGAGAGGATCCTGTTTTTAGTTTTATTAAAGATCTGTAGAGTTGCCAGCACAGTCCTGATTTGAAAAAGGTGGTTGTTTAAACATCATTAATTTCTAAAAATGTGGTCTGAAGATAACAGCTGGCTGCTTTGCCTAGACCTTCCCCAGCTTAACCCTGAAAGCCTGGCTGCTCCAGAAAAGCCCCCAGTGCCGGGAAACCCAGGATCTAAAAGGGCCACTTGAAGGAAATTGGAGGATTCCAGTTCATCAGATTTCATTAGTGAACCATCAGAGAGGTATTTGATACTAGTTTGTTGTCCTCTGTAAGTCTTCATTTGAGTGAGTTTAAGAAGCACTCTGGTCCATTTTCATTTTTTTCTTTCTCTTTGTTGGCTGCACTGCTGCAAGGAATCGTAGTTCCCCAGCCAGGGATCAGACCCGTGCCCCCCTGCAGTGGAAGGCGAGGAGTCTGAACCACTGGACGATCAGGGAAGTTAGCAATATATATATATTTTTTATTTTTATTTTTGGCTGCATTGGGTCTTCGTTGCTGTGCATGGGCTTTCTCTAGTTACTGTGAGTGGGGGCTGTTTGTTGTGGTGTGCGGGCTTCTCATTGCGGTGGCTTCTCTCGTTGTGGAGCACGGGCTCTAGGCGTACGGGCTTCAGTAGTTGTGGCACATGGGCTCAGTAGTTGTGGCTCGCGGGCTTAGTTGCTCTGCGGCATGTAGGATCTTTCTGGACCAGGGATCGAACACGTGTCCCCGGCATTGGCAGGCGGATTCTTAATCCCTGCGCCATCAGGGAAGCCCTCAGACATGTTTCTTAACTAAGGATTCAAAGGGGATCCTGGGGGTTTGATTCAGCCTTCATTTACTCTCAGAATCATATATGGGTTTTTACGCAGATGGACTGTACTAACAGTTAACTCGTAACTTCACATATGTTAATTCCATTAATCCTCACAGACATTTTGTTCTGAGAGAAGCTGTGATCTTGAAAAACTTTTACGTTTGTATTATACCTAAAATAATTTTTAAAACTATATATAAAGTTGAAGCTTTTATCATAAATTTAAATACTTGAAAAATGTGTAATTTCTGACATAAGTATTGATACCTTTAAAATATTTAAATTATATATAAACAATAAAATTATAATTTATATCTTTAATATATCTTAGTGGAATGTAATACAATAAGTTGATGTCCACCGTGATCCATTTAAACATAAGTAAACGATCCAAGTGTTACCTTCCTTTTTCTTCTTGAAAACTGTATTTGTTACATTTCCCCCACAAAACGTTATCCTAATAAATTTTTATGCTTGAAGGTCTCACTGTCTTTTTGTTCTTTGTTACGTATTTGTGTATAAGTTGAAATGTTAAATTTTAATTTGCCATGACCATAAAGCACTAAATGTTCGTGTTCTTTTTGTTGTACTAAAATTTTATAATTACAGAGTTGACCCAAACAGCAAATTGTACACATTGATACTTGGAGTAAAATTTTACTGGAAATGGCCCCTCTTATTAAAGAAGGCTCTGTTGACCAGTATTTCAAATTGTCCTTTGGCTTTCTAAAGATTTTGAAATGCAGGTTAAGTATATTTAAAGGTTTTAAAATATAGTGGACCAAACTAAAATTGAAGATGGGTGAGATGCCTTCTGTACATTGTGAGATTGGGAAAATGGGAAAGGAGAACAGGCTTGATACGCTGCTTACAGGTGACAATGCAGGCACAGCGATTTTATGAAAGTGCTGATGTGGAACTTGATCTAGAAAGCTTTTTTTTTAAAGGTAGAAATGAGTTTTCTTTTTTAAAAAACTTGTTTCTTGGCTGCGTTGGGTCTTTGTTGCTGCGTGCGGGCTTTCTCTAGTTGCGGCGACAGGAGCTACTCTTCGTTGCAGTGCACGGGCTTCTCATTGTGGTGGCTTCTCTTGCCACGGAGCACAGGCTCTAGGTGCGTGGGCTTCAGTAGTTGCAGCGCTCGAGCTTAGCTGCTCCGCGGCATGTGGGGTCTTCCCGGACCAGGGCCTCGAACCCGTGTCCCCTGCATTAGCAAGCGGATTCTTAATCACTGCGCCACCAGGGAAGTCCCTAGAAAGCAATTTTTTTTTTTTTGTGGTACGTGGGCTTCTCACTGTTGTGGCTTCTCCCGTTGCGGAGCACAGGCTCTGGACGCACAGGCTCAGCGGCCATGGCTCACGGGCCCAGCCGCTCCACGGTATGTGGGATCCTCCCGGACCTGGGCACGAACCTGTGTCCCCTGCATCGGCAGGCGGACTCCCAACCACTGTGCCACCAGGGAAGCCCTAGAAAGCAATTCTTAAATTATCTATGCCCACATGTTGCATAGTCCTTGGTATAGGTACCTGAAATAGAAGATCGGTACTCAAGAAGAACTCTTGCGGTGCACTGAAAGACACCAGGATGGGCAACTTCACACTATTCCAGCAAATATATACATGAATGTCATCAGTGAGGGTACAGATAAATGTGTATTCTCTTGGGAGTATACCATTTAGCAGTTAAACAAGCTATAAAGTGACTGACAGTGTCCCAATTTAGAACAGTAATACTCTGGATATGTATATAACTTATAAAAAAGTCATTGTGATGGCGAGAGGGTAGTAGGTCAGGGGGATATGTGTAAAAATAAGGCAAATGAAGATAAAAAGGACTTTTTTTTTTTTTTTTTTTTTTGCGGTACGCGGGCCTCGCACTGTTGTGGCCTCTCCCGTTGCGGAGCACAGGCTCCGGACGTGCAGGCTCAGCGGCCATGGCTCACGGGCCCAGCCGCTCCGTGGCATGTGGGATCTTCCCGGACCGGGGCACGAACCTGTGTGCCCTGCATCGGCAGGCGGACTCTCAACCACTGCGCCACCAGGGAAGAAGCCCCAGGACTTTGTTTTTAAAAAGTTAATTATCGATTCAAGATGGTAAGCACATAAGTGTTAAATTCTTTGTACTTGGTATTTTTAAATTTTCCCTGAGTATGTGAGAAACTTAAAAAAAATACTCCTCTGTGGGAAGAATATTTTGACCCAACTTGGTAGTGAAAGGATGGAAAGTATTGATTAATAAAAGGAAAGTGCCAGTGAGCAGTCAGACTCAAATTACGCCACCTAAAAATAAACAGGTATACAAAGTTCGTTTTTGCCATTCAAGCCTACTTATTTTATAAATTTCAACACTTTGGAGTTCCTGTATGGTTTTCTTAGGGCCAAGCTTGGGATTCCCTGGGGAAAGGTTAGGAGCAATGCCCAAATTCCCCAGATGCCCAGATTATCCAAAGTTCTTTAAAATATAAAATGAACATTATCCTTTCAAACTGTCAGTGTTATAGACCCAAATGCCAGATTCTTTATAGTTTTTATTCAAGCAGCAATACATTTAGAAACTGAAAAAGATCACTGTGACAATTTCTTGATTAAAAAAATTAAATACCTATTAATCTCAACAGGTGAGCATTTATTTTTGATTGTAGAGCTTCAATATATCTTGCAATGACACTTTTCCTTTGGTCGTCACTTAATCAGAAAAATGCTCGTCCCAGCTCAAACATTACCTTACAAATAAAAAGTGAGAAGTATTAATAATTTCATGGCAAATCACTGGTACAAACTAAAATGACTTTTCTAAGGTCGTGATTAATGAAAAATGCTCCCGAAGTTAAGAATAACTTTTTTTGTTATTACAGGGCATTACAGGGCAAGCTGCAGATTTGAGGCACAGGTGCTTGATGTTGGGTTGAACATTATACATTTACAGCTAGAACTTGCCCTAAATGCCATCTTTAAAAACGTGGAGGGAGGGACTTCCCAGGTTAGCGCAGTGGTTAAGAATCCGCCTGCCGATGCAGGGGACATCGGTTTGAGCCCTGGTCCAGGAAGATCCCACATGCTGCAAAGCAAATGAGCCTGTGCGCCACAACTACTGAGCCCACGCGCCACAACTACTGAAGCCCTCACGGTTAGAGCCAGTGCTCCGCAACAAGAGAAGCCACCGCAACGAGAAGCCTGCGCACCACAATGAAGAGTAGCCCCCGCTCGCTGCAACTAGAGAAAGCCTGTACGCAACTAAGACCCAATGCAGCCAAAAATAAATTTATTTAATAAATAAATAAAAAGAGCAAATAATTTTAAAAAAAAAACGTGGAGGGAATTCCCTGGTGGTCAAGCGGTTAGGATTTGGCACTTTCACTGCCATGGCCTGGGTTCAATCCCTGGTCAGGGAACTGGGATCCTGCAAGCTGCGCAGCATGGCCAAATAAAATAAATAAAAACGTGGAACTTTTCCAAAAATCATACTTAATGCATTTTCAAAATATTACCAGAGTCACTTGAAACCTGCCTCACTTCCAAATAGACTTAACGTTTAGAACAAAGTCATGCTCTTTCCTGCTATTGTTTTCTGTCAGGTTACTTGCATAAAAGTTACCTACCTCTATGGTGATAAGGATGACAATCATCCCTTCCAGGCGCAGCGTCCTCTTCTCAGTCAGGTGATTCCGCATCAGATCTGTTAGCTCCATGCAGTGCTGAAGCTTTTCATTCATGACCTGCATTAGAAAAATCTCGAAGTATCCTGTATATTTAAACATTCACTTACGATAACAGTCGCATGCTTCAAAATTATAAGTTTGAAATAGGTGTGCAGTGAAAAATCACTCCTTCAATTCTTGCTCCCCAGCCCTCCCCAAAGGCAGCCTACCAGTGCCACTTGTCTCCTTTCTGTGAATCCACCTAGAGACGTTCTGTAATGCACAGACCTGACTGCAAGAAATACTTTGCATACTGAAGCTCTTATATTCATAAGACTTTGATGGAAGATCTAAAAGTTCTTGATTTCTAGTTTTTCGTTGCTGCCCTTGGATTTTCAGCAGTTAATAAAAGCAAACCTGAAATACTCTTAGCATGGCCTTAAGATGACAATGATTACCTTCTACTAAAACTGTTCCAAGCCCCGCAAACACAAAACTTGACCTGCTGCACACTCGCCACTAGATGGCACTGGTTTTTTTTTTTTTTTTTCTTTTCCTCACTGTCATGGCCTCTGCCGTTGCGGAGCACAGGCTCCGGACGCGCAGGCTCAGCGGCCATGGCTCACGGGCCCAGCCGCTCCGCGGCATGTGGGATCTTCCCGAACCGGGGCATGAACCCGTGTCCCCCGCATCGGCACGCGGACTCAACCACTGCGCCACCAGGGAAGCCCGATGGCGCTGCTTTTAATGCTTAACTGCAGAGGTTCTGCATTCTGATGCCCCACAAGCTCGCTGAGGGGTTCATAGAAAACAGAATCTTTGAAGTTAAGACTTGAATGTGACCACTGGCAAGTTATACTTCCTTAATCTCTCTGTATCTCACTTTCTTTTGGAAATTACACAGTCTGGAAACAAATTTTTTAAAAGTTTTTGGATTCCCCTTGATAACTTCTGGGGTACGTAGGCTGAGAATGCAGGTATGCTCAGTGGAAATCTGAGACAAATCACAGATGCATGTTTGGGGACTGACTGAAATGTGCTAGTGCACCATATTTACTATCATTTTGCACAGAGCATTGCTAACGAGAGCGAACACGTGGAAGCACACTGATAATACGTATTTGCCCACGCTTCCAGACTTCATGTAATCCTGTAGTCACCAATTTGTATAAATGTTTAGAACAGTGCCTCTTTCTTTTCTCCCTTTCTTCGTCTTCCTGTTTCTGTTGGCTGCTTGATCTTGGTCTAGAAACATACTCAGCCTTAAGCTTGCTTCTCTCTTCGAAATGCTGACACAACCCTTTTTTACATTTTCTTTCAAGTTTGACTAAAGAACAGACATTTTCTTTCTCCACTTCTCACCACCAACTTATTCCTTAGCCCTTAGAGGTTGTAGATATTACCTCTGCTCCCCCGAAACTTCCAGATGTCTCCTAAACAGTAACACCCTTTCTTGGTTAGATTCTGAAATCTCAATTAAGCATTTGACAACACCTTGAAATGCACACTTCCTTTGGCTTTTTCTCCCCTAGGGACTAAGTTCTGCCTCCGACCATCACTCTTTTTCTGAGTCTTCTCGGACCTCCCCTGGCCTGTGGATGACACTTTCCAGAGTCCTGATCTGGTCCCTCCTGTCCTCTAGCTCTGCATTCTCTCTGCACGATCCTGCCCATCTGGTTTGTGTAGGCGCTTCCTGAACTTCAGTCATTTCCATCCCACCGTCACTGCTTCTGTGATACACATGTGCCAATTGGATTTAAAGTCAAAAAGACTTACAAATGGGGACTTCCCTGGTGGCACAGTGGTTAAGAATCTGTGCTCCCAATGCAGGAGGCCCAGGTTCGATCCCTGGTCAGGGAGCTAGATTCCCACATGCATGCAGCAACGAAGAGTTTGCATGCCATAACCAGGGAGCTGGCAAGCCACAACTAAGGAGCCTGTGAGCTGCAAGTAAGATCTGGTGCAACCAAAAAAAAAAAAAAAACCCCACAAAAACAACCTTAGAAATGTTTATTTTAAAAGGAAACTACATTGCCAAAATGGAAAACCAGTATGATGTGAAATGGTGTTGGATACACAAAGCTGAGCCTGGTGCCCGGGAATTTGGTAGATTATACATTAGAGGGCCGGTCAAGAGCCACTAAAGCCAAGCTAAGCATTTCTCCTCAACTCTGAACAGAAGTGTTACTTGCTTCAACGCTTACATGTTATTTCAGGGTCCATGTGTTACCTAAGTTGATCTCTTGTACAAGTGTATGTATTCCACATTTTGAGAAACACTGGTTTAAACTTTTTTGATAAGTCCCAAGTATTAACTGCTTAATCCCGATTTCTCCTCTGCCCGAATTTCTAACTGTCTATAAAACATCTTTTTACTATTTTCCTGCCGGCACCTTAAATTTAGCATTTCTCAAACAACAGTTGACATCCTGTTCAAGTCTATCCCTCTTCTTGGGTCCCTAGCTCAAAGCAGGTCACGCTATCTTCTCGGGCACCCAGCGTAGAAGCCTTTGATCTCTATCCTGCACTCCTGGATCCCTGGTACTTCAGTTGTCCTTGCTGTATGGAGTTGAGTCTATCCTCTCCTTAGCATTTCTTAATACACCTAGTAGGCTTTCATCAACTATCTGTCACCTCTTCAGACTGGTCTGTTTGGTCGTTTTGGTGGTGGTGATGGGCTGGGGGGTTTCCAGGTTTCGTTTGCACGGGCCACCAGAGTTCTCATCCTAAATAGGATGGATCGTTTCACTCCCCTGCTCAGAAGCTTCGAACGTCTTGCTATTGCCTTCTCGATGACATGAAATGACCCCAGATGGTTTAGTCCAAGCACTCTTCAGTGGGTGGCGCCCTCTTCACGCCTGAAGGCGAGGTCTCTGTGACCCTTCCTGACCTCCTGCTCGCTCAGCACTCCCACAGCACCTCGCTGTTTCCCTCGTTTAGAACTTAACCTCATTCTGCCTCATAGCCACCTGCCACCTGCGCGGCACCCTCCGCTCCTGCCCCCTTGCTTTGGAGAGTTACTCTTCCCTGTTTCCAACCACGTGATGCTGCCAATCTTAGTATCACTACCCACCTGACACCAACCCCTCTCCCCTCCCCCGAAAAGCCCAAGGGGGAGACGGGGTCAGTACAAGACCCAGGCTTGGCCAACTGTGAGGCCCAGTTGCCTCATCACACGGCTGGTCAAAGCACGGACACGTGGCCCAGTCCTTTGACGCTGCCAGGCAGAGTAAAATGTCGCTCGGATATTCCCTCTTCCCACACCCCTTCCCCCCATCGCCGAGAGAATGCCACCAAGAAGGAAAGGATGAGGCCAAATGGGTACGGAGGATGCTGAGGTAAGAAACAGTCCTGGTGACCCGTCTGGGTCTGTGCAACAGACATTCCCTGTTTCACACCTGCTCCCTGTTTCTCAGTCCCGTGAGCCAGTTACTTACGGGGATAAGTAAGGTCATTCCAATTGTCCTTCTGTCGTGTGCAAGCAAGGAAGCCCCAACTAACATATGCTTCCTATGTCCTTTGGTTACAGAATCAGACGTGTTTCATGCGCACAGATGATGGAGCAGAAGAAAACGGGGACAGGGTCACAGAGGTGGTAAATGTGAAGTAGGCTCTAAATAGGCAGGTGCCAGGAAGAAAAGGTGGGGCGCCAGGGGGACAGTATTTCTAGCAGAGGAAACAGCATGGAGGCAAGTACAGCTAGATAGCGAAAAACCTGAAAGTGCTTGGAGGTAAGGTTAAAAAAAGGTTAAGTACTGAATTGTGACAGGTACTACAGACCATAGGTGGTAGGCAGAGTAATGGTCCCCCAGATATTCACATTCTAATCCTTGGGACCCACGAGTATTACATAGCAAGGGATACTTAAGACTGTGCAGGAAGGAATTAAGCTTGTTAAGTCAGACGATCTTTAGATAAGGAGACAATCCTAGATTATCTGGGTGGGCCCAGGGCAATCACAAGGGTCCTTAAAAGTGGGAATGGCAGGCAGAAGAGCTCAGCGATGCGAGATGGAAGAGGGGCTCTGAGCAAGGGCAGTGGGTGGCCCCTCGGAGCTGGAACAGCCCAGGAAGTGGCTCCCACCCAGAGCCTCCGGAGTGGGACGCGGCCCTGCCAGCGCCTTGATTTTGGCTCAGTGACTCCCAGGTCAGACTTCGGACCTACAGAACTGTAAAATAATACATCTGTGTTAAGTCAGTCTGTGGTAATCTGTTGCAGCCGCAGTAGAAATGAATACATAGCACGGTCATGTTGCAACTTTCTTCTGCAGGTAAGGGAGTCCTTTGTTCACTCTTAAAATATCTGTTCAATGTTTACTACACTGTGCTGGGCAGAGGAGATGAAATGGTGAATAAGATAGATATGTCTCTGTCTTCTGGCTACAGGGCCCAGCCTAGAGGCTGGGAGACAAAGAAGAAGGTATTAGGGTGAACAGGGGTGGGAGATGCACATCAGCCGTCAGGGCGCAGGAGGCGGGTCGGTTTGGTATCCCTCCCTGTCTCACCAGCCCAGGGCCTATCGTAGAGACTTTCAATAAATATCTGGCAATGAATGCATGACACTTAAGAGAAAACGAAAGGATGCTCTGACTGCCTGTGGAAGATGAAGGAGAAAGAGGAAACCATGGTGAGTTTCAAGTTCCTGCTTGACTGACCAGGTGGTCGTGCTATTAGCTGAGACAGAAATAGAGAAGGTTCAACTGCATTTTCTGGGAGAAGACAGTGAGTTTCATTTTGAACTCTTAATCACTGATTAATTCTACAAATATCTATGGAGCACATATTCTATGTGAGGCCTTTGCCAAGAAGCGGGAAGGGAGCCAGGAAGAAGACGATCCTGTTCTCTGATTTCACGAAGCCTGCGTTCTAGAGGGGAGTGTACTCATCACATATTTACAGGGAAAGCAGCTTCTATCTCTTTCGCTGCTGTGTTTTAAGGAAGGAGAGGGGGAATCTCACGAGTGCAGCTTCAATTTCATATAAATCCCCTTTTCCCCTCTGAATACCTGCTACTTCTACTTTTAGCCACCTTGCCCCAGTTCCTACACAGATTCCAAAAAGGATGTGGAAGAAATATGTAATTTATAAAAAACAATTTAAAAGAAACAAATTTTAGCTCGTAAAGAAAATTTAAAGTGGATTTCCAGGGACTGCTTGGTAATATGGACGGAATGTTCGTGTTCCCCCAAAATTCATGTTGAAGTCCTAACCCCCAATGTGACGGTATCTGGAGATGAGGCCTTTGGGGGTGATTAGGTTTAGAGGAGGTCTAAATTAACATCCTTACAAGGAGAGGCAGAGACACGAGAGTGGGTGCTCTCTCCCCGCCTTGTGAGGAGGCTACACCGAGAAGGTGAGGAGAGGCTTCTCCAAAGGCACTGAATCCGTGGTGCCATCAGATCAGTACGACGCGGTCCGTGAACTGCCGCCCCCAGGAGTGCGCACCACGTACTGCAGAAGCACACGGGCAAGTGGCGCCCGACTGAAACAGACCTTTATTTTTATTCTTCAGGACACTACCTGAGTGATTTTCCACTTGTTTTACAGCACGGATTAAGTGCAATGTACGCATTATTCCAGGTACTCAGTTAAGGATTCGGAAGTCAGCAGCATTACAGTTATACAGAACTCACGTAAGATTTTTTTGAAAAATACCACGGGACCGACCTGTTCTGGGGCTCTTCCAGTTTGGGGACTGAGGGGACCTGCTCCACCTGCTCCCTGGGCTGCGATCCATTTCCCCACACTGGGGACTGAAGGGGCCTCTCCACTCAGAGGAGCACTGTCCCCAGCGAACCCCAAGTGCCCTCCTGGCACATACCCTCCCTCTGCTTCAGCAAAGTGAAGACGCAGAGGCACTTTCTCCAGGTTTCCCCCTCCTACTTGGCACTGTGATGCTGGTCCAGCTAGCTGATTACTTCACTGCGTGTCAATGTTCACGATCGATCCTGTTTTAACATTCCTCACGTTCAGCTGTGGCTTTCACGCTAAATGCAGTGTTCATGTTGAGTAAGTTCCTATCTTTACACTTCTCCTCCTCTGGACCACACACTCAGGATGTTTCCTGCTCAAACCGCCTTCATCGTTGGTGACTTCAGTGCTTCTGTTCTCTTTTCCTGTACTCTTGTCCACGAGGGACATGTGAAGGACACCGCGGGCATCAAAGGTGCCGTGATTTGAGGAAGGACACAGGATGGGGGTGGGGACAGGGCGAGGATGCTGGAGCGCACACTTCCCGGGCAGCCGGTTTACCTTGGTTGTTGCTCAGCCACCGTTACCGACGTAACTCAGCACAACAGGCTGGTCATCAGAAGAGGTGTGATGCATCTGCCTGGTGGCGATCATCTTTATACTTCACCCCAACGGTCGTGGTTCCACTAAACGTCTTCATTCCAAGAGAAAAAGCGGAGACATCCAAAAGCCATAACTCTTGAGCACTTTCAAATTCGTCCCTAGTAAATACGGCTGCTCATCAAGGTTGATGCTTTTGTTTAATGTCATTAGAGAATTCTCACAAAAGGTTCAAGTTTTCCTTGAGGCATAATTTACATACAATAATCTGCACTTGTTTCCATTCTAAGTATACAATTTGAAGACTTTTCATAGATAGACACTATGTAAGTAACACCACAGCGTTTCCATCACCCCACGATCTCTTGTGCCCCTTTGGAATCTACTGCCCTACCCACCACCCCACCTCCAAGCCCTAGGGAACCACTGATCTACTTTCTGTAACTATAGATTAGATTAGCCTTTCTAGAATTTCCTATAACAGCATGTATTCTTCTGTGTCTAGATTTTCTTCACTCAGCATAATGATCCTGATTTCATTCATGTTGTTGCATGGGTGGGTAATTCATCGCTTTTACCGCCGAGTGGTACTCCACCGTATGGCTATCCCACAATTTCTTTATCCATTCACCTACAGATGGGCATTTGATTGTTTCCAGTTTTTGGCTATTATGACTAAAGGTGCTAAGAACATTCAGGTACAAATCAGTGTAAGGACATATGTTTTCATTTCTCATGAGTAAATACTCAGGAGTGGAATTGCTGGATCGTATAGTAACACAACAATTAAATTTCTGAGGAGCTGCCGGGCTGTTTTTGCAAAGTGGCTGTAACGATGTATATTCCCACATTCCCAAGTAATGTAAAGTATTCCCAAGTAAAGTATCATACATTCCCAAGTAATGTATGATACTTCCATCTGCTCTGTATCCTTCCCAACACTTGGTATTGTCAGTCCTTTTAATTTTAGTCATTCTGGTGAGTGTGTAGTAACAGCGCATTGCAGGTTTAATTTGCACTTCCCTGGTAAACAATAACGTTGAACATCTTCTCATGTTTATTTGGCCGTTCACATATTCTGTGAGACGTCAGTTTAAATCTTTTGCCCATTTAAAAAACTGGGTTGTCTTTTTGAGTAGAAAGAGTTTTTCCTTTTTTTTAATGCATAGATCTTTTTTTAAAAAAATTATTTATTTTATTTTCGGCTGCATTGGGTCTTCGTTGCTGCACACGGGCTTTCTCTAGTTGTGGCGAGCGGGGGCTACTCTTCTTTGTGGTGCGTGGGCTTCTCATTGCGGTGGCTTCTCTTTTTGTGCAGGACGGGCTCTAGGCATGCGGGCTTCAGTAGTTGTGGCACGCAGGCCTAGAGAGCAGGCTCAGTAGTTGTGGCGCACAGGCTTAGCTGCTCCGCGGCGTGTGGGATCTTCCTGGACCAGGGCTCGAACCCATGTCCCCTGCATTGGCAGGCAGATTCTTAACCACTGCGCCACCAGGGAAGCCCCTTGAGTAGAAAGAGTTCTTTGATTATTATGGACAAGTCCTTTGTCAGGTTATATATTGAGAATATTTCCTCCCAGCCTGTGATTTGCCTTTTCATATTCTTAAGGAGTGTCTTTCAAAGAGCAGTGGTCTTAGTTTTGATGAAGTTCAACTTATCAAATTCGTTCCCCAAGGTGCATGTTTTTTTTTTTTTTTCCCTAACAAATCTTGGCCTTCCCCAAGGTCATGAGGCCTTTTTCCTATATTTTCTTCCTGAGGTTTTATAATTTTAGCTTTTATATTTAAAAGGTCTCTGATTCATTTAGAAATGGTGTGAAGTAAAGGATAGGGTTCATTATGACTATCCCATTGTTCTAGCACCATTTGTTGAAAAGATTAGGAAAAAAATAAAGAGAGCCTCGAAGACTTGTTGGAGTATAATTAAAGGTCTGACATTCACGTCACAGAGAGATAGTAGATGTCTCCTCAGAAATCATGGAGGCCGGAAGAAAGTGACACAGTAATTTGTAGGTATTGAAAGAAATGAACTATCAACTTGGAATCCTCTACCTAGTGAAAAACTCCTTCAGGAATAAAGGGGAAATCTAGACGTTTTCAGATGAAGAAAAACTAAGAGACTATGCTTTTGCAAACTTACCCTGAAAGAATGGCTACAGAATGTTCTTAAAACAGAAAAGAAACAAAAAAAGAAGAAATCTTGCAACATCGTTGAAAAAAAAAAGAACAGAAAGAATAAAAATGGGGGTAGATACAACAGGATTTCCGTCTCCTCGTGAGTTTTCTAAATTATGTTCGATGTTTGCAGCAAATACTGTAACACTGATGAAGTTCTCAAAGTGGGGAGTAAAGGGATGTAAAGAGCAGTAAGGTTTCCACGCTTGATTTAATCTGGCAAAATGCTGAAACCAGTGGATTGTGATAAGCTAGGTATGTATAATGTGACACTTAGAGCAACCACTAAGTATCTATGCAAAGAGATACACTCAAAAACAGAGATAAATCAAAATGGAATCCCCCCAAATGGCTAAGTAACTCACAGGAAGGCAGGGATTGATACAGGCAATGGCTTGGATGGATCTCAAGAGTATTATACTCATTGAAAACAGCCCATTTTAAAGTCACACCCTGTATGATTCTATTTATATAACATTCCCCAAATGACCAAATTATAGAGCTGGAGAGTAGATTACTTATTACCAGCGGTTAGGGATGGTCGGGGAGGGAAGGGTGTGACTATAAAGGGACAAGCACAAGGGAGATCTCTGTGGTGACAGAACAGTTCTGTATCCCGATCTGGTGGTTACCTGGATCTACACGCGTGATTAAATGTGACAGAACTATGCACACACATGGTACTACTGTCCATCTTGTCTTCTGCTCTCTTTCCTGTGTGGTTTACCTCCACCATGACGCCCTCCACGCACTTCCATCATTCCATCAGCTTCCTCCCTCCTCAACTTTTCTTCCACGCTTCTCAATGCTTTCAGACAGTTCTAACTGGATGTCTTCTTGCTACTCTACTCTCAACACATCCTAAATGTGGCTCCTCCCCTCTCCCCAACCTCTCTACGTTTTGCCATCTTTCTACCTGTCACCCACAACAAACGTCAGTCATCCTTATTCTTCCTTCTCCCTGGCCTCCCAGTACCAACCAGTTCATTTGTCTTAAAGGATTCTTTTAAAAATTCATTTCTGTTCTCACTGTCACCAGTAAAGTTCTGGACCCCATGAACTCTTGCTTGAAACTTGATGAGAAACTTCCTAACAGACCACCAGGCCTCCAAACTCTCACCAACCTTATCTAGTCTGTAGAGCAAATATCAGAATATCCTTTGACATGAAAGCTGAAAACTGTCTGTACACAGGAAAACTAGAACGGGAGATCTAGAGATCTGAGTAGAAGTCAAACAAGACATTTCCCCAAAAGCAGTTAAACACATTTACTTAATTAAAAACTTCTCTTCACACAGTCATACAACTTATAGGTGACACTGTGTCACTTTCAGTAGAAGTGCAAAATACATACCTTAACTCTACGCGTAATGCTGAGGAACCGACAAGTTTTATCATAAAGTTCTTCCAGATTTTCTCTGTCCCAGTAGAAATCAGGAGTCATCAAGAAGTCTGAACTCAAGTTTATATGGTGTCTTAAAAAAAGGAAAATCTTTAATTTTTATCTTAAATTAAAAAGCATGGTCTATTTTATTTCTTTTTCGAAGAAGATATTTATTGATTGATTTATTGATTGACTGAAGTATGGTTAATTTACAATGTTGTGTTAATTTCAAGTGTATGGCAAACTGATTCAGTTACACATATATATATTCTTTTTTAGATTCTTTTCCATTATAGGTTACTACAAGATATTGAGTACGGTTCCCTATGCTATACAGTAGGTCCCTGCTGTTTACCTATTTTATATATAGCAGTGTGGCTATATTAATCCCAAACTCCTAATTTATCTGCCCCCATCCCCTTTGGTAACCACAAATTTGTTTTCTATGTCTGTGAGTCTACTTCTGTTTTGTAAATAAGTTTATTTCTTGTTTACATGGTGCTTTATAAAAGTAGTTTATTTTTATTTTTTATTTTTTTTGGGGTACGTGGGCCTTTCACTGTTGTGGCCTCTCCCGTTGCGGAGCACAGGTTCCGGACGCGCAGGCTCAGCGGCCATGGCTCACAGGCCCAGCCATTCTGCGGCATGTGGGATCTTCCCGGACCGGGGAACCCGTGTCCCCTGCATCGGCAGGCGGACTCTCAACCACTGCGCCACCAGGGAAGCCCACAAGTAGTTTTTAATGCTGATTCTTGTAATATTTCTGAGAAACATGTAAACAAAAAATTTTCAAAATGTGCAACCAAATTAATTCAATCTTTATATTAACATTTATGAAGTAGAGAGAAAAAAACCCAATTAAAAAAATTTCTAGCGACTTCCCTGGTGGTGCAGTGGTTAAGAATCCACCTGCCAATGCAGAGGACACGAGTTTGAGCCCTGGTCTGGGAAGATCCTACAGGCCGCGGAGCAACTAAGTCCGTGCGCCACAACTACTGAGCCTGTGAGCCACAACTACTGAGCCTGCACGCCTAGAGCTTGTCCTCCGCAACAACAGAAGCCACCGCAATAAGAAGACTGCGCACCGCAACGAAGAGTAGTGCCCGCTTGCTGCAACTAGAGAAAGCCCGTGTACAGCAACGAAGACCCAACGCAGCCAAAATAAATAAACTTATTAAAAAAAAAATTTCTAAGCTTCTTTATTAAAATTTGTTACAATATACATGCACGTATATTTGTGTGTGTGTGTGTGTGTGGATAGGTAATCAGATGGCTCAAAAATAAAAAAGACAGAAAAAGGTAAAAATTGACCAATCTTACTCCTATTCTTATCCCCATTTTTCCCTTTCTCCCACTCCCTGCGGGTAGCCGCTGCTAGTTTCACACACACACACAAACACACACACTCTCTATTTCTACCTTTTTTACATATGAGGCCTGAGTTTGCTTTTAAACAAAAATTTATGTTATAGAAGTAACACATAAATAGCTGTTCACTATAAAAAAAAAAACCCTAGAGAAGAACTCAGAAAACACTGGTAGGCCCGTTACCCTAACAAGTCAAATCCTTTCGGCCCTGCCAATACTCTCCTGTGTCCTTCCAGATCTGCTTCCATGCACACACGTGCACGTGTGTGTGTGTGCGTGCACATACACCTACGTGTCTGGTAGTATGTATACGTATCAAGATAGAGATGAATATGTTGTTTGCTTACAAGTAGGATCATACCATGTATAAGCTGTGACTGCCACATTTCTACTTCTATTTCTCGTCATAGATTCGCCACATTCCTTTGAATAACACATAAGCACTCTTATTGTAAAGAGACGAAAACTTAGGATAACAACAGTAAGACTCTACGAAACTATTCACATACCTAAGTATATCAAGTCCTAATTTCTGAGTCCTAGTATTAATAATTCGCTATATCAAGTTCTGCTCGCATGACCAAGAGAAGAGGGGAGAGGAGTCTGTCTCCCCCATTTCTTAGCGAGCTCAAGGCTGTAGATGTGCTGTGGGACGCTCTCATGCAGGGTTTTTTATTTTTGTTGGTGCCCTGAGTTAGGGTCCCTGAGCTTTGAGAAGGGCCTAGATGACGCAACACTGGACCACTTCTCTCCAGGGCAAGTAACTAAGGAGAATGTGGAAAAGCAACTCTTAGGTAAACTATTGACAAGGAACTCCAGTAACTCACCCCACACACAAGGGCCGAAACACTGAGAATCCTGCCTAGTGAGAATAACACCAAGATTCAGGGTGTTTCGTTCCATAAATCTTGGGAAAACTACAAGAATGAAATAAACTTAAGGCCTTTTAACTTAATTTTGAACGATGTACTATTATGTTTCATCAATTTTAAGACACTCTTCTTCCCATTTTAACATCTCGGAAAGTGGGAGGCATCTTTAAAATTGATGATGTCTTACAGGTGGCAGTTGAGACTTAGTTGTCATTGCCTTAGATGACTTATTTCTCTTATTCTTTCCTTTTTATGTGTGCCCAAGAGGAAATGTGATCAATCTACATCCAAATAAGACTGAGAGCTATTTCCGTAGTGCAAAATTAAAATTCTGTGATAAAAAAGCGTTGTCTCGTATGTTAGTGGGCAGCATTTTCACTTTCTTGTGGCGTCGTATGGTGTCTCAGAGTCAGTGAAATATGGTACATCACTTTTCCGTAGCAATGAGGTCTATTCAGCATTATGATGCAGTGATATACTTTTACTGAGAATCACCCTTGTCCAAATTCTAGAATGCATCTTTCCACCTTTGAATAACACCTACTACGCTCGCTGACGTAGGTTTAACGTCAGTAATTATGGTCTCTCTTGCACACGCACAGTTTCTTCCAGTACAGTCCTAATACAGCCCACCTGCTTCTAACGGGTAAGAGTTCTCCATGCTTATAGTGAATGAAATAAAAACAGCTGCAATTCCCATACAGATATAAATGTTCGCTCTTTACTGTAGAGCTACAGGGATATTTTCTGGAGATGGTTAAATATATGAAATATTTCATTTACAGAGAAAATTTACCTTAAGGCAAAGAGTTCACCCATTTTCTGCATAACTTCTTCATGAGATAGTTTCACTTTCTTCCCAGCTTTTAAAGCCTATTTGGGAGGGGGAAAATAGATACATACATACACAGCTCTCCCTTCTCACTAGCATTTTCTATGATGTACATTCCTAATCTCTTAATGAAAAACCAGGGGCTCTTTTCCCTAGTATAATTATTCTTTCACAGTAAAAACAAAGTTAATTACAGTAAGCATGATTTTTAATGTATTCTGAAGTTTTGATATAATTTTAGTTGCATTTTTCATGCCACTATTTTCCTTGTAATTTGTCAAGACACTTTTTAATCGAGAAAAGTGGTCATAATTTCCTTCCTTAGAGAGGAAACATTTCATTTCCCTTCAATTCAGTTACATTAAAAATACTATACCATTAGAGAAAAGTAATTTGAATTTTAAGTTTTAAAAGGTTTCTTATTTTATCATTTTATACGTAACCGGGTTTTTTTTTTTCCTGCTTCAATTCAGTGCAGCTTTCTTAATGTTTATTATTACTTTATTGTACTTCTAAATTCATCATTATAGTGGGAAATTTGTATTTTCCCCCAATAGAACTCAATCCTTGAAAACAAGCATAAAATTTGTATAATTACCTCTGGAATCGACTGAATAGATTCAACAAATTTATCCAGTGATGCTTCCCAGATAGCCAGTTTCACTGGGGGAAAAAAAATTAACAATAGAACATTTATCATCATATTCATGTTTCTACAAAATGTAAAACTGCGCAGTACCTTCACTGCCATTTCAACAATAGTTTAAGAAGCAGATGTCCAAAAAATTTGAGACTGAAACTTAAGAGTCGTTACTTATTATTACAAAAGATGGCACTAGGTAGAAAGAGACAGAAGAAAGTTGAGTGGATTTGCAAGCCCTGCTCGCAGACCAAAACTACACTGGGTAGAATCCCTGATTTTCTCCTACTGCATCTCAGAAGCTGAGAGGAACGAAGGGTGGCTCTGTAGAGGGGCAGAAATCAGGCCTTCCTGACCTTCCCTCCACTCCTCTGGGCTGTGGGTACAGCTCAGAAGTCCCGAAGCCTCCTGGGTGGTATGTGTAGTCCACCACAGCAGCAGCCTAGTGCAGACTGGGGGCAGGAACATTTCTTAGAGAACTTCTACAGTTCTACTCAGGTGCGTGGATCTTGCCGAAGAAACTGAGAGCCACTGTGACTCTCTGTCCCATTCCTGTGAAAAACCAGAGTGTATTTTTCTACATAGAGGCCTGTGCCCAATCACAGAAGGCTGTGCTTTCTCTGCCTGGATTAGAGACAATCTAAGACTAAGAATCTCAGAGAGAAGGAGAGGGGAAAACAAAGGTAGTGATAATAATAATAACAGCAACAACATAAAAGAATATTTTTGGAGAGGTAAGCTTTATCAATACCAATAAGGAATGAATAACTATAGCACAGATACTATATATTATACTCTATACTACATATATTTTTCTCTTGGAGGGAAAAGAAAGGAAAAGGAATTATAAGGCTTTGCTGAGTGCTCTACGAAAACATGTCAAAGTCTTTACTAAATATTTCAGCTTCCCTCGATGAAACGAAAACTATGGGATACCATCTCTGATAAGTAGTAGTAACTTACCTGAAAGGCAAAGAGCATTTGAGAAAGCAAATTTCTCTAGAATGACGTCATCTAAATCTAGCTCTGAATTTAACCTGATTTCCCCTCTGTGAAGTTTTGACTGTCCCCTGAGAAAAGAAAAAAAAAAAAAAAAGTAGTTTCTAAATCGCAAAAAGTACCTTTTTTCTTCTGAAAAATAATCTTTATAATCTTTCTAGAGGTCATTTTGGCAATCTGTATCAAGAGTCTTACAAATGTTCTTATACCATACGATCCAAGTAATTCCACTTCTAGGAATTTATCCTAAGGAAATAATCAAAGATGCAAGGAAAGATTTGTGTACAAAAAACTTTCTGTGGGGACTTCCCTGGTGGCGCAGTGGTTAAGAATCCGCCTGCCAATGCAGGGGACATGGATTCGAGCCCTGCTCCAGGAAGATCCCACATGCCGTGGAGCAACTAAGCCCGTGTGCCACAACTACTGAGCCTGCATGCCACTACTACTGAAGCCCATGCACCTAGATCCCGTGCTCTGCAACAAGAGAAGCCACCGCAATGAGAAGCCCGTGAACTGCCACAAAGAGTAGCCCCCGCTCACCGCAACTAGAGAAAGCCTGCGCACAGCAACGAAGGCCCAACGCAGCCATAAGTAAGTAAATAAATAAATGAATAAATAAATACATTTATTAAAGAAAAAAGACAAATGAATAGAGATATACATTAAAAAAACTTTCTATGGTCAAGTGTCGAATAGTAAGAAATCAGGAAAGAAACTAAAAGTTCAACAGAAGAACGGTTCATTTATAGGAATTCACACAACAAAAATGAACAAGCATGTTTTGAAAGGATATTTAGTAGAAAAGGGAAAATGACTACAATAATTTGCTAAGTGAAAAAATGCTGAATATAAAACTATGTAACTATACACAGTATAATCTGAAATCACATGGACATGGTGAGTATGGGGAGGGAGATGAGGCAGCTGTGACAAACCAAGATGTATATGTAGAGAACTCTGGAGTGACTGGGGAGGAGGGGGAAGGGAGGGAATCTGGGAGTGTAAGTATCACAAGCAAATAGGAAAAGTAGAGGCTAAACCTTCACGAGAGACGTGAGACCAGAAGACATGGACAAAGGTTGGTGGACGAGAAGACGATATAGGAAAGCTCATCGCTGTCTATTATCACTTGGCTCTCATCCCAATTAGTCTTTCTATAGCTGGTGTCTCTTCCAAATTTCCCTAAAGCTCTGCTTGTGTCGCTTCCTTTCTCAATACAAAGACTTTTTTTCCTTCTCACATTCCACTAGACCAGTACCTCCCTGAGAGAAAAGACCTTCATTTTGCCTTCTCTCCCCGCCCTAACATCCCTCCTCATTTTTGTACCCTTGCTGTGACATGGAAATTGGCCAGTATGTTGCCTACCCATACATTTGACCTGAGAGTGGTACAGCAGTGGTACCCCCATTTCCACAAGTGGTTCTCTTAGAGCACCCTGTCATTATACTTTATACTTTTTACACTCAAAGTCAATGGGAAAAAAGCAAAAAGGATTTACTTCAGAGAAGACTTTACTAGAATAACTGAACAGGTTCATTCTAACGAAGGCACACCGTATTACTGATTTTGGCCGCTTAGGAAACTTACTATTTTGGGGTTATACTATCTACTTGTTTTAATTTATGGGTAGCCTGAGAAGCTATAAAAAAAATATCTATCCACTAATATTTATTGTTTCAGCTCTGTATTTGTACCAATAACTTTTTTCTTAAAATTAGTCTCCAAATTAATAATTTACCTTCTCTACTGCTGTACCTAGTTATTCCAAGCACCCTTTTCATAAACTTGATAAAAAGTTGCTTACTCTGTTTTTGAGTAGTTAAGCTCTTCATTCTCCCAGTGCACCAATGCAATTTCATAGGGGTGAATTTCGTGTTTTTCAAGAACTTGCATCACATGCTTCATCTAGAAGAAAAGCAAGATCAACCTGAAATTATAACCCCGACTCCCTCAGTACAGGATAATGTTATAGAGTTAATGCTTATAACATTTTTAAAATTACATTTGATACCATTTCTTCTGTTCTTTAGGTTTTAAGGAGAAAGCAAATTCATGGTGATACTAAACTAATTGGAACGATATATTCACTTGCTTTTACATTTGGAAAACACAGACAAGCTTAAGGAGGAGAACAAAACCTCCCATTATCCCACGACCCAAAGAAAACCCCTAATAACATTATGGTTTGTATTCTTTAAATCTTCAAAACAAAAAGTTTAAGTAACACACTTGTAAAAATTTAAACACAGAGGTATAGAAACTGATTCTCTCTCTGTTCTCCTGAATTTTTTTTTCACACACACACACTGTATTTTATTTTTACAAGAGATAAACTGACACCAAGCATTGTAACTGGATGACCACAACAAAAGCAACAATGATTGCAATTACCAAACACGAAACACACTCACACTGTGTCATAATATTGACATTCAGTCCAGGAATCCTCCACTGTAACAGCTCCTTTACTTTGCAGTGAAAATTGATTTGTGTATTTTTTGCCTCTGAGTCCTTGTGGGATTTTTAAAATTCAAACAGAAAGTCACAAAAATTATAATCCTCCTCATCAGTTCACTCAGTCCCATGTAATTAATTTTTTTTCATCTTGATCTTTTGTTAGCACTTTTATGAATTCATCAGTTTTCCATTAGAGTTCTGAAAATGCTTATTCGTTCAGTTCAGCAGTATAGTCAGTCTCCTGAATTTCTAATCCTCTAATGTAACCACCATTAAACTTGGTGCATACCCTTCCAGACTTTTCCCTATTTGTATATGTATGTACATTTAGTTTGCTTTCTATATAAATGGGATGATACTGTACATATGAACATTTTCAATGCGATTCTCCTTCATGGAGGAAACGTAACTGATTTAACCGTCTTAAATGTCCATCCATGGGTTTTTTCCCCCATTCTCTACTATCCCGATGTCGCATGTGCCAGCCTTATGCGTGTATCTTCAAGGACTTGTGGGAATATTTCTTTAGGATTTGTTGGAACAAAAGACATGCACACTTATAATTTTGATAAATGTTTCTAAAATGCTCTCCAAAACAGTTTTTCCAGCTTTAGAATCCAAAGATTTACGAGAGCATTCTTTTTTTTTGAACATTATTCATTTTTTTATATAGCAGGTTCTTATTAGTTATCTATTTTATACATATCAGTGTATATATGTCAATCCCAATCTCCCAGTTCATCCCACTGCCCCCCCTTCCCCCCCTTGGTGTCCATATGTTTGTTCTCTACATCTGTGCCTATGAGAGCATTCTTTTATTTATTTTTTTAATGAGAGCATTCTTAAAAAACACTGGGTATTGTCAGCCTTTTACATCTTTGCAAATTCAAATAGCCAATTTGTACATTTTTCTTACATTTATTGCTCATTTATATTTCCTTTTCTCCAGGAAACCACTCCCCAGTCTCCCTCCCCCTGCCCCCTATGTGTGTATCTCCTTTCAGTAAAACTGGGTTTGTATGAGGCATATTTTTTTACCAGCTCTGGTATTATATTGGTTATATTTTGTAACCTGCTCTTTTAATTTAACTGTATCATATACACAGGCAATTCCTCAGGAATTGGTTTCTTCCCACGTGACTTTTAAGAGCTGTAATACGTACATCTTAAATACATGCTATGGATGTATTTAACAAACTTCCTATTATGTGTTTTGGTTATTTCTCATTTTTGCTATTGTAAATAATGTATTGATGAACATTTCTATACATCATTCATCATATATAACTGTGATTATTTCCTTTGGATAACTTTCTAGATGTAAAATTGCTGAGTTAAATATAAAGCTTTGATATATATTACCAAACTGCCTCTGAAAAGGTTGTATTAAACAAATCATGATTGGGATATTGAAGAAATTATTTCCAGTGAGCTAAAAAGTTCTAGAAAACTTGATCTAAAATAAGACTCAGTGCAGCCAGCTTCCAGTGAACTGTGTGTACATTACTCATTTTGTAGGTTATCACATGAGAAGTATACTTCCTTCTGTCTGCAGTGTAGCTAGGATTGTTCTGATTTTCCACAAATTATTGTGTGCTCAGAGAATGGAAAATGTAGGAAACTTCTAAGTCAAAAAGAAAATTTTGGAAGATGACAGTGCTAGAATCAACATCACATAATGCAGAGCAAATAAACTGAGGGTTATCTGTTAATTTATCTTCCAATTGCTCAGATTATTAAGTGCCAATTAACAATTTATTCTCAGAAAACTAAATTTTAATACTTTCACACTTTATTTATACTTACAGTTTTGTCTGTCACATTCCAGAAGACAGCAGCTCCTTCCCTGATTTAAAAGAATAAACTAAGTTAAAGGTGGAATACATTCTTTAGGGCCACACATAAAGCCATGCTTAGGTAGCTTCTAGAATGCATCTAGAAGGCCAATTTTAAAAAATATGATTTATTATTGATTTGACATGATGGTCCCTGGATGGATATGATAAACAAAAGCTATTTTTTGAATTTCTGATAAAAAACCTGATCCCTCAAAAATTCATGGATTTCTCCTGTGGTTTGCAGAATAAACAACTATTATTGTAAAACCATGTAACTTCAGGTATCTAGACTCTTTCATACCTGATGCAATTCTTTTTTGTTTTTTTAAATTAATTAATTTCTTTTTGGCTGCACTGGGACTTCGTTGCTGCATGCGGGCTTTCTCTAGTTGCAGTGAGCGGGGGCTACTCATCGTTGCGGTGTGCGGGCTTCTCATTGCGGTGGCTTCTCTTGTTGTGGAGCACGGGCTCTAGAGCGCAGGCTCAGTAGTTGTGGCACACGGGCTTAGCTGCTCTGCGGCATGTGGGATCTTCCCAGGCCAGGGCTTGAACCCGTGTCCCCTGCATTGGCAGGCGGACTCCCAACCACTGCGCACCACAGAAGTACCCTGATTCAATTCTGGTGTACAGACATCAGAATAAGGAAATTTTTGAGACCTGTCTCATTAGCTCTCATTAGGCAGATTCTGCTATCAGAAAAGAATAAAGGGTCATGCTTTTAATATCTGTGGAATAAAGAGACTGAGATAAATTAAAGCCTCAGATGGTAAAGGCACCTATGAAATCATGCCAGCCATCCCTACAGTGCTCAGAGTAGACCTGCAACAAAGCCACAGGAAGCCCTCACAATCCAAGTCTGCCTTTGACAAAATTTAAGTCTAAAAACTGTTAGGGAACTTGTTTTGATTTCTGAAGTCTGATGTGTTGAGCTGTTATAGGTAGTAAATTGAAAAAAAAAAAAAAAGAAAAAGGAGTTACAGCTCTGGGTCATTGCACCAGAGGAAGGAAGGGTAGAAATGAAAGAAAGGTAGGGGCTTCCCCGGTGGCGCAGTGGTTAAGAATCTGCCTGCCAATGCAAGGGACACGGGTTCGAGTCCTAGTCCGGGAAGATCCCACATGCCGCGGAGCAACTAAGCCCATGTGCCACAACTTTTGAGCCTGCGCTCTAGAGCCCACGAGCCACAACTACTGAGCCCACGTGCCACAACTACTGAAGCCTGCATGCCTAGAGCCCATGCTCCGCAACAAGAGAAGCCACTGCAGTGAGAAGCCTACACACCACAACCAAGAGTAGCCCCGGCTCACCGCAACTACAGAAAGCCCGCACGCAGCAACGAAGACCCAACGCCATCCATCTATCCATCCATCCATCCATCCATCAATAACTGGTAAAAATATGGTGTTCCCATTACCATTCTTCAAACCATCTTGAGCAATGTGCTTAGTATGTGTGTGGGTCTGTGCTTAGCATCTGGGATGCAAAGATGGGTATGGTCTAGATCCTCTGCTCAAGGAAGTCCTAATCCAGAGAACACTGATCCATGGACCACCAATTACAGTAGTGTGATCCACACTCTAACAGAGTTACGCAGAATCTAGGTGGAGGTACACCGGAGGGACACAGTTCCTAAAGGACTAGCAGAGCCAAATGAGAAAATGAGGAAATACCCCTGGGGAAATAGCCCAGGCTCCAGGAAAAGGTGCGAGGGGGGCAGGCAACGTCTCAGAATAAAGAGCCAGTAGTTTGAATGGCTGCAGATGAGGGCAAGTGGAGGGCACTCAGGTCAGAGGTGGGGAAGAGCCAACCCCTGAAAGAACTTCGTGCTGTGATAAGGTATTTGGTCATATTCCATAGAATTTTAAGGATACTATAGTGATCAGAATTACCCACTGAAAAATTGCTCTGCCTACAAACAGACAGACAGACTGCTGGTGGAGTGAGAAGACAGGCAGGGAGACCAAGCAGTGAGTGTGGCAAAAAGCCAGCGTGGGGTCTCAGGATATGGATTTGGGAGGTGTTTAAGGCCACAGCCAGAGCGCTGGTTCAGAGAAGCACCTCAAGGCAGATGAGAGATCCCAGGAACTCTGCAGTATGGCGCTCAAGCCACATGTGACTGCCGGGTACCTGAAACAGGCCTGGTCCAAACTGAGAGCTCCTATAACTGGAAAATATACGCCGGGTTTCAGAGACTTAGTATGAAAAGGAGAATGTAAATCTCACTAATTGTTGACTGATTACATACTGAAATGATAATAGTTTAGATATGTTGGGTTAAATAAAATATACCAGTAAAATTAATTTCAGGCAATATATGATGTTATTATTAGTGTTGGTCAAAATTAAATTCATCTTTTTTTAAATTAAAAGTGCGGCTATAAGAAAATATATTATTACATTCGCGGCTTGCATTTGTGCCTTGCGTTGTATTTCTACTGGATGCTGCTGATCTGGAGGACCTCAGAAATCCAAATTCCTTACTCAAGTCAAAAGGGGTGTTTCTCTACCGGCACTAAATGTTGAACTCTTGATTATGTCCAAGGAAAGTAAGGCATCCACAGGAACAAAGACAGAGCTTCCAGTTATCATCAACTGTAAGAACTAAGACCAGAGAAACTTCATCAAAGTCTGGATTCTTATGGATGTTCCATGTATTTCTGTTCTGCCACTTATTAGTCCTTTGGGTAATTCACTTAATCCCTCTGACCCTTGGGAATAAAAGATCTTCCTCAAATGTTGTGAGAATGAGATTATCTTAAATGGTTTCTATTATCATTACCACTTCCACTCAGCTACTCTGGAGTATCTGGTATTAAAACAACCTTAAAAAAAAAAAAAACCTTTAAATAAAAGGAATAAATGTATGTGGATCAGGGTCCCAGTCTGAAGTCTCCAGAGAGGTAAGGTGATCTAAAACTTTAGCTTCAGAGGGCGAAGACAGAAAAGGAAGAAAGACAGCGGGGCAGGTAGCACGCACCTGATGAGGGGCACTGAAGATGAATGGGAAATAAGATGCTTACATATTCTTAGTAAATGAAAACCCACATTTACCAATAAAGGCAAGTACACACCAAGTTACCCGAATGGGCCTCTGTTAATGACCTCAGCCTGAGCTTCCTTCAGTCTCTTGCTCTCAGGAAGGCCGGAAGCTGGGGGGAGTCCACTCGGTTCCTTAAATCCCTGCGTTCTGCAGGGCACCATTATTTCCACCAGTGGTTCCTGACCTCAGCGTTGTCCAATGCTCTCTCTTTTTTTTTTTTTTTTTTTTGCGGTACGCGGGCCTCTCACTGTTGTGGCCTCTCCCATTGCGGAGCACAGGCTCCGGACGCGCAGGCCCAGCGGCCATGGCTCACGGGCCCAGCTGCTCCGCGGCATGTGGGATCTTCCCGCACCGGGGCATGAACCCGCATCCCCTGCATCAGCAGGCGGACTCTCAACCACTGCGCCACCAGGGAAGCCCCCCAATGCTCTCTTTTTATAACGTGTTAAGTGCACCCTTTACTGTCATGAATTATGAGCGGTGCGAAAAACTTGCATATATGATACAAAGATGACATAATGCTTAAAGTTAATTTAGAACAAAATGAATAAAAAATCCCTAATCTTTTCCCTAGGGGTAAAACTCTTTATTTCACAAGAGGATTTACCAGCAGATGCCTAAAAGTGACAAACTCTCCTATTCAAATAAGAACCAAAGGATAAATTTAAATCACAAATAAATTTTGAAACATCTTCTGTTAAGAGAGAAGGTACACCTGCATCTTTAAGGAACACACTACCTGGCCACAGCCCATCTTCCAATGGAGTTGCTTTCTTGTCTTACCTGAAAAAGAATATTGTTCCAGGATCACCTTCTTTTGCAGAATTTTCCATACCTATCACCAAAATATTTGCTGCATCTGTGATAAATGAGCAAAAAGCTATGTCACAAGGTGACACAAGATTTAAGTCACCTATAAACTTTTAACAAAGTATTTGTGATCATTGCTTCATATACCATGAAGTGCTCTACAACATACTGTCCATTTTTCTACTAAGGTTTCTAAAAGTATTTAATATATGAAAATGAAAAGACCATAAGAAATTACTTGAACAAAATATTCAACAACCTGTGACACTATTATTAGTGCTATTTAAAACTCATTCACGCCCATTTTGATTCAGTAATCGCTAGTCCAGTTGATAATTATTAAAGTCTTAGTATCAGTACAACTAAGGTTCAAGAATTTGGGGGGTGGGGGAGGGATGCATTGGGAGTTTGGGGTTAGCAGATGCAAACTATTGTATAGAGAACATATAAACAACAAGGTCCTACTGTATAGCACAGGGAACTATATCCAATATCCTGTGATAAACCATATGGAAAAGAATATAAAAAAGAATGTATCTATATAAAGGAATGTATATGTATAACTGAATCACTTTGTTGTACAGCAGAAATTAACACACTGTAAATCAACTATAGTTCAATTAAAAAAAGAAAAAAGAATTACACTTCTTTCTGTAAAAGTAATTTAAAATAAAATTTGAAGAGCCATTAATATATTCTCTTCCTTTAAATATCATTTTATTAATAATATAATTTTAATATTCTCAAACTACTCTTTCCACTGAATTTTAAATTATATTGTATAAAGTGTGGAAAATAGAAAACATACAGAAACAAAGATACAGTCCATTTCAAAACCTATCTGATTTCAAAGTTAATCATGAGAACTACCATGATAGTCACCTGTAACTATTTAAATATTTTAACATTTTAAATATTAAATACATACATATACAAATATTCACCAGTAAGTAGTTACTTTGTATATTAGTTTAGTAGTATTTATTATAAGTATATAAATATTCTATAATGTAAACTATAAATAACATGTTAGTCAATTAATAAATATACTAATATTAGTATGTAAAATGTTACATAATTTCTTTTTTGAAACTAGATACATTTTAATAGAAAACAAAATACAAAATAACCCTTTTCAGAAAACAGAAATATTTAATCCTTTTCCCACAAATTAGAAGTTGCTATATCCTCAGAGCATAGTTTTCGATGCATGTGTTTGTATTTACGATTTGTTTCACAGACTGTTCATTAAACCGCTACTGCAAAGCAGGAGGTGGGAGGGACGATCTCAGGAGAAAAAGACACTGGAAAAGCCGCACCTCGGAATCATTTGGAAATTCAACATTTTCTAATTCTATCTTTTGATGTTTCACTTCCAATTATTTTCATTTCTTTACCACAATCTGTCCTTTTAGGGGAGAGAATTGTTGAATAGAAGTGCAGCCACAAAAAGAATCTTTCTTTCCCACCAACATAATTTCTTAACATAAAATTAGGATCCTCAAAGCTTCAGAGCTCCTAATAGAGGTTGGGGAATGGGGGATTCAGAAAAAGACCAACTCCTAAACTCCTTTTCTTTGGTGAAATCACACTTCCTTGAGTTCTACATCTATAGAGGGCAAGGCTCACCCATATAGCCAAGAACACCACAAGTGAAGTGGGAAAGATCCAGGCCAGTGAGAATAGTACGAGAAGCCCCCAAGTGTGTGATGCACAGGGACACCCTGCCGACAGCCTCTGGAATCAGCCAAGAATACCACAGGGCAATTTTCCTTCTTAGAGGCCCTGGACATAGCTCTGTTTTTCTAAGTCAATTATGTTCGTTTTTTGCCAACAAATAGTACTACAAAATAGTTCAGATCATCAAGGCTGAGAAAGCACAATGACATTTCGATTGTTTCTTACAGGGTCAGTGACTCTTTTAAGAATTTTCTCTGTAGCAGAGAGGTTTTCAACCTACTGTTTTTTGCTACTTTGAGGTAAATTCATGAATCTTCCATCAAAGTGTTCCAAGTCATTTTTTAAACATAAAGCAGGTGATTTCTCAAGAAGCCTTCCTCACACTATCCTAAAATCTTCTCAGTTTAATTCTCTTTTAAAATATTCATTGAGCTTATCTTTTAACTAATTCTGTTAGTTTTAAAGTGTTGGACTGTACTGGTAAATTTTTCTTTAAAGGCTCTCCCCAACATTTCTATCAATTATATGGTTCTTCTGTAATACTAAAATAACTTTTTAACGTGACAGAAATGAAGTGTCATGGCCTTTGATCATCCCAAGTAAGAGTGATCCTATAAATACAGCTGAATATTGATTTTAATCTTTGAACAAAGTTCTCTGTGAATATGTTTTAAATTTTCTATCTTTGTATGTCATTTGTATAAAGAGATTCAACGTCACTTTTATGATATAATCCTTCATATAGAAAATGAGAGGCTTCCCTGGTAGCTCAGTGTTTAAGAACCCACCTGCCAATGCAGCGACACGGGTTTGAGCCCTGGTCTGGGAAGATCCCACATGCTGCGGAGCAACTAAGCCCATGCATCACAGCTACTGAGCCTGTGCTCTAGAGCCTGTGAGCCACAACTACTGAGCCCACGTGCCACAACTACTGAAGCCCGCGTGCCTAGAGCCCGTGCTCCGCAACAAGAGAAGCCACCACAATGAGAAGCCCGTGCACCTCAAAGAAGAGTAGCCCCTGCTCACCGCAACTAGAGAAAGCCCGTGTGCAGCAACGAAGACCCA
Source organism: Phocoena phocoena (assembly GCF_963924675.1). Lineage (NCBI taxonomy): Eukaryota > Metazoa > Chordata > Mammalia > Artiodactyla > Phocoenidae > Phocoena > Phocoena phocoena. The sequence goes on along the minus strand of NC_089230.1, from coordinate 14,545,024 downwards.
ACACAGCCAAAAGTAAAAATAAATAAATTTATAAAAGAGAAAATGAAAACTAAACAAATGCATATTTAAGACAGTTATCATAGGAAAATTATTTTCCAATACATTTTAACATACTTGGCCCCAGGTTCAAGAAGATGTACCTCTAGGCAAGCTTGTTACTTCAACATATCCATGGGAGGCCAGATCTTGAGAGAGACTTCCAAGATGGTATTCATCTGCGGTTGCAAACGCAGTACAGCGCATCAGGTCCTGTGCCAGAGAGAGGAGAATGAGATGGGTTACCAAGAGGTGCCTGTGATGGTTGTCTCTTTACAGGGAGGATGGCGTGCTGCAAAGCTGGCACTCGAGAGTTTTCTCCAAACATTTCAACGGTTCAGACAAAGGATGTGAGAAGGATGCAGAGAAAGAAGTTACAAGGAGGTAGATTTCAGCTCAATCTATGGAAGAACTTTCTCTTAATAGCCAAAGAGACGGAATGGGCTATCAGAACGGGGAGCCACACCTGCTGGTTGTGCTTCAAGCACAGACTGATCAAAAAATAGAGAGGATTTAGGCACCATACAAGGTGCCTGGATGAGATGATAGCTAAAGTCTGTCCAACCTTGAGTTTCCATGGCTCTTTTTCACAGCAGCAGTATTATTTGAGGTCATTTGATAATTTGCCACTAGCCTTGTACAGGCAGAGACTACTTTGAATCTACTAAGGAATTACAGAAATTTTTACTCTAGTTAATTGTACTCTGGTTAAAGGTTCTGTGAATCTGAGAATGTGTCCAGGTTCGGTGAGTGCTTTGGATTTCTGCACTAGGAGTCTTACCTGTGTGTACATGCATACATTTATATTGTGTGTAGCTATACAGTATACATACAGTAAGCATATGGTACAGCACACAGTGTTTTTGTCAAACTGTAGGTCACAAGCCGTTAGCGAGTCCTGATATCAATTTAGTCGGCCCAAACCAGTTTAAAAAAAAAATAAACTAGGGGCTTTCCTGGTGGCACAGTGGTTGAGAGTCTGCCTGCCGATGCAGGGGGTGCGGGTTCGTGCCCTGGTCTGGGAGGATCCCACGTGCGTGGAGTGGCTGGGCCCGTGAGCCATGGCCGCTGGGCCTGTGCGTCCAGAGCCTGTGCTCTGCAACGGGAAAGGCCACAGCAGTCAGAGGCCTGCGTACCGCAAAAAATAAATAAATAAACAGAATAAAACAGAAAATATTAGAGTACATAATTCATAGTAAGGGTAAATTTTATTTTATGACATTTTCTGTCACATATATGTCTATATAGGTATACCGGGTCACTACATATACACTGTAATGTAAAATAAATTTCTCACTATGGAATACGGTCAATAAAGTTCAAAAGCTATCAGCAGAGGTGTTAAGAGTTCAGGCACAGAATTAGATTCATTAAAAAAAAAATCAGAATAACAATAATGCCTACTTGATAGGGTTGTTGTGAAGTTTAAACAAGCTGATGAATGTCAACTGCTCAGAACCATGATTAGCACAAATGTTCAACATTTTTTAGATAATACTTATTATTACGGCACATGCAGGTATGTTTAAACCATCAAAATTTATGGGAGGCTAAAAAGTTTATCAAAAGTTTATCAGATTTACATCTGAATTTTCATTTGTTCGTAATTTTATATTTTAGTGTCTATTAATCAGAACATTAGTGGTTCTACTGTCTTTGATACATATGGTGCTTTGGCCCATATGTATCAAAAGAGGTATATGAGTCACTAAATCAAAATTTATTCCTAGGATTTACTCATCTTGGCTCCTAAATTCTTTCCCTTTCTGCTACATTCCTAGTATGAAATTCAAGAAAAGTAGTACATAAATTTCTTCCTTCCTCCCACTTTTGTTACCTAACTCCTGGCTCTTTCTCAAGAGATGACCTAACTCTGCTTTGCTTTTTCTTCCATCTGTTACAGTTCTAATGTGTGGTTTAAAAAGTAGCAGAGGAATAAATGGAGGACCTGAAAAACCTAAAATCCGTAAAATATCCACTCATAAGCAAAACATCCAATTGTCTAATTGATTTTAATTCAATTAGAGGAAAAATTAAAAGTCAGACAAGCAAGCTGAAATTGTCACTGAATGTGAGCTAAACGGATGCAGGATCCTCCCGTTGCAGATATCTGATATGCTGATCCCCGTATTCATTATGAAGGTAAGAACACGTTAATTTACAAAAACATACGGATCCACACAGTCAAAGTAAAGCTGGTTACTGGAGTACAGGAATCAGTTATGTGCTTAAGGTTTAGAAGTGCCAGCACTAGTTGTTCTTTTAAGGCTCCGTGGAGTTAAAAAGAGCTGGCAGGATGTGAGATTAAGCTGGCTGAAAGAAAGGAATCCTGGAAAGAAGCATCAGGTAAGGCCATAGCAGGCAGGCTCTACCCTGCAAGAGCTGACAAACTTACTCAAGTTTGCTAAGCAAAATCCCAGTGCACTAGGTTGCATGTCAGAGTGACTCTGGGGCTGCTAGAGCTGACATGCTTAGTTTAGGCTGGAGTGGGAAGAGAAGGCGGCACGAAGGAGAAGACAGGAGATAAGGAGAAGGTTGACAGCTAGTCCAGCGGAGGGTTTTCCCAGAACTGTACTAGAAACAGCATTGCCGACTGTTTCTACAATCATTGCCGTAAACTGGCAGCCCAGACAACTATCCAACTCAAGAGCTGACCCACATAGTGTTTTCAAGATTTGAACAAACTATCAACAATAAACGGCCATTTGACGCACAATCCAGATTTCCACCATCTTTCGCTCCAGTGGAAGATCTAGCAGTAATTGACCAGGGTCGGTGGGGGGCGGGGAGGGGGGGCGTGATTCTCCAGCCGATGCAGTCCCTCCCACTCCCTGGCTCGTGCCTGCTTCACCATCATCTTTCTTACTGACCAGGCCCATCTGTGCTAAAAAAACGTATACTATTTTACCTTCTCAAAAATGGAACAAGTCGGGCTTCCCTGGTGGCGCAGCGGTTAAGAATCCGCCTGCCAATGCAGGGGACATGGGTTCGAGCCCTCGTCCGGGAAGATCCCACATGCCGCGGAGCAACTAAGCCCGTGCGCCACAACTACTGAGCCCACCTGCCACAGCTACTGAAGCCCGTGTGCCTAGAGCCCGTGCTCCGCAACAAGAGAAGCCACCGCAATGAGAAGCCCGCGCACCGCAACAAAGAGCAGCCCCTGCTTGCCACAACTAGAGAAAGCCCGCGCACAGCAGCGAAGACCCAACATAGCTAAAAATAAATAGATAAAATAAATTTAAAAAAAAGTGGGACAAGTCAAAGCATTCAACCACTACTTCCATGAGAAAATATATGCTGAGCTCCAAAGAGTCAGGTTATGAATTTTTAAACACAATTTGTTTTTAACTTAGTCATTCCAAGGATCTTTGCATTTTCTGAAGATGGTCGCCTTTCCTTCTCACACCATCTCCTGTTTAGTTTGGCTCAGAGTCCTAGCCAATGTCTCACAGCTTATTTGGTTTAGCCTACGTTACATAACTTACATGGCTCGCCACACTACTTTCTGTATCCTCCTTAAACATCTGGGATGTGAGTCTCTGTTTAAGTTATGAATCTTCTGTGAATAGATGATTCACAAGGTTTTCCAATTTGACTTGTTAGAAATATCTTTTTTGGGTTTTATTTCCTTTGTTTTTCAATTTCAAGATTGTATTTAAATCCACTTGGTAAAGGGAAAGAGTGTGTGTCATCTTTGCATGTTTTCCCCCTATTATTTAAAGATGTTGTTATTCTGCAAGAAGCTTTCATCTTCAGACATGTCTTTTTCTGGATTTCTATAATGAACCATTATTTTTTGAGCATTAAATATAAGTATATACCAAATTTCAGGTTCTAGCATGGGGATCAACAACTTGTTCTTAAATAAATGTGCCAAACCAGCCTAAAATAGTTATTGGATTTAAGACTTAAATTTAGGCCTTTCTATTTTAAAATGTTAAAAGAAAACCACCCAAACCCAAACAAAACAAAACCAAAGCCAAGAAAACCACCATGTTTCAGTATGTTTCATTTTTCTGGCCACAGAAAACGTATTCCAGCAGATGGGGCTAGAAATTTATATATGATTCTTGTTTTAGAGCATCACATACTCTGACAGAATACTTTTCCTGAAAAAGAAAGTTTATTTTTATTCGTGTTCTTTTACTAAAACAAGAAATTACTGCATTACAGTAATGTTGCTCCTATATTACTAAGGGGAAAAAATGCATGTTTTTCCTGTTATGTACAGATTATAGGCAAAAGTTAGAAAACACAGATGCATTTTACATTACTAGTATAAAGCTTTAGCTTTTAACCTTTCTGACTACAACCCATGGTGAGAAACCCTTTCACATACACGGTACCTACACACACACAGACACCCACACCAATAATGGACACAAAAGCTTCAGAGAACAATATTTACCTTTATCATGAGTAATGCATCGATACTTTCTATTCTGTTTCATCAAACACACCAAAAAAACCCCAAACCTATTAACAACCCACTGGTTAATTTTACTACACACTGTGGTGTGAGCCTGCAAACTACTGCTGGGCGTCCCAGCACCCTGCCTTCTCTGCCAGCCTCCGTGCTGCTCAGAGGTTGGTCCTTACCCTCGGGCATCGTCCTCCTCAAAGACAGGACAGACCAACAAGCAGCACTGGCCCTGCCATGATAAGTGATGAGCCAACGGTATGTGGGCTGAATATCTCAGCAGGTTATGATCTCTACAAATGCAATCAGGTGAAGACTTGATTCTAATATAGAGGGTGAGTGGCCTCACCCCGTCAATTCCAAGCGCATGCCATGTGGCAGAGGTAAGAGGGTGAGCTCAGGCACACACGTGGGGAATGAGACAAAGGGTACCTCTTTCTGGTACAAAGTAGAGTCCTTTCCTGACTCAGTCCAGAGGGGAGGAAAGGGCTTTACCACCAAAGGGGACTCGCCAGCCCCATGATGCCCACGTGGAAATGCAGGGGCCCTCTATTCGGGACAGATAAAAGCCAGTCTTCAGCCCTGGGCATATATTACCTCGTTATACCTCAAGACTGTGTTCTCCTGTAAGATCATTAGAAAATAATGTTCCAAAAATCATACTCCCGCAGGTCACTTTCAAAATGCCTTCAGAAATAGAAAAGATTGTCTATTATTTTCCTGTACTTCCAGAGAAACAACATACTGTTTCTGTTTTCGTGGAATTCCAACTGAAGTCACAGCTATTACGTTACATAACATGTCCTATGTCAGGACCCAGGAAATAAATGACTCCTTAAGTTTGGTGATAGAAAAAGTTATTTCTTATAAGACATTCTTATGTTTTTCTTTTCTTCTTGTTAGACAACAAGAAGTGTACAACCCAGGAGTATTCCTGCCTTTCTTTAATCATTGGGCTTTGCGGAACTAAATATTCAACTAGATTACTCGTATCAGATATCTGATAATATTTACTTCGCTGTTCATATCAACTGCTTGTTCTATTTTAAATGTAATGCTTTTATTATCTCATTTGAAACTTATTAAATTTTGACAATCTACTTCAAATCCTTTCCTGGAAGCAGAAAGGAAAAAAGTCCTGAAGAAAAATAAAAAACGGAATCCAGGAACACTGCTTTCAAGTCTACAGACAGCCCAAAGCAATAATGCCTCTTCGACAGTTTACAACCTACAACTACAAAAACAAGTGCCATTTCTGACCTCACCAGCCTTTCATAAGAAACTTGCTTCTGCTCTGCGCTGCTAGATGTAACGGAAGAAAAAAGGGACTTGGTCCTCCTCTTTTTTGGATCTGCTGTGAATTCAGGTTTTTACACTTAATTTCATCTCAGTCACTTAAATACTAAATTTCCCAGATGATCACAACACTAAACAACATAAGTAAACACTCAAGAGCTAGAAAGGGGTGAGAGCAGAATGCATCCAAAACTCCCATCCTTCATATCGTGGGTTCAAGGAAACCAAACAAGAATGTAAACAAAGCTAGAATCCAAAACAAGTCATTAACCAACTCCTAGCTTCACAACCTGAGGACAAGACGTGAAGGCCTGTACAGCTTTTTAAAGGAAGTCAACCACGTAGTAAACAAAAACAAAAACAGAACAAGTTAAACGCTCTCAAGGTCTACTTCTCAGAATCGAGATTGTAAGATAGACAGTATAACCTGTTTTCTGATAGATTCAGAAGGCTTCATCAAGTGTTAAATATTCGACATTCCTACTTTTAATGTTGATGGTTACAGACATCAAAGGTCCCTTTGCTTCTCTTCTATCCTTTCCTGTTTAATAAACATTTATTAAGTATAAGGCACAGTTTCAAGTAACATGCGAGATACACAGGTTACCAAAGGGCTTGATCCTGACCTTAAATATTTATCATTTAGTGGGCAAATGCGAACTGTAGTTGAGAAATTCCCATAAACCTCTTAACAGTGAATGAAAACAACCACTTCAACCTTCAAATGATAAAAAAAAGCAAAAACCTTCACTCTGCTTTTTGGATTCCACCTTGCCATGTCCTTTCACCACCCCCTCCCATGCAGTCACCATTGGCTAATGAATGTATACCTGTCTGCATACTTAATGAAACAAATTTTTTTTAAATTTAATACAGAATTTCTACAGTTTGATTTTTTTTTTTTTAAAATGGGGGCTTTTTATAGCACTGTTCCTAGAATGGACTTACTACTAGTCTTTTTCAAAATTTCCTTAGGCCACTAATCCTTTCATAAACTATATTTTTATATTTAATTGCCTCTATTTTGCCTTTATATGTACCACTAATTCCTAAAATTAAGATGTTGATTCCCTTTGGAGATGACAGGTTTTACTATTAGGCTTCAAAGATCCTGAAAGAAGTGCTGAGCTGATGGCTGGCTCTCCTATGTTGGTAGTAACGCTGAGGTGGGATCCACAGGGGTTCAGAGTGATTATTAGGGAACAGAGGTGCCACCACCACAAGTGTTTTTACCTTGTTCACAGGCAGAACTGGAAGGTTGGTCCTGGATGGCTGCCTGGTCCTTGATGCTTTCAGTGGTCTCTTGATTTGTGGAAAGTCTTGTTTAGAAACAAGTGTTTCCGTTGACACAGATGAGGAATGTCTCTTCAGTATTTTTATAAACCACTTAAAACCTAACAGATTTGGTTTGTGAATCACTTTCCTATGAGTACCAAGGGAGTTCCTGGTTGGAAGGTGCTCTTTTTCATCTTGGTAACGTGTGGTGTTTAATGGAGAGAGTACATTTGTATTTGATATTTTCCGGTTCATTTCCAGGACCTGGGACTTATTCAAACCAACAGCTGCTGTATCAGGAAAGAACAAATTCACCTTCTGACTTCTTGTCAGGGTGTTGCATGTTGTGGTCTCAAATTCCTTAAGTGGGTTTAATGTTCGATGAACAAGTCTTTGGCACTGACACGCTTCTGATAAAATATAGTGAGATCTGGCCAAGGATCTGAGAAGTCTGGCTGACATTACCACATCTCAAGCTAAAAGAAAAAGAATTCAAAGTTCAAGTTTTTTAATAAAAAATATTTAAAAAGCATATAGTGTTTTCCCAGGTAACAGGTATATTTCTGTAAAACAATTTGCAAAATAGATACATCTTAACTTAAGCCTAGTAAAAGAATGAGGTTAAAAAAATACATACAAGTGTTTTCACCACCTCTCTTTTAGTCAACCTTTAGCCTTCTTTCTGGAAGGTTATAAGACTATAAAGCTATTGAGGGACTTCCCTGGCGGTCCAGTAGTTAATACTCTGCGCTCCCAATGCAGGGGGCAAGGGTTCGATCCCTGGTCTGGGAACTAAGATCCCACATGCCGCACGGCGTGGCCAAACCAAAAAAAAAAGTAGTTTATTTGTCCTTTAAACACATATCATTTTTTTAGCACCTTAAAGCAACAGACAATTATTGGTGCCTATCAGAGGTGATGTTTGAATCGGGTTTCAAAAGGGCAGAGGGATCAGCAAGTCGAACACCGCAGGTAAACAGTATTGTTCACCTGACAA